>NC_028640.1:74373758-74564078 GCF_001406875.1 Solanum pennellii | reverse complement strand
TATATATATACATAATCTTGATCATAATTAATCAGTCATCTTATTAAGTATTCTCCCTCTAATTTCCTTAAGCCATGTTTTTTTTTTTTTTTGCTAGTTGCCATTACTTATGTTGCTACATTTATTATTTTTCTCTATTTCATTTACGTACTTTTTGAGAATTTTAGTAACAAAAAAGGCAACATTAACAGCAGGACACCCCCTAAAGTTGCTGGATCCTGGCCTGTAATCGGCCATCTTCCTCTTTTCAGTGGATCTAATCTGCCTCAGAAAACATTTGAGGCTCATGGCAGACAAATATGGGCCAATTTTCACAGTAAAATTTGGAGCCCATCAAGTTTTGGTGGTGAACGATAGGAAAATAGCCCAAGATTGCTTAAGGCCTTGGCAAGTCCTAAGCCGTTGGCAGTAGAGCGCTTGGCCTATAACTATGCCGTTTTGGGGGAAGGCCCATATTGGAGAGAAATGGAGAAAATAGTCGTACTTGAATTACTATCTAATCATAGCATACAAATGTTTAGACACATTCTAAAATTTGAAGTGAAAATGTCTATCAATACAACGTACGAAAGGTATTTGTAGGAAAAGATGAATAAAATGAAACAATGGTTTGAGAAGGTAATATATAGGCCTAATATCACAGCTATAAATTGAATAAGGGCTCCAAAAATACTTTTAGAATCACATTTCAAATGTAGGAATTATGAAGTTCTGTTATTATTTGCACTACAATATGTAGTGTACAACAGTGGCATGACTCATGAGGCACAAATTTTTTTCATCATTTTATTCATAAAGAACGGAAGCTAAGCGCGGAGCAAGGAGAACTTGGAGTGGAGAAGCTTTGAGCACTGTCAATCCAGAGCTCTCACTCATATCAATTGCTTCATCTGAAGGCCTCTTCATGTCAAACCCCTGCAGCAACACTGCTATTACAAAGGGCACCACTTGAAGGGCCAAAGATATTCCAGGGCACATTCTTCTTCCACTACCAAATGGTATCAACTCAAAGTGATTGCCCTTTACATCCACATCATTGTGGGTCGTCAGGAACCTCTCTGGTTTAAACTCGTGAGGATTTGCCCATATATTAGGATCGTGCTGAATCTTCCATAAGTTCACTAATAAGCGAGTCCCTTTTGGTATATCGTATCCCCCAATAACACAATCCTCCATTGACTCGTGTGGTACAGAGAGCGGTCCAGCTGGATATAAACGTAATACTTCTTTGACAATAGCTTGAAGATAAACCAAGTTCTTGATATCCGATTCTTGGACCCATCTATTCTTGCCAACATGAGCGTCTAGCTCATCTTGAGCCTTTTTTAGTGCTTCGTAGTTGTTCAAGAGTAAACTTAAAGCCCATGTTAAAGTTACGATGGTGGTGTCTGTACCTGCCGATAGTAGACCCTGACAAATTCAACATATATATATATTCAGTCATCTGCTTTGAAATAGTAGCTTTTAGCAGATAATGAACAAACGTACCATGCAATTAGCTTTTATAGCAGTATCGGCATCAAATCCAGGCAGATCTCTGTCTTCACAAATGGAAAGCATTACATCCATGAAATCTTCTTCTTCACCAGATTTAATAATTCCTCTCTTCCTTTTGTGCTCTGTTAACCATTCTTCAACAACAGAGTCCATTTCTTTAGAAACCTCCTTCATCGCTTTCTCATGGCCTCCTATATCGAGCCATCTTAAATAAGGTAAAAAATCAGCCACAACAAAAGCTCCTAACAATTCGAAAAATCTTCGAATTGCTTTGTGAGCCTTATTAATTCCTTCGTCCTCATTAATCCTTCGCCCTTTTCCAAATAATATTTTCCCCATAGTGTTCATAACTAAATCCCCAATCCATTCCTTCATCTCCATCTTCACAAAACCATTTAAATTTTTCTTCCCCCAATTATTATACATCTCTTTAACAGATGGTTTTACCTCAAATTCTCTGATGTGTTTGAGCATCTCGATTCGTCGAGCGGAGAAAAGTTCAATTGTGGCAATCTTCCTTGTTTCTCTCCAGTAAGGACCGTAAGCAGAAAGTGCAAACATAGCGTGTTTGTAACCTATAATCTCTGAAGCCATTGATTTAGGGCGACCTGCTAGGGCTAAATCGTTCGTTGTGAAACACTCTTTGGCTAATTTGGGATCGCTCACAACTACAACCTGATGAACTCCAAGCTTCATTCCGAAAATTGGCCCGTACTTATCTGCCATGCGCCCCATGATTTTGTGAGGTAATTGATCTGTTTCGGATCCACTCAAAAGGTGGAGATGGCCGATAATAGGCCATGCTCCGCCAGCTCCAGGTACTCTCCTACTTTTACTATGTACTTTAGCTGAGAAAGCATGTTTGCAAAGAAAGAAGAAAAAAACGGAGGAACTAGCTACCATGACAACAATCAAAAAAATATCCATAGTCGCTCCTCCGTTTGTGAAAGCAGCTGGAATCTGATATACAATACAAATTGTTGTCATCCCGCTCTATCTTTATTTGTAAAGAAATGGAGGCTAAAAGTCGTAGACAATAAACTAAAGTGTCGTGATTCATGATATTGACTATGCACATTGACAATAATTGTTTAAGTCATAGAAATAAAATATCTTCAAAGTAACTAATAAAGCAAAGAAAATTTTAAACGGAACAGGGAGAAAAAAGAGAAACCATCGGAATCAAAGGGAATAATCGCTGAGGTCTAATTGATTAAAATAAAATTTTAACAATAGTTATTTACTTTCATATATTTATTTCTTCAATATTTTTACAATCAAATAATTCTAGATTTACATTATATTTTCAGTAAATTTCTATTATATAGAAGAGTGAGGTGGGAGGACGACCAAGGGCAAAAATGTAATTTTACGCTAACAAAATTTTATTAAGAAAGATAATTAATAATTCTAGAAACCTCTTTCTATATATAAAGTGAATAATGATCAAGGACAAAAATTTAATTTCAGGATAATAAAAATTTATCAATAATGATAACAAAAAAATTAAATAGTTCTAGAAACATCTCTTAAGTTATTGTTATTATCATTAACTTATTTTGTTATTACTTCACTTTCTTTTCTTTTGTGAGTTATTGTCATATCTATTTTATTATTACTCTATTTTACTGTTACTTTAATTTAATTCTTAATATTTTTTTCTTTTCATTATGCTTATAAAAAATGTCTACTTTTTATTTAAAAATTTATCATGAATTAATTATTTCCATCTTTATTTTGGTTATAATTAATATACTTGAAAATAAATAAGTGTGATAACATTAATAGTATATATTAGATTGAAATTAAAGAAAAAGATGTTAAAAAGTAACTTTACAAATAAAAATGAATAGGATGATATACTTGTATTTAGACAACTAAGAATAAAAATGTAATTTCATTCTAATAAAATTCTATCAAGAATAAATAATTCTAGAAACATCTTTCTATATATTAAGTGTATGATGATCAAAGGTAAAAATGTAATTCCACGCAAGTAAAAATCTATCACGAATGATAACAAGAAAATTAAATAGTTCTAGAAGCATCTTTAATTATTATTATCAGTATTATCTCATTTTTGTTATTTCTTCATTTTTTTATGATTTACTGTATTTATTATATGAAAGTAAATAAATAATGATTACGCTTAGCTCTTAATAATTATATATCAAAGTATAATATTGAGTGGAATCAATCAAAATTAAAAGTAAAATTTATTATGTCTATTAAATTTTGTATATTGAAATATTATTTAATTTTGTGATCTTAAATATGCTATATAAAAAAATTAAAATTCAGAAGTTATTTTCTTTTTAAAATAAAATAAAAAAATAAGTTCTTATAAATCGAAAAGGAGGGCTTCATATATTAAAAATGAAATATATATGTGCTATTATTAAAATGAGCTTTCATAAATTTTTCTTTAAAAATCGTTTGACTTCCTTCTATTAATTTGTGCATATATGTGGAGTTTTAAAGATTTGAACATTTTAATATAGAAATATAATGATTTGAAAACTTTAATTCTTCGTTTTGATTCCTAATTTGTTACATATTTGAAAATTACATAAAAAAAGCTTAAAAACGCAATGTAACAATTTAAAATATTTTTAGGAAAACTTAGTTAAAAAACATAATGAAATTTGGTTGACTCTTATTTTTATCGAAACAAAATAAGTTGCATATATTGTTTGAAAATAACATAAGAACTAAAAAGTACTATGAATCACAGTAAAATGACAACTAAGAATATGTGAGAATCATATAAAAAATTTCGTTGACTTTCCTAAAATCACTTATATCACATAAAATAGATGTCGTAACATATATTATTCGAAAAAGACATAAAAGATACATAAATTAATAATTTAAATTATGTTTTAAAGAAACACGTATCAAAAATTTAGTTCATTTTTTCAGATTTCATTTTTGTCACATAAATTGGAAGAAAAAAAATAACATACGTTGAACCTGCGCTAGCGCAGACACCCGATATCTCTAGTATATTTAAAAGAATTTCTTTTCTTAATTAGTTGAGTAATTCTTTACTGAATTTTTACTTTTTCCCTAACGTTTTTCTTCCCCCATTTACTTGAGTATATTTAAGGAGCTAGCTAATGTAATAGCAATTAGAAAGAAATCCATGGCATTTATCACTCGTCTTCTCTACTGTGGGAAAGTGAAAACACTCGAAAATCATATAGAGAGCTGTCTCCTTCATACGAAATACTATTATATTATTTGTTTTCGTTAAAATTAACACGTATAAACCTGAACGTAAATATAAATTTGTATTAAATCTATATGAAAGCGTTGACATTTGACATAACTTTGTGTGGAAAAGATATATATGAATCCTCTCCTATTTTTGGGAGAGTTGTGCACAGCTCTTATAAGGAAATAATAATAATAAGGGATAATACCCAATTACCCCCCTAGCCTATACCCAAAATCCCTACGACACACCTTATCTTTGATGAGGTCCTATTACCCCCTCCAACTTTTTTTTTAAGTAATATATTACCCCTTGCGTGCCTACGTGGCAAAAATAATCTGCAAAGTCGATTTGTTTGTTGAACACGCGCCGGGACCCACTTTTTCAGTTTTCGATAAAGTGACTTTAATGAAATATACTCCTCCTCTCTCACGTCCCACCCCACTCCCTATACCCCATAATTAATAAATCTATATGAATAAAGATAATGAGTTTTGTTTCAAATTGTTAAAATTGATCTTTTATTATTTTATCATTTGGTTTAATATAATTATCAAGTTCAGAATTAATAATCGACATAAAATAAGAATTAATAATCGACATAAAAAGATGTAAAGAATATATTAAATTTTACTTTACCTTTTCAAATCAAGGAGCTTGAATGATAATGGATGGAGCTTCTTCAAAAATGAAGAACCATAAACATGGGGTTATTTTTTGAAAAGAGGAAGAAGATGCTTTGAGAGAAACAATAAAAATTATTTTTGAATTTTTTTTCAAATTGCTTTGACACGTGGCTCATTTTTATTGGTCATTGTTAGCCAAAAGCTGCACTCACTCTGTACTCACTCCGCACTCACGCGCCCTACATGGGTGAAATCACGATTTTTGCCACGTAGGCACGCAAGGGGTAATATATTACTTTAAAAAAAAGTTGGAGGGGGTAATAGGACCTCATCAAAGATAAGGTGTGTCGTAGGGATTTTGGGTATAGGCTAGGGGGGTAATTGGGTATTATCCCTAATAATAATAATAATAATAATAATAATAATAATAATAATGATATCCATTAGACAAACGACAAATTCGCATTGGGGATGGTGATACTGATGGCGTGTGGACGTAGAGAGGATAACAAAAGCATAAAAATGTCAAATTGTATTATATGACTTTTTTGTACATGAAATTAGTGAGCTAGCACTTTCTTTTATTTGGAATAAATTATTGACATTTCTTCAGTGGAACAATTTTTCAAACTTCGAATATTCAACTTCAAATTGAAATAAAACATTGAATACAAACAAAATCAAGCGGGATGCTTTTTTGGTTTCTCAAAATTCATATTGAAACCTTACTAAATTTAAATTGTGATTATCATAATCATTCAGAGATGTTATTTTCAACAAAAATTTTATCCATACTCATATCTAATTCTAATATTACTAATATTTAACGACCTCTAAGTTATTGTCCACGTCTACTCATATCTAATTCTAATATTACTAATATTTAACGACCTCTAAGTTATTGTCCACGCCATTGCTATCATATCATCTATAGTGTACCAACTACCAATAATGCTTAAAATATTCTTTTAAGTACCAAAACATTTGATTAGTTGGTATATCAAAATCAATGTAATTTCATAGGGAGTGTGTGAAATTAGGTCTTAGGCCTAACTCACACCCCAAAAGCTAGCTCTAAGGTAGGAGGATTGCCCAAGCCTTATAAGGAGTCCACCCATCTCATTAACCACCGATGTGGGACTTTGTCATTCTTTAACAGAGTGTTCAAGGAATCTAGCTATATTTCCATCATATATATATATTGTTGAATGCCTTGAATCGGACCCGTTACAAACAGAATAGACGCTATGACAAACCCTATTCTGTAATTCTGTTCTTGCCTCTCCATAATAAAACTGCTCTCCCTCTTCCCCGTGGACGTAGCCAATTTATTGGTGAACCACGTAAATCTGTTGTCTTGTTTTTCGCGTTTATATTTTCTCGTATTATATCGAATTCCGCACAACATATATAACACATAATTTTGGTCATAATTAATCAGTCATCTAATTAAGTATTCTCCCTCTAATTTCCTTAAGCCATGGGTTTTTTTTTTGCAAGTTGCCATTACTTATGTTACTACGTTTATTATTTTTCTCTATTTCATTTACATACTTTTTGGGATTTTTAGGAACAAAAAAGGTCACATTAACAGCAGGATACCCCCTAAAGTTGCTTGTAATCGGCCATCTTCCTCTTTTCAGTGGATCTAATCTGCCTCAGAAAACATTTGGGGCTCATGGCAGAGAAATATGGGCCAATTTTCACATTAAAATTTGGAGCCCATCAAGCTTTGGTGGTGAACGATAGGAAGATAGCCCAAGATTGCTTTACTACCAACGTTAAGGCCTTGGCAAGCTGGCCTAAGTCGTTGGCAGTAGAGCTCTTGGGAAAGGCCCATACGGCCAAGAGCCTTTCCCGAGATTCATGTTACCGTCACTAAGATGTTTGATATAGTATTTACCGCTCCAGCACAATCTCCGTAGCTTACTTTCGATATTTCATTTGAAATGACGTTATAATGTTTGGAAGGCTATGCTAGCACTTAACAGGGGGATCAGACGCCACAGTTGTAGCACTAACATGGACTCTGATTTTGTTACTCAACAACCCTAATGTAATGCAAAAAGGCCCAAGAATGAACTAGACATTCAAGTTAATCCTTTAATATATATAGACATACAATTTGCCCCTCTGGTTGTTGGTGTTGTTCTTTCAAAGCTACCATCTGCCTTCTTCAACTACTCTTTGTTTGGTCACTCATTTTCTTATGATTTTAAATATTCCGACCCCCTTTTGTTGGCTTTATTAATTGTTTTTTCAACTAAGATTTCTTGTCTGGTCATCTAATAATTATTATTTCATAAACTTATATATTTTCTTTGTTGAAAAAAAAAATCATAATCAAGATGTAATATATATACTATTGATTGAGTAATCTTCTGATAAGTCAATCGTTTCCAAGTATTGGATTGAATAATTGTTACATCTGGTGTTCATCTTAAATTTTGGTTTGACATACAAAGAAGGTGAGACTGAATTATCATCAGAGAAAAGTAAAGATTAAATTGGAACATAGCTAGGATTAGTTACCTATTAAGTACAATTATGAATCATTAATTATGATTTAGGTAACACTATTAATAAGTACTAATAAATGTTGAAGAAGAAGGAAACTGACGATTGGAACATGTCAAAGGAACAGGTCCAACGTAGTTGATTGACTTGGAACACGTCGAAGGAACAGTTCCAACGAAACTGACTGGCGAGTTACAACACTGCTAAAAGAATTAAAGTCAGTCAACTGCATTGAACTTGTTCCTTTGACATGTTCCAATCGTCAGTTTCCTTCTTTTTCAACAATAAATAGGAGTACTTTTTCGATTCATTTTTACGTTCACTGTTCCAAATATTTTCATGAAAATTGAATACTTAAATTGCTTAGTCTTCTCTTGACTTAACTACTCAAAATGTTGAAATATTACTGGAAAAACTAGCAATAGATTACTCTCTTGCCATTACTTATGCTACTACAATTATCATTTTTCTCTACTTCATTTACATGCTTTTTGGGATTTTTAGTAACAAAAAAGGTAAAACACCCCCTAAAGTTGCTGGATCATGGCCTCTAATTGGCCATCTCCATCTTTCAGTGGATCTAATCTGCCTCACAAAACATTTGGGCTTTATGGCAGACAAATATGGCAATTTTCACTGTAAAATTTGGAGCCCATCAAGTTTTGGCAGTGAACGATAGAAAAATAGCCCAAGATTGCTATACTACCAACGATAAGGCCTTGGCAAGCCGGTCTAAAGCGTTGGCAGTAGAGCTCTTGGGCTATAACTACGCCATATTTGGGCTTGCCCCATATGGCCCATATTGGAAAGAAATAAAAAAAATACTCGTACTCGAATTACTCTCCAATGATCGTGTACAAATGTTAAGACATATTCGAGAATTTGAAGTGAAAACATCTATCAAAACAACGTACAAAAGGTGGTTGAAGGAAAAGATGGATGATTCTTCAAATTTTGTCAGAATAGAAATGAAAGAATGGTTTGAGAAGTTGGCCATGACGATTATTATAAGAATGCTTTTCGGAAAAGAACACGATTTTGAAGAAGGAAAGAGGGCTAGAAATGTAATGACAAATTCTTTTAAGTTACTTGGTGCATTTGTTGTAGCTGATTTTATACCATCACTAAGATGGTTAGATATAGGAGGATATGAAAAGGAAATGAAGAAAAATGCTAAGGAAATAGATTATATTCTTGAAAAATGGCTAGTAGAACACAAGAAAAAGACAAGTTTTGGAGAAAATAAATGTGAGGATGATAAAGGTTTTATTAGACATATATTATATTACTTCCTTTTTCCTATTTTAAGTGAGTTAGTTTGACTTGACATAGAGTTTAAGAAAAAAAGAAAGACTTTTGAAATTTGTGGTCTAAAACAAGAATTGAAATCCTCAAATCATAATTTTTGGAGATTTTGAGATTTCATTTCATGATAAGAAATAATGAGATGAATTCAACACAAAACGCATGTCTAAACTCTGAGATGAATTCAACACAAAACGCATGTCTAAACTCTGATTTCATTTCACAATTTCACATCACGTATCCGAACACTTACATGATATGTATAGAAATACGTCATTAATTTTTTTTGAGACTAACTAAATATGAAAGTAAATTATCCAAATGCCTACTTAATATAAAAATATGTCATTTGGAAGGACTAAATATGAATGTTAAGTTATATCTTTTCCTTTTAATTTGACATATATTATACACCATGTATACTATATGTAAATTTGAGTCTTTCATTTATAAAAGTCATAATGTAATTTTGTAATTTCTTTTTCTCCTTTTTCCTATTTTGGAAGTCTGTGCTAGCAGGAGGATCTGACACCATAATTGTAGCATTAACATGGACTCTTTCTTTGTTGCTCAACAACCCTCATGTAATGCATAAGGCCCAAGAAGAACTAGACATTCAAGTTGGAAGAAATAAACTTGTTGATGAGTCACATATAAATAGTTTGGTCTATCTTCAAGCTATTGCTAAAGAATCGTTACGTTTATATCCACCTGGACCACCCTCAGCGCCCCATGAATCCGTGGAAGATTGCATTGTTGGTGGCTATAATACCCCTAAAGGTACTCGGGTACTATTCAACTTGTGGAAGATTCAACGAGATCCATCCATTTGGCCAGAATCCGATTTATTTAAGCCAGAGAGGTTCTTGACGACTCATAAAGATATAGATGTTAAGGGAAATCATTTTGAGTTGATTCCTTTTGGCGCTGGAAGAAGAATTTGCCCTGGAATTTCGTCAACACTTGTGTTGTTGCACTTGACTTTGGCTAATGTGCTACATGCATTTGAAATTACAACGACATCTGATGAACCAATTGACATGACTGCAAATTAAAGCAATGGATTTCTTATTGGAAATTAGTTAATTATGATATTTGTTTAGTTAGTTGATTAGTTTGGTTAGTTACTCATTTAATTGGTTAGAATGTATAGTTAGTTAGTTAGTTAAATTGGAAAGTGGGAAGTAACAAAATTCTGTTTAGTGTACATATATAAATACACACAGAGTGTACATACAAATGTAAGGATGCATATCAAAGTTTGAATAAAAGTTTCTCTCTAAGTTCTTCTTCCTCAAACTCTGCTTCTAGATTGCTTCTTCTTCTTCAAGCTTTTCTTCCAAATTCGAACATGGTATCAGAGCCGTGAGTCTACAATAACAGATTCACATTTGTTTTCTCTTTTTCCGCCATTGATAAGGTTGATAACCATTGAATTTTAGAGTCATGGTATCGGAAGTTATCGCAAGTTCAAGTTCAAGTGTTTCAGCAGATATTCTTGAAGGAATTGAGAAGAATCGTAATCATCCTCTTTACTTACACCCTTCAGACACTCCAGGCAGTGTATTAACTTCAATCCAACTCACAGGTACTGAAAATTACTCATTATGGAGCAGATCCTTGATGATCAATTTGCGTGCGAAGAGCAAAGTAGGCTTTGTACTTGGATCTTGTCGAAAGTCAGATTATAAACCTGAATTAGGGGAACAATGGGAGAAGTGTAATGCATTTGTGTTGGCTTGGATTATGAACACAGTTTCTAAAGAATTGTTGAGTGGGATTGTGTATGCATCAGATGCAGCCATGGTTTGGGCAGATTTGAATGAAAGATTTAACAAGGTTGATGGTTCGAGAAGCTATCAACTTCATCGAGAGATATGTACTCTTCACCAAGGTAATCTTACAGTATCAGCTTACTTTACAAAATTAAGACTGTTATGGGATGAATTCGATGCATTGGTACCCCCTCCTACTTGTGATTGTGATAAATCAAAAATGTATATAGATCATTTACAATTTCTGCGACTATTTGCTTTCTTGATGGGATTAAACGAAGTATACAGTCATGCAAGGAGCCAAATCTTGATGATGAACCCTCTTCCAAGTGTAAACAAAGCATATGCTATGATTACTTCAGATGAAAGTCAACGTATGACTGCTGTGAATAGAGTTGGTGGAGATATTCATGAGTCGATGGCATTATGTTCTAGAAAAGTTGATGAATCTGTAATGCAAAATAATAAAGGAAAGAATGTTAGTGGCAGTTATGATCCTATGGCAATGTATGTTGGACGAGGAAGCTATGGAAATACAGGAAATAGTAGCAATTTTAAACAAAGGAAGAATTGGCATTTGGTATGTGATTACTGTAAGTTGCATGGTCATACAAAAGATATATGCTTTAAATTGATTGGATATCCACCAGATTGGAAGTTCAAGAAGAAATTTGGACCTGGTCAAGATATGCAAAATGCAGGGAAAGCAAATCATGCATATGTTGATAATCAGATCAAAGATGAATTTGAGTCTGTGCAGGGATTGAATAACAGTTCAAGAAATGTAGAACAAGGTACAAAGATGGGGCAGAATGGACATGAAAATCAGCTCACAACTCAACCTACTTTCACTCCAAATCAATACAACAAGATTCTACAGATGATAAATAAAGAGGATTCACAAGAATATATGGCAAATACTGCAGGTACTTATAAACTTTTATCTGTATATAATACCAAAGATAGAAGAAAAGACAATGAAGATTGGATCATTGATTCTGGAGCCACTTGTCATATGACTGCTAAAGAAACCAAGTTAGATAATTCTGTTTCTGTAAAAGATCTAGATAAACAGGTTCATCTACCTAATGAACAAGCAACTTCAGTAACTCAAATTGGTAGCTGTAAAGTGTCAATTGGTGATACATTGACAAATGTGTTAGTAGTTCCTGATTTTAAATATGATTTGTTATCATTGGCACAGCTAACTAGACAGTTGAATTGTTCTGTGAATTTTTTCCCTGAGTTCTGTGTGTTTCAGGACCTCTCAAATGGAAAGGTGAAGGGGATTGGTAAAGAGAGGAATGGTTTATACTACCTACCCAGTCAAATTCAGGAAAGAAATGCACATGATGAACAGAATACACAGACAAGCAATATGGTTTTTAATTCAGAAGGCTTAAAATGGCATAATAGGCTGGGACATCCATCCATGAAGGTGTTAAAAAGTTTGTCCTTGATTAAAAGAGGTGAAGATGTTAATGACTGTAACAATTGTCCAGTTTGTCCACTAGCAAAACAAACTAGGCATCCTTTTCCTTTAAGCATGTCAAAGACTTTTGTTATTTTTGACTTACTCCATTTGGATGTATGGGGACCATATAAGAGTCCTACATATGTTGGTTATAGATATTTCTTGACAATTGTTGATGACTACTCTAGGATGACTTGGTTATTTCTGATGAAATTCAAAAGTGATGTTTTCCAGATATTGCAGTGTTTCTTTGTCATGGTTCAGACTCAATTCAATAAAACTGTTAAGAAAATAAGGTCAGATAATGGGACTGAGTTCTTCAATAGTGATTGTAGAGCATTGTTTGAGAAGTTGGGAGTCATTCATGAGAGTAGCTGTCCTCATACTCCACAACAAAATGGGATAGTAGAGAGGAAGCATAGACACATTCTTGAAGTAGCAAGAGCTCTAAGATTTCAAGGTTCTTTACCTATAAGATTTTGGGGGGAATGTGTCTTGGCAGCAGTATATCTGATTAATAGGATGCCAACTAGTGTTCTAAATGGACAGTCACCTTTTGAAATATTTCATGGAATGCAGCCTGATCTAAGTCACTTGAGAACAATTGGTTGTCTTTGTTATGCAACAAATCTTGTAAAAAATGACAAATTTTCAACCAGGGCTGATGCATGTGTGTTTATGGGATATTCTTCTAACAAGAAGGGCTATGTTGTTTACAGTTTAAGCCACCAGAAAATGTTGGTAAGCAGGGATGTTTTTAAAGAGGATGTATTTCCATTTGCAAGAAAGAAAATGGACAAAGATGTGCCATTATTCAATCCTCAACATGTTACTACAGATTCTCATAGTATGGAGGATGTTATAACAGTCCAGGAAACAGCAATAAATGATGATACATTGGAGTTTGTTGAAACTAATAATCCTAACAATTCTGAAGAAGTTGAGTTAGATGATGATCTGGTACCTAATATTCCAGTGGTAACACCTGTAGCAACAAGACATTCTGAGAGGTCAAGTAATCCTCCAGTTTGGTTAAAGGATTATGTTACAAATGTTTCTGATCATCCTTATTCCATGTCTAAGTATGTAACATATGATCATTTGTCTACTGGATATCAATCTTTCCTTAGTCATTTTTCTGAAGAAATAGAACCTAGAACTTATGAGGAAGCAGTGAAGGATCCTAGGTGGGTGGAAGCAATGGAACAAGAGATTAAAGCACTAGAGGATAATGGTACATGGCAGATCATGAAGTTACCTGAAAGAAAATCTGTTATTGGTTGTAAATGGGTATTCAAGATTAAGTATAAAGCAGATGGGATGGTTGATAGATATAAAGCAAGATTAGTTGCTAAAGGGTATAATCAAACAGAAGGGATTGATTATCAGGAGACCTTTGCACCTGTTGTGAAAATGGTTACTGTGAGAGCCATTATTGCATTGGCTTCTATAGAGGTCTGGCCAATATTCCAAATGGATGTGTTTAATGCCTTTTTACAAGGTGATTTGTATGAAGAAGTCTATATGGAATTACCTAAAGGATTCAAGGGTGCAGAGCAAAATTGTGTGTGCAGACTAGTCAAGTCATTATATGGTTTAAAGCAAGCCTCAAGACAATGGAATGCCAAGCTTACTGAGGCATTATGTAAATCTGGATACACACAGAGCTTTTTGGATTACTCATTGTTTACTAAGAGAAGTGATGCAGGGATGGTAATAGTTTTGGTTTATGTTGATGATTTGTTAATCACAGGTAGTGATCCTGTGTTAGTAAAGGCTACTAAACAGGTGTTACATAGTCACTTCAAGATGAAGGATCTAGGAGAGTTGAAATATTTCTTAGGAATTGAGTTCTGCAGATCAGAAAATGGCATAGTCATGAATCAGAGGAAATATGCATTGGAATTAATTTCTGAGGCTGGCCTTGCAGGAGCACAACCTGTTTCTACTCCTTTGGAATGCAATATGAAGCTCACTTCAGTTGCATATAATACAAGTGATGCTGATCCTCTTTTTCTTGACATAAGTAGATACCAAAGAATGATTGGTAAACTGCTATACTTGACAAATACTAGACCAGATATTGCATTTGCAGTCCAGAATTTGAGTCAGTTTATGCAGCAACCTAAACATTCACATTGGAATGCTGCCTTAAGAGTGATTAAATACATTAAAGGGAGTCCAGGGCTGGGGTTACTTATGAGTTCACACAAGGATACAAAGCTAACTGGATTTTGTGATGCTGATTGGGCAGCTTGTCTCAGTACTAGAAGGTCTGTGACAGGTTATTTATTGAAATTTGGTGACTCCCTCATCTCCTGGAAATCTAAGAAGCAGAATACAGTATCTCGAAGCTCTGCTGAGGCAGAATATAGGAGTTTAGCATCGTTGACAGCAGAGGTGGTTTGGGTAACTGGTTTATTCAAAGAGCTGTGTGTAAAGTTGGAATCTTCAACCATAATACATTGTGATAGCAAGGCAGCACTTCAAATTGCTGCTAATCCTGTGTTTCATGAGAGGACGAAGCATATTGAAATAGATTGCCACTTCATTCGTGAGAAGATATTACAAGGACTAATACGTACCAATTACATAGTCTCCAAAGAGCAGCAGGCAGATGTGTTAACAAAGGCTCTTGGAAGAACACAACATGATTTTCTTTTATCCAAGCTTGGATTATTGAACATCTTCAATACATCCAGCTTGAGGGGGAGTATTGGAAATTAGTTAATTATGATATTTGTTTAGTTAGTTGATTAGTTTGGTTAGTTACTCATTTAATTGGTTAGAATGTATAGTTAGTTAGTTAGTTAAATTGGAAAGTGGGAAGTAACAAAATTCTGTTTAGTGTACATATATAAATACACACAGAGTGTACATACAAATGTAAGGATGCATATCAAAGTTTGAATAAAAGTTTCTCTCTAAGTTCTTCTTCCTCAAACTCTGCTTCTAGATTGCTTCTTCTTCTTCAAGCTTTTCTTCCAAATTCGAACATTTCTCTCTTGCCATTACTTATGCTACTACATTTATTATTTTTCTTTACTTCATTTACATGCTTTTTTGGGATTTTTAGTACCAAAAAAGGTACAACACCCCCTAAAGTTGCTGGATGATGGCCAATAATTGGCCATCTCCACCTTTTCAATGGATCTAAGATGCCTCACAAAACTCTTGGCCTCATGGCAGACAAATATGGGCCAATTTTCACAGTAAAATTTGGATCCCATCAAGTTGTGGTGGTGAACAATAGGAAGATAGCCCAAGATTGCTTTACTACCAACGACAAGGCCTTAGCAAGCCGGCCTAAAACGTTGGCATCAGAGGTCTTGGGCTACAACTATGCTCTCTTTGGTATGGGACCTTACGGCCCATATTGGCGAGAAATGAAAAAAATAGTAGTACTCAAATTGCTCTCCAATCATAGAGTACAAATGCATCGACACATTAGAGAATTCGAAGTGAAAACATCTCTCAAACAAATTTATGAAATGATGAATGGTTCTCCAAATAATGTGAAAATAGAAATGAATCAATGGTTCGAGAACTTGACCACAAACGTTATTGTAAGAATGCTTTTCGGTAAAGAAGATGATGTTGAAGTAGAGAAGACTAGAAAAGCAATTCGAACTTTTTTGAATTTATTTCGTGTATTTGTTGTAGCTGATTTTATGCCATCACTAAGATGGTTAGATATAGGAGGATATGAAAAGGAAATGAAGGAAAATGCTAAAGAAATAGATTATATTCTTGAAAAATGGCTAGTAGAACACAAGAAAAAAAGAAGTAGAGAAAATAAAATTGAGGATGAAAAAGATTTTATGGATATAATGTTGTCCCTTTTTAAAGATGCAATGGATGAAGATCTTGCTGGTTTTGATGTTGATACCATTATCAAATCTACCTGCTTGGTAAGTCTATTTTAATTAAACTACGAGATATTTTCAACATTTCTCGCATATTCACTACTATTTTTTTTTTCAATTTTGGAAGGCTATGTGGGCAGGAGGGTCTGACACAATAGTTGTAGCACTAACATGGATTTTGGCTTTGTTACTCAACAACCCTCATGTTATGAAAAGGCCCAAGAAGAATTAGACATTCAAGTTGGAAAAAATAAATTTGTTGACGAGTCGCACATAAATAACTTGGTTTATCTTCAAGCTATTACTAAAGAATCGTTGCGTTTATATCCACCTGGACCACTATCAGTCCCTCATGAATCCATGCAAGATTGCACTATTGGTGACTATATTATCCCAAAAGGTACTCGAGTACTATTCAACTTGTGGATGATTCAACGAGATTCAACCATTTGGTCAGAACCTGATGTATTCAAGCCAGAGAGGTTTTTGACGATTCATAAAGATATAGATGTTAAGGGAAATCATTTTGAATTGATTCCATTTGGTGCTGGAAGAAGAATTTGCCCCGGAATTTCCACAACACTTGTGTGTTGGGTGGTCTTGGGCCTTCTCAACCCAAAAGCTAGCTCAAAGGTTGAGACTTTCCCTCACACTTATAAAATTGACCACCAGCCCCTTCCACTTCCGATGTGGGATAACCCAACAATCTCCCCCTTCACACATCGGGCCTTGGGCTGGAGAGAACGACAACCCAGTTCCTCCCGGTGGGCTGAGACTTGTTGACAACCTGGGCTCCGATACCAATGTTGGGTGGTCTTGGGCCTTCTCAACCCAAAAGCTAGCTCAAAGGTTGAGGCTTTCCCTCACACTTATAAATTGACCACCAGCCCCTTCCACTTCCGATGTGGGATAACCCAACATTGTGTTGTTGCACTTGACTTTGGCTAACTTGCTACATGCATTTGAAATTACAAAGCCATCTAATGAACCAATTGACATGTCTTCGAATTTGGGGATAGTAATAATGTGTATTTTAGTTTTATATTTGTTATAGGAGGGTGTAGATATTAAAATTCTCGTCAAAAAAATAATAATCAAGACCGAAAAATATTATAATAATCGTACTTATTTGTTATCAAAATATGAGTGTCATAATTTCTATGAATTCTCTGATTCATTTTTTCGAATATAAATTCAAGGGCTCTGTAAGAGCGTATGAGTTAGAAGTTGTGAACGAGATTGTGCCAAGTAAAATATTAAAGTGTTTTATTTGGGATCCACACCAACTAGCATTTGGTTAAAAGAGAGAAAAAGTTTGAAAGAAGGGCTTAGTTATATTGAAAAAAAATGTCGGTCCTCTTTTTCTTCTAGAGTTTAAGTTTATCATTTCTGTTCGTATCTCTATCATTAGTTACTTGTTATTTTCATGCTTTCATTGTAATTCAGCAGTATTGGTATTGCAATTACAATTCTAAAATTGCAATCGCATTTCAATTCTCTTATCATATACTGAGCAATTCAGGTTTGTTACATTGGTGCTTTCATCGATAGTAAGCTTAAACCTTTTTTGGTCAAGACAAAATTGAACCATATTCCTGCAGTCACGTACATAAAAAAAAGAAGAAGCTATAACTAATAACTAGGTTAACTTAATTAATTATAATTACTCTACATAAATCAAATTATTTAACACTTGAGAAGAGTCAAATCATTTGAGGATGATCCAGCTTGTCCCATTTTCCAGCTTGGTCTTCCTAGTGTAAATTCAAGATCAAGCAATGTATCATTTGAAGATGAGTTATTGGCTGTCTCAATTCCATCCATCTGCATAAATCCAATTAATATAAAATTAATTCTCATACTAATTTAATTAATTACCTCTATGCTCAAATAATTAATTAATGTAACTTACGTTTGTGTATATGTGAGGATAATTAGCAAATGTCCTTTCTCTATTTGAGTGGCTCCATACATTTGTCTGATAAGGCATGAATGATGAAGGATCCCTGATAATTAAACAAATTAGTAAGACAATTCAAACAATAATTGATGTATTTGTGTAAATCTCGTTGAAGAAAAGGAAGCTGACGATTGGAAGATGTCAAAGGAATCGATCCAACGTAACTGACTAATGTACTTACATCAAGTGTTGTAAACTCGTTAGTCAGCTTTGTTAGACCTGTTCCTTTGACATGTTCTAATCGTCAGCTTCCTTCTTCATAATCTACCTCTTCACACTTTAAATATCGACGAAAAATCTTAATAACTTAGTTGGTTGGCTATATCAATTCTCACCTTATTAGTAAGGATTCGATTCCCCGTATTGTAGTCCCTGATTCATTTTCCCTTCCTTTACCCACATTTTTTTTATAAAAAAAAAAGACTTTTACATGGATGTATATGGAATAACATTGAATTTGTTGTGGTTATTGTTGTCATGGCCGTCCATGAATAAAGTCAACAAAGTCGATACAAAAAGAAGATTGAATTAATATAATAGGGACTCGTATAATCATATATTATATGGGGTAAATACAGGACCCCTACCACTACAATTTGGAGATTTGAGCCAAACGGACTAAAATTTGACTTTTTAGAAGCAAAAAAAGTACTCACATATAGAGATAGGTGCTTAAATTAACCCCTCTTCCCAATAAAAACAACTGATTTTACTTTCAAAAAATAAGAGAACATATGATATGGTAGTTTTATTACCAATTAAATTTAATTTGTTTAGGTATATTTGAATCAATATATTTTTAATTTTGAATTAACTAAAGTGTGTTTTTTGCCCCTTTATGTAGGAAACATAATATATTTGGATTGCATTTAGAAACTCCAGTAGGAAAGTCCCACATTGGGTCTTTTTAGCAAAGGTCATACTGAGACCTCTAATTAAAGATGAAAAAGTACTAGTCATTTTATTATCGTCAAGTTAATATCTTAACTATAAGAAATTATTTAATAAAATTATCGAACTTTATTTTATATCAATAACAATCAATCAACGTAGACTTTTATGTTTAAAAATTACCAATGTATATTTTTCATTAAAACAAATTTTAGATGACAAATTAAATTATATTTTCGTTTACTAATTAACAAATACATTTAAGATGAGACGTTTTACTTTTTTTTTTGGATAAAATAAAAAAATCATTTATTATGAAACGAATTAAGTAACATGAGAAACACCATTATCTACGTAAATAAATTTTTGGTTGTGCATGTCTGCATCCCCTCCAATTGATTATTAATTTATTCACATGATGCAATTAATTACTTCACATAGTATATACTATACATACATGCTTTAAACCAGTTGTCCATAATATTATATTTAAGAATTCGTTAAATAAGAAACAAGCAACTAACAATTTTTATCCTTAGATAAATAACTTCAACCATTAAATTTATTGAACGATAAATTATCTATTACCAACAAGTTATTTAGCGACAGATTAACAATGAATTTCATTATTGATTGATATACCTAGGTTGGTCCTTATCTTTTTCATATGCGTACATGTCAGCAACCCATTAATATGTATATATATAGTAGAGTAGTAGCTTGTTTTCCAATTTGTAATGATGGAAAATATGAAAATGTTTGCAGCATATAAATGTAAATCTAATAATTTCAATTCAAACAAAGTCAGAAGATAATAAAAAAAATCATATAATTGCAAATGCACTCACCTCATATGAGCCATATTTTGTGATATGGTACTTGGTTGTGATAATGCATCAATCTCCTCACAAGATTTTTCATATTCACCATTATTAATCCCATTGTTTTGGTTCAAAAATACATTAATTTCTCCCTGCCCTTTAGCTGCAAATTAACAAGAGTTAATTAATTAGCGACAGATAAATTTTATAGTACTTAAACAACAATACCCGCCCCCTAATCCATAGCTAGGAACAATTTAGCGACGAAATTAGTTTTATGAAAAATACAAAATTTAAAAGCTTGCAAACAAAAAGAATAATGGAAGTGAAAAGTACTATGGGCTCCCTTTAGGATATGAAAAAATCCAAATATATTACCTGTAGATTTGTCAGTGCTCTTCACTGTTCTATACATCTGCATGAAAACCCACATAAAAAAAGTATTAGATGAAAAAAGTCTACATTTCTAAGATTACTTCTTTAGATGCCTTTTGTCCTTACCCCTTTGTACTACAAATTCTCCAACACCCCACCCCACCTAAATATTCACATGGATTTTTGCAGTGTAAGAATACAAAAATATCCATAGTAATCAATTAAAGAGATCTCATTTTTTCTACTTACATTCAAAAAATTAATAATTTTAGCAGCTCAGTTGATTGGTTACGTACCTGTAAGTGACTCTTCACATGAGCTAAGGTTAGATCTTTCACATTCATCAACTCTAGCACGGATTTTGGTGTTGCTCCTATAAAATCAAAAATTAAAATTTAGGTTAGTTAAAACATACAGTTGAAGTCAGCTATATGAATTCTCACTTTTGTTCATGAACTTACGTTCGTGTCCACCTAGGAGTTGAACGGCATGAACAAAATGAGCATGAAGAGTTGAAGTCCATCTCATTCTCGGAGCTCTAACGCTTCTTTTCACTCCACTAATCAATCTTGAACTTCTCTTGAACTCGCGCCCGTATATCTGTGGCTGATAATGCCCATGATGTTGCTGATGATATTGAAAATGTGTACCTATTGGTACTTGTGCGAACCCTAAACTTAGGGTTGGTTCAAAAGTCGGAATTAAAGGAAGATTAAACGTTTTTTTAATCTCAGGATGTAAAAAAACGGTAGTTTCATGGCTCAAATCACTTCCTCCACTAGCACTACTACCTGAATCTGTCCTGGAATCGAATCTCAACGCTTCTTTAAACTGATCACTTTTTAAAATACATGACGGTAAGCTGATCTGTAAAGAAAGATCAGGGACCGTTGAAAGTAGTGTATCCTTCGTCATAACGATTTTTTGAACTGAAAAAAGGGAAGTTTTTAATTTTCTTGAAAAGAGAGAAAATTGAATCAAAGGTTAAAAGGTTTGTGTGTTGTGATTATATCATGAGTACCTTATGATTTGCATGTATTCATGTGTATAAAAAGGGAGGGTTCAGAAATAGGCTTTTTGTTAAAGAAAAAAGGTATATAGGGAGTTATAGGGATAAGAACATAAAAGTAGAAATGTGAAGAAGAATAGTATAGAGACTATTTGTAATCTCTAGTAGTCAATATAAAGCTAAGAGGTTTTTCTTGGGAGTTTGAATTTGAATAAATTAAAGGGAAGGAATTGTATTGAAGAATAGAGAAAGAGAGGATCAATATTACACCTTTAATTAATTTCGTATATGTGTGAGTAAATGTTTGTTTGGACTTTGGGAACAAAGAATTAAGTGGTGGGGGGCCAAGGCCCAACATACCCGAATTTTATAATAAACTGATTTTTTTTTTCATTTTCGATATTTACGTTAATCATTCTGATCAAATTTTAGTCAAAAAGATTTTTTACTTATACATATTAAGTGATTTTATCTAAGTTAAATATCTTACTGTCTAGATCCTCCCTTGATTACGATTGAATTACATGAAAATTTTAATACGTATAATGGTATAAGTAGATTTTACCTCATATTTTAACAGTAAAATGAATTTGATATTGAAAATTTTAAATATTGAATTCATAAAATTTAAACTCGGACGTATGTGTGGGGTCATTTAGGTTTGCAATTGGGAAAATGGTGTGTTGTATTCTTTGGAGGGAATGGTTGGAATTCGAGAAAACAAATTAGTGTACTGTTCAATGGAATATTGGGAAAGGAATTGCTCTTTTATCATATACGCACATTCTCTTGTTCTTTCTTAAGTGTCCATTGATTGTGACCTAGCTACTATTATTAAATTTTTCAAATTTATTCACCTCTCTCCTATTTTTATTTTTGGTATTTATTTTTATTGGATTAGTATATTCCACCAATAATTTTGTGAAAGAGGCTTGAGTGACTCTCGCAGGCCAAAATATCCATTTGCCTCCCAATAATTTTAATTTTATGTCATTTAGGGAAAAAATGAATAGTCACATTTTATTTGTTCGTTTCTATTATAAGATTTTTAAAATTTATAGTCTTACATGTGTCATAATATTGTGATACAGTTATTAAATTATTTTTGTTGAGTTTAAGATATGAAATTACTTAGTTTATTTTCAACTTTAGAGAAATATTTCCTTGAACTCGATTAAAAATAATAAATAGATTCACGTAAATTAAAAATAAGGAAAAATATCGATTGTAAAATATTTTTTTCCTTTACTTATAAAATCATTTTAAATATGTTGTCTTTTCTCTAATATTTTGTCCCTTTCTCTAAAAAAATCTAGTATTCTTTCTACAAACGAATTATTTTTTTATTCATAGACTTTTTTTATTTAATATCTTTTTATATAGCCATAATGGAAAACAGAAAATAAAACGGGAATAGAAAATCATGATTATTAATTAGGCAAGAATTTCAAGTTAACGCAGTGAAATATTATAACTCCTACAAATCCAAAAATTCCACACAATGTATAATACTCTATGCGTTTCAAATTAAAATTAATTATTTTATCCTTATTTATGTCATCAAATAGAATTATTTTTTTTCCAAGAATATGTACTTAATTTTTCAAAAACAATTAATAAAATTGAAAAAATTAATTATTTTTAATATAACATAATTTGTAATATGGAAAAATATATATTTGTTGTCTGCTGAGCAAGAAACATCATGACATATTGACATGCATTCATTAGAAATTACTACTACTAATAATAATACCTCTGCAATGCATTGATACCTTACAATTATTCCTCGATCTATCCATCTTTATCACACTCCAATTTATTACACAACGAAAAGAATAGTAATGACATTCATACTTTGACTTTTACAATATTGGATACATCTAATTTATGCTCCATAAATTCTAAAATTAATTCATAAGCCCCGTAAAAAGAATAATTTTATTAGTATTCCATCTTGAACATTTATATATCTGCTATATACTACCACTGTCCTTATTTACTTGTCTATATTTCCTCTTTTAGATGTCCCTATTTACTTGTTTATTTTGAAAAATCAAGAAAGGACAATTTTTTTTTATTATACCCTCATTTAAATTTCTTGAAAATTTCTAAGTTTTAATTCATCCTATTTGAAAGCATATTTAACGAGGGTAAAATTATAACTTCACTATGTTAATTATTATTATCTTAATATGTGTGTTTTTCTAAAGTGAACAACTAAATAGAAACAGAGGGAGTATCCATCAAAGCCACATACAAAATATTTATTCATACTCAATATCTAAATTTGATGAATTTAATTTTTATTTTTAGAGTTGGAACGTTGGTGTACACGTGGTAAATTTGCAGAAATAACGGGATTTTATTATTTGTGAGAATATAGAGAAGAGTAATAGTGTGAAGTGTCAGAGGGGTGGTTAGGACGTTCGGCGACACCGGCGCTTCAGCCCCACATGTATCTGACGATGCTCCTATTCTTATTCAACGCCCCTACTCATTTTTCATATATACCATTATTATCTTTCAACTAATCAGTATAATTTTATAGATAAAGTTTAATACGAATATAATATAGATAAATTTTATTTATTATTTCATGAAGACATAAATATAGGTATAGAAAATGCTAAATCGCTAAAAAATTTAATCAGAATTTGATTAGAAAATAAAAAATTATAATATTTCTTAAACAAATTGACCTTTTTTTTCCATTTTTAATTAAAAATTATTAAAATTAAAAGCGTAAAATATTTAAAAAGGTAAATTAATATGAAAAGAATTATATTCTGATTAAATTTTGGCTGGTCAAAAAGATTTTTCCTTGTGTTTTTACTTAGGGTGGTTGTGATTGCTCCTTTACTCAAACTACGTTAAGATAATAGCTCTCGTACCTTATTATTGATAAAGGGGTAGCAAGGAGATGTATCCTCTATATATTTACACGATAAAATACTATTACTAGATGAATAAGGTCACAAACAAATAAAAATGATCACTTTTCTTTTCATCTTTTGATTCTTTTTGTTATAATGTGCATAGAAAGATAGGTCCAATACAGTTGCGTTTAAAGGGAAATAAAAAAAATAGATTGAGTAATTTAATGATGTGGAGTAATGTTTTGAATAGGCAATGAACACCAATATTCCCTCTCCGTGTCCAAATATTCCAAAGTATTGGACTTACCTTCTCATCTTGTCTATTGTCGAGCCCTTCTTCTTGGCCAAATCAAACATTATATTATATTATATTACATTATATTATATTTATAAAAAGAGTAAGTAATACCAATTGCCATCCATATTCCTCGGCGTCAACCCACGTGACTTGTGGCCGTGACTCTGTCCTCTACCTTATAGCCAGTTGACATCCTCCTTACCTATTACTACTTGTTTCTTTTCACCTAGTTTTTTAATCATAGTTTAGCCTTTTTAAGAATATCATCTATGATCTCTTACACAATATTTTAACATTTTTTATTTTTCACTAATAGTCTCTCTGCTTTCATAAGATAATGGTAAAATTAAGCAAAAACGATCAGATTAACAATCTTCGTCAATATTTTTAACTGTTGAACACTCTTAAATCTTGACATAGTAAAAAAAGATATTTCAATGGTTAAGACTGTCACTGCATTTTAATATACTAAATATTATGCTTCCATGTAGGGTTTGATATAGGTCGTTAATCCAAGAAGTGTAATTCATACAAGCTATTTTGATGCATACGTTAATGATTAATTTTATAACTCAAACTTAGATCACGCAAATATAATTTATTATTTCTCCAAGATAGCTCATTATTGTACGAAATATTCAACGTTCATGAGTGATCATAGAAAAGATCACAAACTAACATAGACGTCAAGCATTAATGACGAATTCCACACCCTAAATCCATTTTTATAAGTATACGATCGACTTTATCATTGCTCCAATGTTTTGTGAATGGAACTTTGAGATTATTTAGCTCATATTGAAGTATCTCAAACTACTTTTCCACCCAATCAAGTTCAATTCTTTTGATATTCCAGCATTTCAAATTTACTTTACCAATCAAATTTAAACTTTAATAATGACAAAGTTTTATTAAATCAAATAATAATAAAATATATGTGTACGTGGGGTGTGTGTGGGTGGGGTGGGGGGTATAAAAAGGGTTGATTTGTTTAATAATATAGAATAGGGAAAGCAGGGAGGGTCAGCGCCTGATGCGCTCTAGATTCTCCGGGAAATGAGAATTTTCAACCTTATTATATAACTCTTATCTCTCTCCATTTATATTCTTCT
This sequence comes from Solanum pennellii, assembly GCF_001406875.1. NCBI lineage: Eukaryota > Viridiplantae > Streptophyta > Magnoliopsida > Solanales > Solanaceae > Solanum > Solanum pennellii. The sequence goes on along the minus strand of NC_028640.1, from coordinate 74,538,456 downwards.
TACCTATTTTCTATCTGTCTTTTTCTCCCTCGATCCCTCTCCGTTGGATTACCAATTGCAAATATTATTCTATTATTAATATTCTTAAATATCCTAATTAATAATATACTACCTCTGGTCAACATGTTTTTTTTTAAAAATTAAATTGCTTTAAGCTAATATTCCATATTTATTCTTTACTTTTGTCTCATCTCATTACACCTAACCCCTCTTTCTCTTGTTCTAATTAATTCCCATTTATCTGTCATTCGTAAAATAATTTGAAGTTGTGTAATTATACATCTTTTTTTTTTTTAAATATCTTTAATTTTAATGGTATAAGGCAAAACTCGTTCATGTTTAAATAAAAATGATTTTAATTTAGATCACATGCAAATTTAAGATGTTATTAGAAGAACGTTATAATAGTACTTAAAGTAAGAATATAGCAAAGTGACCTCCAAGAGAAACAAAAGGGTTTTCAGATCTCTTAAGCATGTTCTTTATTTCATAGACCTAAGTAAATAATAACTTAATATGGAAATAATTAATTAATCCCAAATGCATAAAAGGGAAAATAATTTAATTAATTGGACGGTCAAGCATTAAGGACATGACTCATCACTCATAAAGTACTAGCTTCATAGATACTCCATAATTCATATTATATACTAATGAACAATTAGCTATAAATTTTTGTTTATTTTTATAATTATGATGTTTGAATCAGTTTGTACACATTTTAACTAATTTTGATATCAGCTAATTTATTTCACCAAAATTAAGACATGTGTAAATAAATTACTTTTATCGAAATTTGAATATGAAATTTTATGATTCTCAATCGATTTGATTGACCACTAAATCACACCCTAATTAAACTAATAACCAACAATACTCTACATATATACTCTATCTTTTTGTCGTTAACAAGTTAAACTATAGTGCTACTTGAACACAACAACTTAAAATAATGAGAAGAATAATAGTTCTTCTATAGTTATTCGTAAAAGAGGGTACGTTAGAATAATATTATATTACATATTGAGAGAGCTAGTACGTAGAGACATGTTTGCTTCGAAGTTTGAATAGAATCACACCATATAATTTAAAATATAATTATACTATATGTTATATTATTTCTTTCTTCCCAAATCCCCTTAAGAGTACAGAATAGAAGACAAAAAAGAAAGAAAGGAATCAGCGGAATCAACGCCGTTTCGACTGACGTGTATCATGAGCCACGACATTGCCACCTTTAAAATATTAGCCATTATAATATAAAGTAAAATTAATTACATTAGTCCTTCGAATATCAATAAATTCTAATTTTAGTTAAATACATTTAACTAGGAGCGGGGCTAGAAGGTTAGGTGAGTGTTTGCTGAACTCAGTAATTATAGTTCAAATTTTGTATTGGGATAAAACATATATTGGATCCTAAACTTGGCTTCAAATTTTAACTTTGACCTCCAACTTTTATAATGCACAAACAGACACTTTAACTATACAACTTTTAAATAAATAAACACATGAGTCCTACATGGTACAATACACGTAAGACACCACGTAGGACAAAAAATGACATATAGGATGCATGTGTTTATTTGTTCAACTTTATACAAGTTTAAGTGTCTACTTGTGCACGCACAAAGTTGAAGGGCGTAAATGTAATTCGAAGCCAAGTTAGAGTGCACAATTATGTATTATGCCTTTTGTATTTGTATTGATAAATCAACTTAGATAAGTTTATTATGCTTGATATCACTATTTTAGAATTCATAATCCAAAAATTTATAGGCGAACTTACATTAATTTCACTAGTTTAGGAGCTAATTACTATTTAGATACCTATACTCTAGTTTGCAATATTACGAATCTTACCAGATTTTGGTGTCTCCATATACGTCCAGAATCATGTATCGTGGATACATGAGGTCAAATTTAATTTTGTGTAATTTGTTCTAGATACATTGCATCTGCATGTATCCGGGATACATATTAGATCTTGCTTGTCTCTTTCCCATCTTTTTCGCCACTCTTTCATATATCTAGTATCTCAGGTACATGCGAATCACTCCAGATACATACAAATATACATGTATCTTGTATGTCTCTGGAATGTATACGAGTATCACTCGCCTTTCTCTATTTTTGTGTATTTTAAAGCAAAAATAACATTTTGAAAATATAAATAATAATAACAGTAAATATGATATTATCGTATGTCTAATTATATAAATTTTCTTAATTTATATCGTGGACCAGGTTCTACGTGTAATTCAAATCAAAGATCTATTTCGTTTTTGTCTTTATATTTTTAGTGTACATGAGGCTACTAGTCTAAATTATTTGATTTTTAGTATTAATTTTTGAATTTTGTGGAATGGTATGGGGAGTAGAAGAGATGAGAAAGAAAAGACAGTCAAAAAGTGTACACAAACAAACATAAAAAAGGTTCAATAATTGAGAAGCTAAAAATAGGGTAGTTCATCGCTTTCAATAACAAACATTTTGATAGCAACATATATGCATTATTATACCCCCACCCCACCCCTAGTACTGCATATGTACGTATTTTCAGCACTTGTTTTCAACTACTCGACACTCTAGCTACGTTTCATTTTCCGTGAGATGTGACAGATTCAAAATTATAATTTTAACGAATATTTAATTGTTAAAATATATGACTAAATCATCAAAAGAATAGAAAATAATTTGTTAATAATAGGGGAAACTAGTTATTCAAAAGATTTAAGTTTTGTTATTGAAATTATGTTGATAGTGTAAAACAATAAACATGATAAATCTAATCATTTATAGAATGGCTGTGAATTCAAACGAATTTATGGAATATATGGGTCGATCACACTTTATAGGCTATAGCAATAATATTATAGCTACTACTGTCAAAATAACTTTTTTTCCCCATTTAGAGTATATAAATGTCATTTTTCTATAATAAGAAATATTTAATTTTAATTTTGATTTTAATATTTTTTTTAAAAATGATTTATAATCATACGAATATCTAAAATTTATTTTATACCACAACTTTTAACTCCAATATAGTGAGGAAGAAGACTCCAAATTCCTTTAGATAGTCATTTTGCTTGGATTGAGTATTGAATCCCTATTCTTTGTCTACGAAGGTTTGTTGATACTTCATTGTCTTGTTCACTATGAATCTAATCTATACACAATGAATTAATTGCTTCGTTTATGGTGTTTTATGGTTTCATTAATCGTACTTACTCGCTAGTAATCCGATTCAAAAATAATAGCATGATTTAAAAGGTTTTTTTTAAAAAAAATTTATATCTAAACGTGTCAAATAAATTTAAACAGATAAAATAATGCTTACGTTGATCGGTTCATGGAACCATATAAATATATTAGTCAAAAGTATCTTAAACAGTTGTACCAAAAAATCCTATTTGTAAATTGTATATATTCATAAGAATAGGGCATATTAATTGGGTCCTCCCTCTTTTTTACATTTCAAGTAGGTACTGATTAAAATTGCAACTACTTTATGATATAATAAGTTTTGAACTGTTGTACCCCATTTTAATATTTAGAACGTACGTGTGTTTATATAAAAATTTCATCGATTTTAATATTTTTCACGGTAAATCTTCTTTTACAATATCTAATTTTTGTGTGAATAATATAAGATTATGTCTAAAATTCATATGACTAAAATTCAATTATTTTTACTTAAACATTATGTACATATATATATCGATATAAAAATATTACCAAATAAGGAAGTAGATAGAAGTGAGACAATAAGTAGTGTATGTGTGTTTTATTTCCTAGAGAATACATTAAAAAGGTTAAGTATGCAAGACAAATAATTTGACAATAATAGAAGAGCAATCATAATAATTATTTAATTCACAAAAGGTACAATCAAGATCAAGTTTGACTGTTTCAAACTCTTTATTATTTTCTTTCAAATTATTATTACTGTATTTGAGAATTAAATGTTTGGCACTTTATGTAGAAAATGATTTTCTATTTTATCTTTTTCGGCGAATTGCTGGATGTTAATGTTTTGTCAGAATGCAATGTTGAATTTTTCACTGAAATTATAGTACAATGTGATTAAAAAAAATAATTAAAGATCAACGACATATTCTTTTTATTTTTTTTCAAACAAATTTTCAGAATTATTTTATTTGACAGATATAATAATGTTGTTGAAATTAATTCAAAGATTTTATTGTCTGTGCCCTTAAACATAGCGGATACACACCGGCCCACTACAGCTAACCAAAACAACCCAACAAAAGCTACAAAGGCCTATAGTCTAATGTGTCGGCCCATTTATCAAATTGCAGTTTAATTGATGGTGACTTTTTTTTTTTTTTTTAAATTCAAATTCGATGTTCGACATTCAAATTGGAGCCGATTAATCTAAATTTGCGTCATGCAGCATCATTCATGGGGAAACACTTCCTAATATAATTTTTCCAAAAACTCATATTTGTTTCCAAATATAAAATGTGTCATTATGACAAATGAGTAAGTAAATAGTGTGATCTATAAGGCATAATAATAACATAAAGTATAATTAAAAACTTGAACGATTTAGGAACTTTTATACTTTATATAGTTGTCTATCAAAAAATGTATATAATTAGTGTATATAATTTTTAGGAAAAATTATCTAAATACACATTTAATATATATAATAGGAGCAAGAACCTAAAATTAAAATTAACGGGTAAATAAAATATTATTTGAGATCATAGAGAAAGAAAGAGAAGGAACAAAGAACAAGAGGAATGAATAGTGATGACGTCTACCGTATGATAGAACGAAGAAATTATAATCTCAAAAAATTACATTTGTTTATAATTTTATTTTGACTACATAATTTACCAGAATGGAAAATAATGAATTTTTAAAAAAATTCAATAATAAATTTAACATAAAAAATCATTTCCTACTCACCAACCAAAAATGAGAAAATAAGTTAAAAGTCCACAACATTATTGAATTTCAGTAAGTTTAAGAGTTCAGTTGAAAAAATTGGATTCAACTTACAAACGGAACCAAGTAGAAGGGCCTCTTATGTCATTCCCCTTCTATTCGTTCACTATAATAAAAATAAGACGTGATCCAGTAGAGTGAAACTTTAATTTCTCATTCTAGAAGATGTTCTGTCTGATTACTGTTTATACATATACAGACCAAACAGCAGATTGTTTCAGGACAATTGAACTAAAAACACACTTATTTACATCAAGAAAATGAGAAGCTTTTCTGGCAGTACTTATACAACAGAGAGTCTGAAAAGAGTGCTCAGACAATGCCAAACAACAAAACATCTAAGCTACTGAAGGCATAAGGAAACCTAGTCAAATGTTTGATAATCTACTTAAGTGCTTCTCCATAACATTGATATGTGTACCTTTTCTGATCCCATGTATTCAAGTTTCGTTATCTTCCAGTGAAACGCCAAGCCTGAAAGGAAGAGTCGTTAACCACCAGATGATGGAATTGAACAGCAATGTTCTTATGTTGATGTAAAGAAAGTACAGATACTGAAATAGTAAACGCCTTTGGGAAAAAGAAAAGAAAGAAACTGAAACAGTTAAGAGAAGGGAAATCATCATTTCGTCATACAAATAGCAGAAAATTGCAACTATCCTTTTTAGGACAGCACCATAACCCCCCTTCATATTTCAAAATTTTGTGGCGCTTTGTAATAGCAATATGCAAGCAAACTGTAAAAAGGCATGTGACACTCTATCAAATGCAATTTGAACCATAATTATTAGAATAAAAAAGAGAATTTATCCCTCACCTTGTATTACGCAAGAAGTAATCTTTCCTACAGTGTTTCACACCAAAGGTCTCTAGCTTGTCAAGGAAGCAAGGATATCCGACTCTTTAGGAGTTATCCCATTTTGGTAATCTAACCCCTTCTTCCCAATTGCACATATATGTACACGCATTTCATATTTCCCAATGAGCTCAAATATGCAGATATCTCCCATCTGGATGTCATTCTCTCGGACAAATGCCGACCATCCTCCACAGAATGTGTGCAGCGTTTGTACCTTTACAGTCGGAATTGAATTTACAGTCCAACATTCTCCTTTCAAGTTCTGAAGCACAATCTCCGTTCTGCAGTTTGGGAGGTGTTCCATTGAGAACCGACATGGAACTTTCTGTAGAAGACGTAGAAGGCGCTCTAAGAACATGAATTTAAAGCAAAGAATAGCATGAGAAACGCCAAAACATCCAACACCTTAAACTGGCCTAAGGAACAAGTATCAGCAGAAATGAAGAGAATGCCGTTGCTGTAATCTATTCAAGACCAAAATAGTCATGATGCTTTTACTTAATATTACATTTTCTTTAATAAATGAAACAGCTCTACTTACAGCACATTGAGATAGTATAAAAAGTATGCATGCTGATCCATACAACGGCTAGACTCACATTTAATCTTTACAAATAACCAGTTAAACCAGTTTTAATTTCCTTCTTTAGCAATCTCAACTCAGTTTCATGCCCAGACTATTTATTTCAATTGTGCATTGTTCTATTTTCGGGTCAAATACGCAAAATATTTAGATCAAATTTTATTCATCTCGTTTTTGGATGCAATGATTATTCGTTCAAAGGTGTATGTATTTCTTCTTTTCTTGGCCTTGATTAGAATATAATATCTTTAGCCAAATAAAAAACTTATAACCAAAATATTGTTGTTCCATTTTATGTTATTTCTTATTTGTTACAGAACTGGCTCTGAAAAGATGATTTATATAATTAGTAAACTTAAAAAGGAAAAAAATATATTTTATCTAAAGAAAGTTACATGAATTAAGAAAAGAATTCCATGTAGCAGCGCCTATGTCAGCGTTCAAGGGGGTTGTGACAATTACCAAGTTGATGGGAGTAATTAGGCCAATGCCAAGTTTAGGTGTGCACCAAATAAGACTCGACAAGTTAGGGGGATCACGATCTATTTACTTTGATGTAAGTCCAATAGAATTGACACCACAAAATTTATAATTAACTTTATAAGTCAGTGATGTAAAAACAAAAGGCATCGCTAACAAGATTCACATCATTTACACGGATGACTGGAGCTCCTACAATTGTCTTAACTTGGTTATATGCAAAGTCTTAGATCAAAACTTTGTATAGGGGGCTGACAGAAATACTCTCTTTTGTCAATCTGTTTGTTACTTAACTATGCCTATTGTATATTTACATCTCCTTAAGGTTTTTAATAAAACATTTTACTTCATCAAAAAGAAAAAAAAAGTTCACTCGGGCAACAACTTTGTTTTGACTGTTGATTTTATGCTAAGTTAGAAGGCCCTTATCAAACAAGAATTTTCTACTAGAAGCCAAAGGGGTCAAATACCAAACACATCAACTTTATAGAGAGACAAAACTAGGAGTCAAGTCCAGTGGGCATTTAGTTTCTAGTAGAAAATAATTGTTTATGTTGGGAAACAATGATTTTGACATATATTAAACATTTGAGGAAGAATTAACAAGCTCCAATAGAAAAATATTGAAAAGGAAAAATTCTTCGAAGATGATCATAAATGTTTGGAATCCATATTATGCAACTTGATGGGATGGAAAAGGTTGGGACAGTAAGAATAAATAAAAAGGTAAAACATGCAGAAGAACTCACCAAGGTGTAAGAGCCACTAATGTTGAATTTTTTCATGATTCGCACGAAATGAGGGAAATTGGAAATGAAAGACTCAGCGGCTAATTTCTCTTCAGGTACTGATTTCATGGACATACAGCTCTTGGTGAAAGAACCCTGTTTATCTTGAGAACTAGTAGGTTTCCTGATTGCTGTTCGAGCACGATAGTTGAAAGGATTTAATACAAATTCAGTGTGAGGACGGACAGCTAAAATAAGTTAATTAATTGTCCTTCAAATTACCTGAATCTCCACTGCTAATCTTTGACTGAGAATGGAGCTGATGATTCTTCAACATATTACCATGTTTCTCTTTTTCAGAAGTAGATCCTTTTTTATCATATGTCATAACCTTCGCTTGATCAGAACTCGATCCCACTTTCCTGGACTTACATCCAGAATTTTTTGCATAATCAGTAACTAGTCCTTCATCAACTACCTTACTACTGTAATCACTTCCTTCCTTTTCCGCCTTAAGAACACGCACACGCAATTCACACTTGCGGACAAGCTCAAAAATGCAGGTATCTCCCAAATCAATGTTATTGTCGCGAACAAAGGATAACCACCCTCCGCAAAAGGTATGTGATGTTTGTACTCTTGTAGTCGGAATTGAATTCACAGTCCAAGTTTTCCCTTCTAAATTATGAAGTAAAATCTTCACCTTGCAGTTGGGAAGGTGTTCCGTGGCAAATTGGTAAGGGATGTGCTGCCAAAGAAAATATGAAGGAGATCAACAAACCAAGTGATGCACATGCAGGAGTTGTGAAAGAAGAATAACCTTGTCTAATTGTTGCAACATTACTCCAAACTAAACATCAAATAAAGGCAATTTCACCAGAGTGATTCATCTCCTACGATGAAGCAAACCCACATGCAAAAGCTCAGGCATACCATAAATCAATCACTAATGACTACAAAGTCAACTGAATGCCACAACTCCTTGGGGGATTAGATTAATATATACTCCCTCCATTTCAATTTCTTTCTCTTACTTTTTTTGTTTGATAAAAGGTAAAATGAAATGTTTGTCTTACCTTCACTTTATAGTCCGTTTCAAAAAGAACGCCCTTTCCCTTTTTGACAATTCTTTAAGTCTAACTTTCCAGCATGTTTAAGACCACAAGATTAAAGCGCATTTTGGTACATTCTACGTGTCTTTGTTTTAAAACCACAAGATTCTAAAGTTTCCTTTACTTATTAAATTGGGGCCAAGAACCAGACAAACAAATTGGAACATAGGGAATAGATAACAACATCAGCCATATCAACAAAATAGGCTTGCCGTTCACTATAAAACAAGCAGGTTAAGGACAAATATGCAGTTAGTAAAACAAACAGAAACATCATTAGGCAGCTCAGATGTTGGCAACAAAACTATTACAACCAAAACAACTTTACCACGTTGCACATAATCCTCAACAACAACATTCATGTTTAAAAGATTTATGAACAATTCTGATTGGTCAATAAAAATCGATTTCAATGCCATTTTTTATGAGTTTAGCCAATTCATCATGAAAGGTAAAAGGGGATAAAGGAACCGTATGTTGATTATCCTGTAAATAAATATAAGTTGTCTTCCTCCGTAAAAGCTCATTTGATGCACTTATTGATAGTAAGATATGTTGAAGCAATGCGTTACAGTAGCTAAGACTACTATAAGATTTTGTAGTTCAGCAAGACATTTCAGGAAATGATAGTTTAAAGAAAGAAGATCTACTCACCAGGGTGTATGAGCCACTGATGTTGAACCTCTTCATAACTTTAGTAAAGCTGGGCAAACTTGAGGTAAACAAACCAGCAACCTTTTCTGCTTCCTGTGCAGGCAACCACATATCTTTCTCGGAGGAAGCATTGCCTGTTTTCATCTTTGCTTTAGATTCAAAATACCAGATACTATTCCAAATCATTACTAAAAGATTGTTATATAGTTATTTCTACCAGCTGAAATTTCATTGCTATTACGAAAACAACAAAAAACTTGGTTAGGAGAATTGCAGGGCAAAAATGTATACAAACACTTCGCACAGTAATAAATATTACATAGTTGTAAAGAATCAGGCAACACATGAGAAAAGTATGTTCTGAACTTAAATATACAAATGAAAGTGTAGGCTCTCTAAACACGTAGATTTTCGCCGAGGCAGTGCACAATTCAACGAGAAAAATTGGTGTTTATTAAATGTCCATGCATGATTAAATGAACTGTAACATCAAATTGGCTTGATTAAACTTATAGACAATTCAAAGAACACTACTCAAACTAGAAAAATTGAACTGAAAACAATAAACATAAACAATACAACCATTCACCTGGATTGCTAAAGATTATCTTTGCTTGAGCTGGCACAGCAATGGTAACTTTACTGTTTAATGCATCTCCAGCATTCTCCATTTCATCCAGAAAACTAGCAGCATAATTTCTTCCTGCATATGAGCAAACTGCATCTTCTGGAGTGTACCCATCCTTGCTAGATGCAAGACCATGTGTATCCTGGCTACTTGTGCATTCGGAAGGGATCTCGGTGCTTTTCATTTTCTTCGGTACACCTTCAACCATACAATCTAATAAAACAGAGTTTCCTCGGTCTCTTTTTTTCAGAGCAAGATTGTACAAGTCAGTTGCTCCTTGACTGCAGTCAGCGTTATAAGAAGCCTCCTTCTCACATGAACTCTCGTCAAATACTTGCACAGTGAAATGCAAATCACCGTCATATCTGAAAACCAAAGAATCCCCTGTTTCAAGGCAGTGATCTTTAACAAATGAAACCCATCCATTATTGAAGAATAAACCATCATCTTGCTGTATTAAGTCCACAGGCCAAGCATTTCCACTGGGACCCACCAGAACTATTGTTCCAGAATCCCCTCCTTCCATATGTTTAATGAATTTTGATGGAATTTTCTGCAATATAGGAATCAAAACAATTAATAAACATTGCAAGAGTTGATAACATAAAGTTATTCAGAAGAGTTTGTTTTTTAAAATAAAATAACTTCATTATAAAATGCATAGGTAAGTCGTTCCAAGAGCAACGGATACTGATCTCTATTACAAAACTCTTAATACTGCCTTAAAATAACCATGTTGCAAAAGTATCACACGCCTGACATAGCTCATTCAAATAGAGCCTGTCACACACCTATGCAGGGCCCTAAGTCAATCCCCCCCTTGTACTCCTGAACGCTAAGATCTTACTTTATAGCTTATGAAGCCTGTTAAACTTAAAGAATGAATGTACAATTTGTCTGATACGTAACATATGGAATTCTCATATCCGTAAGGCACAATTGTTTACTACGTGAAGCAAACGTAGCTCAAAGTACTAAAAAAGAACTACTAAAACAGCCTAAATAAAAAAAGCAATCTCAATGCAGCATTCACTGTCATCATGCATTTGTTCATAAGTAGTCCTTATAGTATCAGTAAAGTTTGTAGCTTTGATCCAAAAACAACTATATTGGGTGCACTAAAGTTTACTGCTTTGTTCAAGAAACAACATTCTTAGCCAATGAGTAGTCTTTATAGTTACACTAAAGTTTGTTGCTTTGATCGAAAAACATATTCTGGGTACACTAAAGTTTGTTGCTTTGTTAAAAAAAAACAGCATTATTAGCCAATGAATAGTCCTTATAGTTACACTGAAGTTTGTTGCTTTGATCGAAAAAGAACATTCTTGTTCAACCCCTTTTTGCCCATTTGCAACAACTAGCCCAAATGCAGTAAGAATAGCAACAAACCCAACACAGGATGAAAGAATAATTCCAGCATAATATAGAGGAACAAAAAAGAGAAATTCAACAAACAAGAATGTACCAACAAGTTGTGAAGCTAATGGCAATGTGAACCAATGCTTACCAATTTTTCAGAATTCATGAAAGGGTTAAAACCCACAAGAAAATGAGGCCTTCTTGCATCTAACATCTCTATTCTCTCTCTTTTTCACCTAAATTTTGAAGCTAAAACCCTAAAGAACCCCACAATATTCCTTCAACCCCATTTTTTAAGAATCTGGGGATGTGAAATTAAGCAAGTAATCAAATAAACATCAATCAGAATTCAGAAAGAAAAAAAGTTGAAAATCGAGAAAAATGGGAAATTAATTCACTCGTAAAGACGAAAGTTCCAATGAAAATTAACCATTTCTGCACAGAGCAATGTGACCCGAGCGAGCTGGTCGGGGTGGGGGTGGGGTGAAGGAAATTCCAGAAATACCCCGTGGGGTAAAGCGTGAGTTACACGTAGAACATAATGGGGAAATCAAGGCGCGTTGGTTAAGTGAAGAAAGAAAGTACAACACTTGTGATTAGGATATAATCCAAACGATAATTAGGATTTAGGATCAAAAAATAGAAAAATTAAAGCATTCGATTTGTCATGGGAGTTCATGATTATTTTAACAGTCTTTTTTTAGCTTAATTTTATTTTTCTTTTAATTGCTTCGACTTACTTCAACCAATTCTAATTACATTCATTAATTTTTAAAGCAATATTTTACATGATCTTAGATAAAAAGATAAAAAAGTCGATAATTAATTTATATAGAAGATCAATATATAGTTCAATGGGGTTGTTCATTAGATGTCTTGTGTTTATAGTAGTGCATACACAGTGTTTAATAGTTATGTAATTTTTCTTTTTTATTTATATTTTTTTGCTATATATCATTTAGCTTGATATTTTGTTATCTTAATTTGATGATATATGCGTATATTTTTTATCATCCTTAAATTCCACTATAAATCACATTACTATATTGTTGTTATAGCTTCTGTTTTTTTGAGAAAATTTCCCCCCATTTTTAAATTTATTTTAGCAAAAGTGAACTATTACGTGCACACCCATACAGTGCAATAATAGCTAATGGGCATGCGCTGTGCAATTAAAATTTAATATTATTTAAGTTCTGATGTTAATTAAATAATATTCAGTGTTAGTTCGAATATTTTAACAAAACTATTGACTTAAAATAGACCGATTGTATAATTAATTTGAGTTTTAATTTGTTTTGAGGATTGTTGTCTTGAGAAATTCGGGTCCACTTATGTATTGGAGGTCATGGTTCAACCTTTGATTGATTTTTCAGATTTTATTGAGTTTGTATACTATATTAATAAGAATTTGTGTACCTTGTAAAGTTATATTGGAGAAAACAAAGGATAATACTATATAATATTAATTTGGACAAAGTTGATGGCATTTTAGTTAAGGGAAATTAATATTTCTAAAGAATAAGTTTTCGTTACGAAATATATTTTTCGTGACTCGACTTTTTATTGATACTGGAGTAAAGTTTAAGTAATTTTTATATTACAAAATATAATTTATAACTTTGATATAGTAAAATAAAATATTAGTAATTGTTTATGAAATCAATTCACAATGATGCTGATTTATTAAAGTACTTTTTTCTTTCGATCGGTTCAAAGATGGAGGCGAGCTAGTTACTTATCGTGATCCAAAAAAACTCAATAACTATAAGACAAATTTTATATTTATATTAAAAAAAATTGTTTGAAATGTGTGTATAACTCAAAATACTAATTCGACACCATAAATAAATATCATGGCATAAAATGAAGGACAAGATAATCTACACATCGATACAAATTATCGCAATGAATAAGTAATCAGAAAAAGGACTTCCATTTGGCCAAAAATTTAAAAATATGAGTACTAAAGTTATAATTTAAAATTTTGAAATTATCTTTAAAAATTAACTTCATTTGAAAAAATGAATAAATTCTAAAAATACAAAAACTGTTCTAGGTGAAATTTCAATAACTATCAATTTAAAATTATATTTAACTATAAATAGATATTTAAAATTAAATTTTAAAAAGATCATCCAAAATTTATAATAAAACAAATATTTAAAGATAATTTTTTAAAAACTATAGATATTTGAAGAAACTTCCTTAAATAACTATCCAAAATCATAGTCAGAAAGACATTTTAAAATATTTTCAATTAAAGGTATTCAAAGTATATAGTCAAACACTATCAAAAATTTAATGCATGGTAACAAACAAACAAGACACAAGTGTGTAGCCAGTCCAAGCACCTCTGTTTTTACCTTTATTTTGCCTCTAAATAAACCTCCAAAAATTGCAATTTTTGATAATTTATAAGTTGATTTGTCTTCTTCTTCATCAGCTTCTTTGTAGGCATCAATTTCCCAAAAGGTAGAATCTTTTTTTGTTGATATTGATTGACACATGTTCTTCCATACCTATACATACTCACCAACTTTTTTTCTTTTTTTTTTTATGATTTCAAGTTATAAATTTTCATTTTTTTTTAATTTTTGGTTCTTGAAAACAGAAGTTGTGTGAAAAATGGATGCAATTTTGAATCTTCAAGGTGTACCATTAGGAACTGCTCTTACTGTGGGTGGTCCAGTTGTTGCTCTTGGTGGGATTTCATTTTGGTTACTTAAAGAGTATGTTAATGATCAAAAAAGGAAATCTCCAAATTTTCTCCCACCTGTTCCAGGTAAATTCATTTACTTTTGGGTCTTTTTGTATTCAATTCTGCGGAATCTCTCAGTAGCTCAGTTGATTGACTGTCTGAAAGATGGTGATGGGTTTGATTCATCACCTTGTAAACCTTGCCCCCATTTTTGGATTGAATTTAATGGGCCCCAACACATGTAGATTCGGGATTTAAAGTTTATTGGTTTGTTGTAGTTACATCGAGTTGATATATAATAATTAACTGTGTTTATAATCAAACATTTATAGATATTTAGTGGATTTTTTAAATGAATTCAGAATTTTAAAAAAAGAAAAAAGCTATTGGATTCACGTAAACAGGTTTACTAACCCTGCCCCCAATTTGTTGAGTTTGTAACATATAGCCAGAGGAGGATTTGTGATTTAAATTATGTTTAAAATGTTGAAATCTTTAGTAATTTTCTATGTATGTGTTATGTTCTGTGTCGACGTGAGATTCGTTTGTGTTTGCATATAGCATGTAAATAGGTAAATGTTGATGAGAAGTATGTGTTGATTTGGTGCAGAGGTTCCAGGGTTACCAGTGATTGGGAATTTGCTGCAGATGACTGAGAAAAAACCACACAAGACATTTACAAATTGGGCTGAAACTTATGGACCTATTTATTCCATTAAAACCGGCGCAAATACAATTGTTGTACTCAGTTCTAGTGAACTTGCAAAGGAGGTAATCAAAATAATCACTCTCAAACCTCTTTTCTATGTTTAATAAGTAAGAATTCAAGCATTGGAGTTCTAAGTACGTCGCAAAAAGTAAACTTTTTTGGTTGTTATCCATTTTCTAGTTGCTATATAGCTTCTTCTGTCTTAATTTTGTATGATGTCAAAAGGTTTTACGTCCTACTAATCGCTGGTTTTAAGTTGTGAAATGATTCAATCCGGTATTTCAAGTTTTTCTAGCTAGAGAGAAATGTAGACAAATGCGTGGTCCTTCAGCACCACACCATTTAGTAGGAATTGGATATGTTTCTTTACTAATATGTAGTGAGAGTCAGGAATATTTTACTTTGGTATGACGGGACCAGGGGATAAAACTTATAATCTGACTAATGCTGTATATGAGCCCCAGATTTTCCTGATAGCTGCAGTTGCATTGGTTTCAGTATTATATAGGATCGAACTTAAAGTACGTGTCCCTGCCTCGCGATGATCACTAAATGGATTGTATTGCCTAGTTCCTCTTTGTTAAGACTAGGCCACACTACAAGGTGAAGCAGTTGGTGATTTAGACAACTGCTATCTCCATATTATATCCCTGGATTGTATGTTGGTTGTTGTCTGGAAAGACCTCAACTGTATAATTGGAAAATCTTCGGTTGTTGAGGTTCTGAATCACCATACTAGATATGATAAAGTAGTGTCATGTACCACCTCAGTCGCGGCATATGTTGGCTGTGTATCAACAAAGTTCCATTTTCACTATACAGCTGGTTTAGACTTTATAATTTCTGATAAATATCTGAGAAAATACATAGAATATGAAGATCTTATAAACTAATGTTGAGGTAGGACGACTAATCGCACATTGTTGCACAGAGCTTAAAGTATTTACCTCCAGTTTCCTTGCAAGAGGAGAGCTTTTGCATTGTTTTAAGGTATTGTAGTTCTTTATCACGTAGAATAAGCATCAACACCAAAGTAACGACTCAAGTGTAACATTGACACTACTGGGGTGTCATCGATCACCAATAGCTTGAGTTATAAGCCAATATATAGAGGCATGTTTGGTGCTTATTTTTTAAATCACTGTTGTGTCATTTGTGTGCTTATCATATCTATACTCAAACACTTGATACAGATCTAAATATTGTCCTTTTTCGTCTTTTTAGGCTATGGTGACTAGATATTCATCCATCTCAACTAGAAAGCTAACAAACGCATTGAGAATCCTTACTTGTGATAAGAGTATAGTCGCGATAAGTGATTACGATGAGTTTCACAAGACAGCGAAGCGCCACATACTGACCAGTGTTCTAGGACCAACTGCTCAGGTTTGTCATTTACAAATCGACCTCCATATTTTATTTGATTTTCTTCATTTGTTTCATCGACTCCTTATCTAACGGGAAAGTGCTGCTTAATATGCAGAAACGCTCCCGTATCCACAGGAACACCTTGGTAGAAAATGTGTCAAAGCAACTACATGATTTGGTTAGGACTGATCCTAACGAAGCAGTTAATCTAAGGAAGTCATTTCAGTCGGAACTTTTTGGTTTAGCATTGAAACAAGTGAGTTTTTCAAAATTCAGTTTCATTAGTATGTTGTTATTTTGGAAACTCCTTTAAACTGCGCGATCATTTTAAAAGTTTTAACTCATTTGCAGGCTTTGGGAAAGGATATCGAGGCTATTTATGTGGAGGGACTCGACGCCACTTTGCCAAGAGAGGAATTACTCAATATCTTAGTGCTTGATATAATGGAAGGTGCAATTGATGTGGATTGGAGAGATTTCTTCCCCTATCTAAAATGGGTTCCTAACAAAAGCTTTGAGAACAGAATTCAGCGTAAACATCTGCGCAGGGAAGCGGTGATGAAGGCCCTAATAGCAGATCAAAGGAAACGTATTATTTCGGGCGAGGTGATCTTCTTCCTCCTTTTAAGCAGACACTTATTTCCACTCCATAATCATGTTTGGACCTTGGCTAATTATCTAATGTGGCGGAATCTATATACAGGAACTGCACAGTTATATCGACTACTTGTTATCTGAAGCCAATACGTTAACAGAGAAGCAAATTCTGATGTTGCTTTGGGAGGCAATTATTGAAACATCAGACACCACACTAGTGAGTACAGAATGGGCTATGTATGAATTGGCGAAAGATTCCAAACGACAGGTAGTATCATAATCATGCCCGTTTCTTGTTTTTGCTATTCTATTTCTTGGTTGCATCTCACGGCTGTTAATCGCGTAGGAACAACTCTTTTTGGAAATTCAAAATGTTTGTGGATCTAACAAGATCACTGAAGAGAAACTTTGCCAACTTCCATACTTATGTGCTGTATTTCATGAAACATTGCGGAAGTATAGTCCTGCACCTATTGTTCCTCTAAGATATGTCCACGAAGACACGCAGGTAGGAGGGTACCGAATTCCTAAAGGAACCGAGGTAATGAACTCGTTTTCCCTACTTCTTGTAAATTGAAATTTTCTTTGCTTATCAAGTGAGGTTTATGTGTGAGCTTTGCTTACATTGTCAGTACCAAGCCCGAGAAGGGTTGTGGTTGGCTGGCAGCCAGCGTAAAACTTGTCAGTTCATGATCAATCCTGATAATACAGATATCGTTGGGACGTGCCCATCTAGGCACACATTTACAAAATGAGCTTATATGAAGACATGGGAATTCATTATTGTTGTTGTTGTTGTTATTTCTTATCTCGGTAACTAAATTAGTTGTGTCTATATACATTGTGAATGCAGATCGCAATAAATATATACGGTTGCAATAGGGACAAGAACGTGTGGGAGAGTCCTGAAGAGTGGAAGCCTGAACGATTTCTTAACGGAAAGTATGATCCAATGGAATTGCAGAAGACAATGGCGTTTGGGGCTGGAAAAAGGGTATGTGCTGGTGCTCAGCAAGCAATGACAATTAGTTGCACAGCTATTGCTAGATTGATACAAGAGTTTGAATGGAGCTTAAAAGATGGAGAAGAGGAAAATGTTGCAACAATGGGTCTTACTACTCATAAACTTCACCCAATGCTAGCTCATATCAAGCCAAGAAATTGAAGGGGAATCTTTACCGTAACAGGTAACTTTGTTGTCATGTGATCAGGTGGTTACTGCTCATGCAGAAATGTTAGATAAAACTATGAATAATAAACTCTTTGTGGTTCGGCCGTTTTAGTGCATCTGGCTGCCCAAGATTTGAACTTTCTACTCTGTATTAGCAGAGCTTGCTAGTTTGTTACTTTTCAAGTTATCACTATGATGATAATTTTGGCATGTTATTGCACCGTTGTCCTTCAAACAGGTCGATTTTTAATTTTTGCCTTCCTCACAAGATATAAGTTCTTTAATGACATAACTTGTAGAATATTGTGATGTCAAAATATAAACTTATGTCCCACGAAAAAGTTATTTGCCTCTAAGCTAACCAATATACATAGGGTAAGATTTTCAATAAAGATAAACATCATTATTTTTCACAAATAAGGGGAGAAAAAAAGGTGGAGTCAGTAATTTGTGTGTTATATAATAAAGAGATGAAAGCGACAATGCGTAAAAAAACAGAAGTGAGCAGAGGGAGATCACATCTGATAAGTGACTGATTTTGTCGTACTATTTCTGGGATTAAAGCAGAGGTTTTTATTTGTAACTATCTCTAATTCTGAAACAAACAGAAACATAAGATTAGAGACTGGTTACAATTTCACATACGACTATAACCAAGAGTTGTCAAATATTCTTTCTTTTACCACTAGACTTTTCAATCAATATCGATACCGTTAGGAGGTGAGTTATTTATGTATCAATGAAACTAACAAACGTCTCTCAATTCTTAGCGAAGCAATCCATTGATTTCCTATATTGATTTATCATTTTTTGACATACTCAAATCTGTTGAGTTTAGACAAAAATAAATAATGAAATTACTCATTAATTTTGGACAAAAAGCAGAAATCACGTACTTTTAAAGTAAATATTATTATTTATTTTTCATAAGTTTATAATTACAGAAATTCCTCAAACTGATACAATGATACAAGTGTTCATTAATTTGATACGCGAGATATATTAATCGTTAAGTAAGATACATTATAACATTTTATACGTGATATACTAATCTGATATACATTTTATACATGATACAATAATCTGATACGCGAGATACATTAGTCTGATGCACGAAATAGATTAGTTTGATGCGCTGATTCATTAATATAATGCGTGAAAATGAGGAAATTTATAAAACTTATAAGTATTAAAGATAATAAAAAAACTTAAAAATGAGATTTCTGTCATTTTCTCTTAATTTTGACTCTCAATTTTCTATGGTATTCGATTAACAATTATAATTCCAATATAATAGGTTGTGTTATTTTCATGTTACGAATAATATTTGGCGAGTTGTAGTGAGCACCGATTTAATAAGAAAGGATGAGTGGAGGTGAAAAGAGGGACCCACAAATTGCTTCCCACGCTAACCCGACAACCTCAATTATTCTGTCGGCTTCTCAAATCCCTAAAACATAAAATCTCCCATTATTCCCACTTCTCCCCATGCGTTCCGACTTGCGATTTGATTTCTCTCGTTGGATTATATTAAAGTTTAATTATTTTAAATATATCACATGAATTTTTATGTATTTTAATTTTTATTTAATATATAATATTTATATTAAGTTTAATTATCTTAAATGTATTTATATAAGATTTTACTTTATAAAAAATATTTAAATTTTAATTTAAAAAAATAACAGTTTCATTCATTGTATATTTTTTTCCTTGTCCTTTTCCCTCTTAAACTATTTTATTTTACACCCGCATTAAAAAATATCAATTGTAATTAGGATGTTCATGATTTAAATAAAATATATTAATTTGTTCTATTGATTTAATTCAATTTTTTACTTATCAGGAGGATAAATGTAGCTACATGTTCAATTAAATCAATAGCTTTTGTTTATTTCGTATATGATACATATAAAAAAATACATTAAATATTGCAAATTCTCTATCAAGTAACAATAAACTAAAGAAAAAAATTGAAAGCCATAATAAAATTTAGTCTCACTACTTTTTGTAAATGTGAAAAATAAATATTATAAGTGTAAGCATTTTTAGTCAAGCGAGCGTAAGCCTGTCTACGTTTTTTGCTGCACGTATGATGAAAATTGACTTTAAATGTAGTGGAGTATACATGTAATTTTATATTTTATATGAAAATTTGAATTATAAGTTAGATTAATTTTGTAAAAGCTTTTTATGTTTATTCTCAAATATACATTATGGTGGAGTCAATATTAAGAAAAATGACATTCAAATACAAAATCAAAATAAATAATAATTTAAATATATAAATTTAACGTCGTCGTCGTTGTGTATTCTAACTTACTTAATCTGTTGACTTTGTAAATTTATAGACTTTTTAGGGGCTAAATATAAAGTCGTTTTTCCAAATTAATTGTTTGTTAACTGTCATTTCCTTTAGTCAAAAGGAAGTCCTGATCATCTCGTCAAATAGGTCCTATATATTGTCATGTCCATATTTTTTTTCATATTTGCTTACATATTACAATAAAAATAATATTTAGCGGTAATAAATATTAATATTAATATAAAATGCTAAAATTTTTATAGGTATTAGTTAAGTGTCATTAGAATCAATGACTTTATAGACTTTAGAAACATATACAAAGAATGTTAATTGCCGCTAAAAATATATATTTAGCGATAACTAATAATAATCATTTTTGACATAGTGATAGACAAAAATTAGTGTCAAAGAGATCATTTGTGCGAGTGGTGAAATAGATAAAGTTATTTCATAAATTTATAATATTTTATGAGATTAATTATTTCATAATACTTATCTCATCATTAAGTATTCGCGATATAAAATAAAATAATTCAATATGTTATAGCAAAATTAATATTCATTTTTCATATACATACCAAACGTCGTGTGCATTTGGCAAATCCAAATTGTATTAATCAAAACTCTAAACAAATTTAAGCTCCAAATCTTTTGTTTATAATACGTAACTCTTTATAATCAAGTCTGAAATGATAATTTTAAAGATTAAACAAAATATGCTATAGCTAGAATATCATATATTTTAAACAATATTTGCATATATAGTTAAATTCTTTGTAGATTTCATATGATAAAACCACACGTTTTTTTTTTCTTTTTTACTTCACATGTAATATTATTGTCCAAACAAGATAAGGAAAACCTAAGAGATTGTCAAGTAAATTTTATGAAAAGTTGCATTAGGAATTAAATAGTGGTTGATAATATGCATAAAAAATGCGCCGCTAACATCAAAACAATCACAAATCATGAGAGCACTAACTAATGGTGCAAGCTATACAAAATATATGCACCACTAGTTTATTTTTTACTATATATAAACTATCATGAAAAGCTTTTAGCATTACATATAGTATATATACTCATAGAGACTCAAAAGTTCAAATACTAGATTGCAACTAGAAATATTCAAAACACATATACTCCAAAAAGAAAAACACTTCAAAAGAACTAGAAAAAAGTCAATATCTATAATGTATATTGAAAGAGAATTTTGACGTAACTAGTAAAGTTATTATCATATGATCAGAAAATCATAATCTAAGTTATGAAAATGACATCTAGCAAAAATGTACCCTTGTGGTCTTGTCATGATCTCCGAACTTATACATAGCTAAAATCTAGCATACTAAATTGTGTTTTATATACATAAAGCATTAATTATATTTTAACTCTATATATCTATATAACAATTTTCAGTGAAGGAAGTATGGGTTGATGAATATAATTAACTTATGGCCCTAGCTCTGCTCCTATTAAATCGTGACTGTATATATTTTTTTTACGTATAATATTTACATTAGAGGTCTAACTAATTTAGATTTATATATATAGTGTCACATGCATCTTGGGGAGGGGGATGTTCTCTAGCGAAAAAAATTTAAAATTCGAGACATTTAATTAAGAAAGTAAAATATGAATAGTAGGTTCACAGCGGTGATTTTGGAAATCAGTCAACTGATTTTAGCATGTTCTAAAAGTTACAATGATAATCTTTGGTTATCATGATTTGGAAACATCTTTACAATTGATAGATGACTAAATAACAGTAGCTCGTGGCTCATGCCATAATTTTCCATTTTTTATGTGACCCATAATGACCACCAAAACTAACCAAGTATTCATAAAGGGGATACAAAACATACGAATAAAAAAAAATTAACGTTAATTTTTTTTAATAATCTAAGTTTATCTATTTAATTAATTTAAATTTGTTTCACGTAATATCGCCTTTCACGTTAAATGGTATGATTATATATGTGTGCGTACTCCAAAGGTATGAATATTACATCAAATTAATTTTACATGACTCATGTTTTCCTTTTGTCTTTTAGTAATTAAGATGGTCTATAAAACGTGATTGAATTTGTGAATGTTTATTTAGATAAACTTGTTCTTTATCACTATTTGTTTGATTTAATATGTTTTGAGGATTTCAAAAGAAACATCTCTATCTATCTGCATTAAGATAATTGATTATTTTATTTTTTATTCTATATTATTTTTGAAGAAAAAAATGTGTTGAAAGTATACATAAATTTATAAACACAGAATCCTCCACCAATTTTACTTGTGATCGAATTACACTAAATCTATTAATAACAGTCATTTTTACTTATTATAGCTATTAGAACATTTATACTAAAACATATATAAAACTAATTAGTGAATTTTCTTACTTGAATACACTAAGGGCCCCTTTGGATGGGCTTAATAAAAGCAGCTTTAAAAAAGTACTTTTGAAAGTGCTGAAACTTATTTTTAAAATAAGCAGTTATGCGTTTGGATAAAAGTGCTGAAGTTGCTATGCCGAACGTGAAAAGGGAAAAATGGAAGAAAGAGATGTTAGGGTTATGTGGGTAATTTGGAGATTGTATAAAAATATTAAGGGCAAAAAGATAAAAATGTGGTCAACTTAAAACAGCTTATAAGCTAAAAAAAGAAAGCACCCCTACCCCAGCTTTTAACTTTTGGCTTAAAATCAGTTTTTTTTAACTTAAAATAAGTTATTTTGAGTATTGCCAAACAGCTAAATAAGTCAAAAATCAGCTTTTAAGTCAGTTTGACCAGCTTTTAAGCTGAACCAAACAGGCTCTAAGTTCACCCAAAAAAATCCCAAGTGCCTCGAGATATGTCTAGTCTGTTTAAATTAATATTGAATAGATTAATAATTTTTTTAAGATAATATTTTTTCGGTCTTAACTTAGGTCAATGAAAAAATCACGTATTTTCAATAATATAATATATTTTCAGAAGATCTCTGGTCCAATTATTATTATAAATTAATAACTTCAAAAATATAAATATATCTAAGTCAATTTAGTAGCATATGATTTTATTGGGTTCTAATTTTTGTTAAAATTCAAATCTAGTAAAAGTTCATCTTTAACTTTTCTTACTACATCGAAAAGTTCTAGAGTTTTTTCTTTTCGAACTTCACTATAAAGTTCTGAAGAGTTTTAAATGTGATAATTGCTTACTTATGTTTAACTGATTCCAAAGATATTATATCATGTTAACAAAGATATACATTATAATAAATCATACAGATATGTTATACTTTATGCATAATAAATTTCTTTTTTATATTTTAATATAACACATAATTTAGTAAGATATAAAAATTTCAATGTTTTCGCTTTTCATTGTACTATATGCATAATAAATTTACTTTTTTTTATATGTAAATGTAAATTCAATAAATATGATAAAATATTTTCACTTTTCACTGTACTATATGCATAATAAATTTACTTTTAACATGTAAATGTAAATTCAATAAATATGATAAAATAGATTCTATAATTTCAAAACCTTCACCATCCATATATATGTGTATATATAAGAATCCCACTATTTCACGCCAAAACAAAGATTTCTCTTTTAGCTCTCTTCCTTTATATCTCTCTCCTTTAAAAAATCAAATCTTTGTCCTCTTTCAACGTACTATCTTACATTAAAGAACACACCCTTTTTTTCACCTGAACAGAACAAGCTCAAAAAAAAAAAATGTCTTCAGAAATCGGCGACAGACGTCCGGCGAGACTGCCGGCGCCGGTAAACGGAACAAGGCCATCGGAACCAGAGAACTTGCCGTGTCCACGTTGTGATTCTACAAACACAAAGTTTTGTTATTACAACAACTATAATCTTTCTCAGCCACGTCATTTCTGTAAGTCCTGTCGCCGGTATTGGACACGTGGCGGCACCTTACGTAACGTCCCCGTCGGCGGGGGTACACGTAAGAACTCGTCCCATAAACGCCCCCGTATCAACTCCGGTGCTGGTACCGTTCAAGAACAAACCAACCCGATCACAATGATGGGTTCGGGTTCGGGTCATGTATCCGGGTCGGGTTCTATGTCGTTGATGGGTTGTGAAGTGAACTTGAATGAGTCAGTACATGAAGGTGGAAACGGTACGTCGTCGTTTACTTCGTTATTAACAGCTCCAGTTGGTGTGGGGGTGGGTGGGTTTGTGCCTTTAGGTGGATTTGGGCTTGGGCTTGGCGGGTTTGGGCTTGGGAATCTCGATTGGCCCATGGAGCAAGTAAGCGGTGGAGGGAATGGTGGCGACGGCGGTGAAAATGACAAGTGGCAGCTGAGTGGCGGTGAGATGGAAGGCGGCGGCGGCGGCAGCGGTGGCGGAGGAATAGGTGGTGATGATGATTGTTTTGGGTGGCCTGATCTTGCTATCTCAGCACCAGGGACAAGTCTTAAATGAAAGTAGAAATTAATATTATATTATATACTTTTCATGCAAGAAATCGAAAAAAAAGGAGGTGTTTTTTTTTTTTTTTATGAACTTTATATTAAGTTATGTTGTCTTTTTGCAAGGTTTTTGGGGTTGCATGGATTGGTTTGGCTGTAGGAACTTTTAGTAAAAAGAACTACTATAGTAGGCAAAGCTATTTTTGCTTGGTGGGCAACTGTTTTTTTATTTTTGTTTTTGTTATTGTAAATGTATTTTGGGACTCTTCTTCCTTTTTCTTTTTGACAGAAATAGGTCCCAAGTTTCATGAAATGAACAATATATTTTCTTTGTCGTTGTTCTATAATGCGCGATTAAATAGAACAACTTTGATCAGTAAAGATTCATATAGTCGTGTTACTGTTTTGTTGTTTGTTTTGCGTTGCAAAAAGTGTACTACTTTTGTTGATGTTTACTTTTTTTTTTTCTTTCTTCTTCTATAGGGGGTCCTCCAGTTTATTACTAAAAAATTCCTATAAATCAAAAGTATTTTGTAGGTTTGTTAGGGAGAAAGGGGGCCTGTTAGGGTTTGTGTTATTTCAAAAAGCATTCTTTCCAGTTTTGAAGGGGGGCCTGACCTTTTCCTTCGACCCCTATCACATAATTGTCTAAAGTTTTAACTTTTAAAAAAAAACTCCTCATTATCTGACTATCTTTTTTACAAGTGTTTGAACAAAAAACTTTTATAATGAAATTGATCGAGAACGATGAAATTTTATATTCTTAAAAGTGGTGATTTTGTTGTCATTTTGTTAATTTAAAACATGTTATGAAATTATTTAAAATACGTATAAATTATTTATTGATGTTGATCAGAAGTTATTCGAATGGTAAGTATTTTTTCTCCGACTCTAATAAGTAAATATAAAGTAGGAGTAATTAATGAATGGCTCCAAAATGAAGTGTCAGCGCCGAGGTTGATATGCACCACCGACCGTGGCCGATATAATGGAATTTGATTCCCAATCTCAAACGAATTTCCTACCTTTTACATCCCAACTTTTCCACTAACAATTTGATTCCACTAATATATTTTTCATATTACTATAAGTAATTATTACAAATTATTTGTTATATTTTACAATACTAAAATAAAATTAGTTGAATATTCTATTTTACTCTTATAAATAATTCAAAAAGATCCAAATAACTTCATAAAGTTTTAAAAAAATAAGTTAATAAAATTGACTTTTCTTATTTATGATTTTTTGAAAATCGTATAAGTAAAATAGTAGAAAATTAGTATGAGATGATAGGCGTTCATTTATATGAGGGTGGTGTTTTTAATTATTTATTAGGAAAAATCTTTTTGGTCAGAATATTTGGTCAGAAATTTTTTTTATGTAATTTTACTTTTTAAAAGTATTTTTACCCTTTTATCTTTAATATCTTTTATTAAAAAATAAAAAAAAAGATCGAATTATTTTAAAATAAAATAGATATTATTTAAAATTTTCTCGTCAAATTTTAATCAATTTTCTGATCATTTAGCAGTTTTTTATTTTTTTTATATCTAGCTACTGGAGCTCGAAATATTAGTTAAGAATAAAGAAATTTCATTTTAGGACGACTCGTGTTGGTTTGTGTGCAAGCTTTGTGTACGTTCTTTTCCAATTTACTTCTACACGGTCTTATATAAACTTATTGAGTTATATATGCATGCATGAGTTTGTCAATGTTCATACCAAAACTCTTTAGAAACTCACATCGAATAGAAACCACGAAATTAGTTGAGAAGACAAATTGAAATTTTAAGTTTACGAGTTATGATTTTAAAAAGACTTGAACAAAACCTTAATGATAATCGAGAGATGGATTCAAAATTTAGAGTTTATAATTTTTGAATTTTAGAACAAATAATTTTTTTGGGTTCTTACAAGATAACACTACATCAAAATAATTTGTAGCGGTAATTAATTGACGATAATAGTTCAATTGTCACTAAATATGTATTTTTAGCGGCAATAACACTTTTTATATATGTACCTAAAGTCTTTAATAACATTGAATCTAATAACACTTAACTAATGTCGATAAAGATTTTCATTAGCCCTCTTTATTAATGTGTTTATTTATTGTCGCTAAAAGTTATTTTATTGTAGTGTAATTTTTTTATATATTAAATAATTTCTTAATACAGATACAAAATTTTGCTTAGAACTATTGAATTATGACGAACTCGTAGCTCGAACCTAACTTCGTCCGTGCATGTTAGTGTCAGACTTAACATTTGATACTACAACAACGACAATGTAGCCAGTGTAATCCTACAAATAGGATCTGAAAAGGGTGATATATACCCTGATCACGCAGTTTGTGTAGGTAGAGAGGTTATTTTCGACAGACCATCAACTCAAGCAGAACTAATGGTATGATGAGAAACTAAAATCATCTACTCTACAAAAGACTGATTCCACTCAATATCCTTCTTCAATAGTGCAAATATAACAATGCAAACACAACTTTTGAACATGACCTAGTACATTAACAAGTTGAAAACTGAATCATCCTGCAAACATTCTAGTTTCTATAAAATGTGAATTTCGAACGATTTCATAAGGCATACAACACCAAATTCCAAAGGTAGAAAACAAGAACATGTTTGTACCTATGGCTTTATAAATATTCCTCTTCCTTCCTCCTCCTTCCTCCCAACCAACCAACACACACGCACGCGTTGTTTCACCACTTCACCTTTTCTCAAGCCTAGAATAGAAACACACATTACAAACTACTACTAGCAAATACAAGTTTACATACCAAAGCGCGCTTTTTATTCATGATCTATCTCTTAGTTGGGCTTAAAGAACCTGAGTTTAAGTCCATTAGTGACCATACTCCAAATTCCTCCTATCGAAAAAGCCAAGCTAAAAGCAACTCCTAACCATCCAAGGATCCAGTTGAAATACCAATTAAAGCTGTACTTTGTAGGCTTCTTTATGAGAACCCACATGAAGCAAGGATAAGCAAATGTTACCGGAAGTGTGAGTCCTCCTAACAATCCTGCAAGACTTGACAGGAACGGAAGTGCCACTCCGATAAAGAATGAAACAAATCCGAAAAATATTCTGAAACCAGAACGGACCCAAATTGAGCATGGTTTGTTGGTGCGGCTAGTGTATCCAGCTTCAAAACTGTCAAATGCTGGCATTGAGTATATTTGGAAGCTACTCAAGCAGTTGAATACGACTAAGAGAAATGTCATGGCGAGAAGTCCTCTTGGAATATCGTGAATGTGGAAGGCGTATAGTGCACTTAGCATTCCTCCAGATGGCATCTGTAAGGAATTAATAAGCGAGCGATCAAATCAGGAGATAATAAGGAAAACACATATAGTCTGAACAGAGGAGTACACTGTTCTATCAAGGATATATGGCCCGTGGAAACAAATGCAAAACGAAAAAAGGCTTGTGGATAGTCAAGTAGCAAGAGTACTACCAAAACATATACTCCCTCCGTCACAATATAAGTGTCTTAGTTTGACTAGGCACAAAGTTTAAGCAATAAACGGAGACTTTTGAATCGTATGGTCTTAAATTAAAGATGTATGTAGTCCTTTAAATCTTGTGGTTTTAAACCAAGTCAAGTTGATTATTGGAATCGAAAAACTTACTTAATATAGAAAGAGACATTCTTTTTTTGGACAGACCAAAAAGGAGGACGAAGGAAGTATTATCATACTTTAGAAAAGCTTTTTCAAACGCAAAAATGAATTATATCTTGTACTGTCAAAATAATGTGACTGAATTCAGTAGTTATGATTTGGTCGGCGGAAATAACAGAAAGATAGCTATACTTACAAGGCTTCCATAAGCCCAGAAGCCTCCAATGGCAATAGGGAACAGGCACAAGGCTATGAAGAAATAAGCAACTTTTGCTCCCTTCCACATTGGCACATGAGCTGGGTGCTTGAACGTTGACGGCATTGTTGACTGCAAATATGATAGAGAAGATATTAGTTGATGTCTTTACAATTGCAAAACGGAAATGTTTCGTGTGGTTTGCACATGACGGAAAAACGGGTAAGAAAAATTACCTGAATTTCAAGAACTAAATTGTGTCCTCTAAAGGTAAATGCTATAATACCCATGGCGTTCAAGACCGAAAAGAGAGAAGCTGAATAAGAAGGCAAAGAAATGGGTTCATATGAAATGGAAGGTGGTCGTGGTTGGCTAACAGAAAGGACCCATGCCATAGTGGCGTATGTGATGGCTGTCACTGCTCCAACGAGGGAGAGTCCAGCGATGGAGTTCAGGTTCGGGAGCTGGGACAGAACAATGCAGAGGGAAGTGAAAACCAGATACCACTCCACAGTTGTTAAAGGATTCGATGAACAGAGAGGACCACAAACAATTTGAAAGAACAGCTTCATGGTTTCTCCTCCTACGAGAATCAATGCTGTTGCGGTTCCTGCAGATAGGTAAACAGTAGGGAAGAGAGCAAGCCAAACACCCAGTCTTTCACCTGAAAAAATGTAAAATGAATACAATAATGTTATAGCAATTAAAGTGAACTATTTAAGATTTCAACCAAACTTTGTTCATTTCCTTTTTCTTCAACGGAAAATAGGAGTTATACAACTCTATCAGCTTTTCATGCATCTTGCTCATTACCAATAATTAAGCACTCTCTCCGTTTAAAATTATATAACGGTGGCTTACCAAACACGAAGTTTAAGATGTTCATTGTGACTTAGGTGGTGTATTAGTGGTAGTCAAATAAATATTCATCTATTTCAATTTGTTATCCTGGTTTTCACTTGACACAGAATTTAAGAAAGTAAAGAAACTTCTGAATATTGCGGTCTTAAACTAAAGATAAGCAGAATGTACCAAAATGTCATTTAATCTTGTGGTCTTAAACATATCATGTTATCATATGGAAGTAACTGATTTTCTTACCAAATGCTGCTTGCGCAAGTTCCACATATCTATTGTATCTTTTTCCAGGTACTGCTTCATGCAGCTGAACAAGGATCCATAAAGTATAGAGTTGCCAGAAATAAGCTATAGTTAAGGAAATTATTCCCCAGCTCCTGCATCCATAGGAAAGTTAATCGCCTTATGTTACTTTCAGAAGACTCAAATTTAAGAGTATCTGGTATATGTTGGCACGAGATTAATAAAATGGAAACTTTAGGACATCGAGCGAACGATCAGTTATTTACGACGTACACTTCAGATAATAAAAAGGTAACTTGGCTATTAAACATACAACAGTGATATGATTTGGTGGAAAATTCAGTAGCAAAATATCTCTCTCCAATTACTGAAGATGGAACATACTGTAATAAATGTACAATAGTCCACTTTGAAATTCCAGTTGCATTTAGTATTAGATCTTAAAGTCAAAGTGATAGGTCAAAATCATCAAAAGCAATTTCTGGACCAACTGTTGACTAAATTATAGTGCCAAGAATGTAACAAAAGGAGTGTGTGATAGCTACAACACAAGACTAAAAAGAAAGATATCTCAATCAAAATAGACGAGGAAAATCCTTATATATGTATTGAATAAATGACATTGCTTTTCAAAAATATCAATTTCGTGCCGAGGGTCTATTAAAAACAATCTCTCTACCTCCCAAGGTAGGGGTAAGATGTATCTTTAGTTAATATTTAAAGTAAAAAATATCTTTAGGTAAATGTACAGAACTTAAATACTTTGATGTACCATGGGACCATCTTTCTTAAATGATGTGGAAATGCAAAAGGAAAATGGAACAAAAGGTAATAGGCAGTCTTATTTCTCAATATATGATAATGAAAAATGAGAGAGGACCTAGGAGATGTATTTTAATGAAAAGGCAAAGTAGTATGAATGCCAACAATTAGTACAACTATCTTCTATACAAATTTCATTTGAAATCAATGATGAAAGTTGAGAAAAGTGAGTCCATAGAGACAGATTTAGAAGATTTCTTGTCGGTCCACAAAGCGCGATAATTTTCTTAAATAAGATATCAATAGATGGAGGGGTCCGTTTAGATGAGTGCAGTATAGTCAATCAAAGTCCCCATTTTCAAAGACAACTGATATGCATTTAAAAAAGCAGTACTTAGAGGTCACAAATAGCTGAAAGATCAAGACTTTCGAGAATGGCGGTTGGCTTTGAGAAATTTTATGAAGCAATAATGGTTTTCCTAACTAAAGTAAATCCCCAATTAGCAGAAAGAGTTCTTCAAAGTTCAAACCAAGATAAACAAAGAGTCATAGACAAACCAGAATAACTCCAAAATTTGCTGAAAGCATGCATCTTTTGTAACCAAATTCTAATAGAATTTTTACTTATTAAAACAATAAATTTCACAAAGAAATGTGAAAAAGATCAAAACTTTTACCATTAACACTATCAACAACAAGAATAACAAGCACCAAGCAGATGGAAAAGAGAGTTCTTTAAACCAACAAAGCAGAAACTTTACAGAAACACCAGAATAAGCCCAATTATTTTCTAAAAAAGCAGTCAAAAGCAGGTAGCTTTTCAATCAAAATTTGAATATAAATCTTACATGTAGATCATATAACAATAAATTCCACAAACAAATGTTAAAAAAGATCCAATCTTTAACCATAACACAATCAACAATAGCTCATCAAACCAACAAAGCAGAATTTTTATAAAACAGTCAAAAGCAAGCAAATTTGAATGTGACTCTTACATATATATCACACTACAACAAATTCCACAAGAAAATGTAAACAAGATTCAATCTTTAACCAAAACAGCATCAAGAATAGCAATAACAAATTAAACACCAAGTAAATGAAACAGAGTAAAGGGAGGGTAACACTACCATCCAAGAAAAGAGAAAGCAACAGGCAAGACCAAAGCTTGAAACCCAATACCAGCATTAAGATTATGAAAAGCAGCATAATGAGCATTGCCATTTCTAGATTCAGTAATTGGAAGCCAAGCATCTTGAGGGTTAAGCTTAGTCAAATGCCCAACTTCTTCCAAATAACCCTTCATATTAACCAACACCCTTTTCATTGGAGTCCCAATAGGGCTCAAAAACCTAGGTGAAATAAATGACGTTGGTGTCCATGACTTAGCATCTTTTGATGCACCAGTAGATGTATGTCCTCCACCACCCCTTGGTGATCTTTGACCTGACGGTGTTAGAATCTCAGGTGTTGATGCACGCGGTGTTGCTGGTATTGAAATAAGCTCTGTTTCTGGTCTTTCCTCCATCAATGGCAAAATACTAAAATTTGTTGGAAAAAACTGAAAATGGACTAATGGGGTTATGGCTTTATGAGTCCTTTTTTCTTTTTGTTGTTTAGTTTGTGTTGTTTAGCTCACTGGGGCTTTGGTTTTGGCTTGTTCTTGTCAGAGTTAATCAAGCAAGAAAAAAGGGTTTTTTTCAAAGAATATATAGAATGAGACTGAGCTGCACCACATGCAATGTGTGTGAAATTGTGCAAACAGTCAAGGTGAAGTTTGAGTCTTGGCCATTGATGGAGCAGCAATCTCGAGGAGGTTTTGGGTACTCACAGATGGTTGTTTGAGAACAGAGAAAGGGGTATTTGAGTGAGGTTTTGAGAGTGAGACTGAACAAATGACTTAAACAAATATTTAAAGCTGTTAATACACTGAGGTTTTCACATTCCAAATTTTTTTTTATCAAGTACGACTTTATATTATACTCTCTTTTCGTTTAGCGGTTTACTATATTGAAAATAGTTATCTAATAATATTTATTTACTTTGAAAAATTAAGAAATATTTTACAATATCTAAAGGGTATTATAGTAATACTGCTTATGTTATTTAATGTTTTGATAAAATATGTATCAAGTCAATAATAAACGAATATTATCAGACATAAAAAGTTTTATATATGTTGAAGTGGAAGTGGAAGTGTAAGTGGAGTTCATATCTCTAAAGAGAGTAACAATGATGAAATGAAATAATTGCTAGCATGCTACTAAGTGTTTGAATTTGGTCAAATGGTAAGAGAGATCAATCCATTGCTAAAAGTGAATATAAAAACAATAATAAATTTTTTCAATGTAATTTTACGAATAAAAATATAAAAAAATTAATATATTCTTTTATTATTCAATTAATAAAGAAATGGCAAAAAAATAGCTAAAAGTGAATATTAACACATCAGGAACTTGAGAAAAGATATAACGCACTATCAATCAAAAGCAACATTCTTCTATTTTGAAACCTAATTAATTCAAATTTTAGTTATTAAATTTCACTTGAGAGAGTAAAGCATTTTTATTTTGAAATATACTTCTTTTTTTTTGCATATGGGCGTGAATAATTGAGGACAAGAATGTAAGCCAGAAAATTAATGTTTTCTTCACTATACTACTGTTACTTTGACTGGGTGGGGTAACTGATGCCCCACTTTTTACCCATATTTTCTTTTTAAAAATATTTAATTACAGTGAATCATATCCAACTATAATTAAACAAAAATATATATTTATTAATTTATAATTTTGTGATAAATTTTTTGTGAACATACCTCTTTCTATTCCATAATGCACTAAAAAATTAGGATAATAAATTGAACATTACTTTCCACTTTTGTTGTTTTAGTTTTTGTCAAACTTTTCTACAAAATAATAATATTTTGAGTAAAATCATTACTATGAGCAATTAAATTTATTACCTAAAAAATGTAAATGAAGGGGTAAATATAGAAAAATTTTAATCTGTTATTTTGAATTTAAACAATTTACTTGTTTCGAACAATGAAAAATTCTCAAAAGTTCAATTAATGTGAAGTAACCGGAGTATTTATTGTGTTGGTGTTATCATTCGGTGCAAAGAAGTACTTATATTTTTTCATCCACGTGAATAAAACCATTCTCATTTCCATGAAGATATTTATTAAGAATGTAATTCCAGAAATAAAAAAGAATTTTAAAATTTATAATTAATCTTATTAATGAACATTTGGTTCCAACATAGGTTGTGGTGCGAAATCATTTTATTTTTAATCAGAGATTCGAATTCACCCTTAAAGATTTCAGATTCAAATCCTAAATATAGTCACCCTAAATAAACCTATAATGTACTATGCGTATTTGATCGGGGCTCCAATGTCCTTGCAAGTTTCTTACTAAGATTAACACTTATTATTGTTACGATGCATAGTTCATCCATTTCGAAATCCAAAAAAGATCAAGAAACCATGCATCTTTTATCTTTAAAATATTGCATAATCTTTTAGGTATTAGCTCCAATTTCCCTTGGTCCAATATGATATAATTTCAAGGAATATCATCATATATTATGTCATTAGAAGATTAATTTGCCAACAAAATTAACATATTTACTATCAACACAATATCATCATATGTTATGTCAAAAGAAGATTACTTTTCCCAGGAAAAGTACATAATTTAGTTACATGTTATGCTTTTGAAATAAGTTATCTTTAACTTTTATTTATTAATAATCGAACTTCTAAATATTTATCAAGATATATAAAATATAAAGACAAGTACAAAATAGGGGAAATGAACCAAATTAGAGAATACATTCGTTAGTGGAGTCGTAATGATTTTGTGTGTTAATTAATTAATTGTTGCACAAAAAAAATGGTCCCGACAACACTGGCAACAGTGTGCAATCTATATTTGATCTCATTGTTTCTTGTGATCTTTTCACTTTCTTTAATAAAAAAAATATAGTCTCCCACTATATAATTATTCTGAAAATATGCTTATAAATAGCATCAGTTTATGTGAAATACTCATATGAATTTTTTTTATCAAACTTAAAAGATAAAATGAAATGTATGAT
Organism: Solanum pennellii; assembly: GCF_001406875.1. Lineage (NCBI taxonomy): Eukaryota > Viridiplantae > Streptophyta > Magnoliopsida > Solanales > Solanaceae > Solanum > Solanum pennellii. The sequence continues at coordinate 74,503,982 of NC_028640.1, read as the reverse complement.
TCAGAATGAGCTAGAGATATTTGTCACGAACAAAACTAACTTTTAATGGTAATAAATAGAAACATTAATAAAGAGTGTTAATGTTTTTACATGCATTAGTTAAGTGTTATTAGATTTTGTGTCGCTAAAGACTATAGGAACATATATAAATAATGTCAATTGCTACTAAAAATATATATATTAGAGATAATTAAGCTATCATCGTTAATCAATGACTGCAGTATGTGATAATGAATAAGTCAAAAGTAAAAGGATGTCATAAAACTACAAATGAGAAGCTGAAGATTTTCTCATCGCAGTAGCAATAATATCCAGCAAGAGACTATTCAACCAATTGAAAATCTAATTATATATGTTTAGAGAATAATAACCCCTAATTAAGGTTTAGATGCTAAAATCTTTCAAAAGGATCGAGAATGGGACATTTAATTATAACTAATGTAATTGAAGTTAAATACTAAAATGATGAATAAAACATCTCACGTTAACAGCGTTCAGAAAGGACCACATCTCAAAGGTGTGATGTAGACAGTTTAACCTAATGCAAATATTGACGAATGTTTCCACTGGTACGTAATAAATTTGATCCCTACACATATTATTGTGAGGACCATAGTTGAAGACAAGAGTAGATGTGATTTGATTTTCTCTGGTTCGACTAAATGCAATTCAAACATTGGATTATATTCTTAACATACACTTAATATAAAGGTAAGAAAATTGACATAAAGTGATACTTATGGAGCCCTCATTTATCTCACGCCATGGAACACAAAAGTGAAGTCTACATAATGAATCTTGAATTATGATTTATGCTGCAACGTAACCCCACTATATATGAAAGTTTCTTCAATAAAAGTTACTTTAGAAGGTTTCGATTTTCAAATACTGCAAAAAAATATAGCAGACAAATAGCTATCATATCAAATGATATGACTAGATTTTTGGGACAAGCTTGCAATTCGAAGGATTACTATGTTTTTCTTTATTATTAGTGGTTAAAAGATTAATAAATTAACAATAAAGCTGAAAAAAATAATAGATGTGAATTTCTTGAAGCCGATTAGTGGACCATTTAGTTTAGTTGCTAAAGAAATTTTGATTAGCCGAAAGAAGGAGCTCAGAATTATTGCTTGAAAAAAAATTATAATTTAGTTGTTTCGGAACTAATATGAGTATATGAGGCTTAATTTCAATTACATAAATATACAACTTATTTTATTATACTTTTAAAATTTCCTATCATTTGAAAACATTATTAAATCATTACTTTACGTGATGTATCAGTTGGATACATCACTTTACGCGATGTATCAGTCGGATACATCACTTTACGGGATGTATGTAATGTATCGAGATGTTAATTTACGTCATCTATCAGTCGAATATATCACTTTACGTGATTTATCAGGACATAAGCGATGTATCAGACATTGAGTAATGTATTTGAAACCAAGATGTGATGTATCAGGACGTTGAAGGATGTATTTGGAACTGGGACGTGATGTATCGAAATGTTTTGGGATGTACTCGAAATCGGGATGCGATGTATTTTTGGATATATCTGGATTCCATCAAATTTAAGAGCTTCTTTCAATTTGAAAGAGTAAAAATAAAACATAATCAGCTCTTAACACTATGAGATTTGCATAAAATCTACGATAATAATTTGAAAAAATGGGTTGGCAATGTGAAAATTGACTGTCGGGTGCAATTGCTACATAGGCCCAAAAAAAAAAGAAGCCCTGCGTCACACCTATCCATTGGGCCCAGCATTTTTACCTAATTAGACCAAATTTAAGCAGAAGAAGAGAGGATAAAGCTCGGCCCACGTATAAACATGGGCTTCACAACATATACATCCGAGGTGTATAAGTAATTGAAAAAAGGAAATTTGTATATAATAGCAAACTATTAATTTAAATTAAATGTTATAAATATACACTGATTTAATTGTGCCCTTAGCAAACTATAACTATTTTCGCCACTCCCCTTGGTGGAATCTCGCTCGCCACTCTCGTTTGGTGGCAGTATCGCTCGCTCTCTCGCTTTTTATACAAACACAAATGTATAAAATGCGTTAGTGTTTGTATAAAGTGAGAGGAAATTGTATAAATACATATATTTTCATTTCCCTCTCTCCCCTCTCTCAGACCTCGCTCGCCACTCTCCCTAATATCGTTCGTCACTCTCACCTCTCTCGCTTATACAAACAGAAACGAAATGTATAAATTGCGTTTCTGTTTGTATAAAGCGAGAGAAAATTGTATATACACATGCAAATACATATATTTTCATTTCCCTCTCTCCCCTCTCTCAGACCTCGCTCGCCACTCTCCCTAATATCGTTCGTCACTCTCACCTCTCTCGCTTATACAAACAGAAACGAAATGTATAAATTGCGTTTCTGTTTGTATAAAGCGAGAGAAAATTGTATATACACATGCAAATACATATATTTTCGTCCTATACACTTATAATTATACTATAAAAATACTCCCCTGTCCAGTTTCTTTTCTTTCTCTCTTTTTCATTTTATACAAATTCAAATTGTATATTATTTCTCTCTTTCTCGTTTTATATAATTTAATTCAATTGTATATTTCCTGCCCAAGTCTCTTTTGCCTTTCTCTCTTTCTCATTTTATACAAAATCATTTTGTTTATAATCGTCCTATACACTTATAATTATACAATACAAATATTTTTCTACCCAAGTCTCTTTTGTCTTTCTCTCTTTCTCGTTTTATACAAATTCAAATTGTAAATAATTTCACTCTTTCTCGTTTTATATAATTTGCTTCAATTGTATATGTATAGCGAAATATACATATATATGTTTGCTATGGAGCGCAATTATGCAAATATTGTTCTAGCATACAAATATGAATTTTGTGTTGTTATATGTGAAAGTTGCCCTTGAAAAAATTACTAAAATACACGCCTTATGTTTTTCTTATTTCAAATGTCCTCTTCTATTTCTAAAAAAACCTCTAAAATATTTTATTTCTTTGATATATCCAAGCTACATATTATTGTATCCTGTTTATTTTATAATGTATCCGAGCTACATATTATGTATCTAGTTTGTGTTATAATGTATTCGAGATACCCTTTAATGTATTCAAGCTGCTAATGTATCGGTTTGTGTTACTTTTTAAGAAATTAATGTTTTTTCAAACTAAAAAGGGAATGATTGTAATTTCATGTTAAAACTATGTGATTACTGTAAAATTTACGTAGTAATTAAGTACTCCCTCCGTCCAAAAATGTTTGTCATATTATGTTTATCGAAAGTCAATTTGACTAATTTTCAAAGGTAAATTAGATCACATTAATTCGATATTTTAAACAAAAAAATTAGATATTCTAAAACTATATGAAAAGTACAATAAATTATAATTTTTTGCATATTAATATGATGAAAAAACACATCTTAAAATGTTAGTTAAAATTTTTATAGTTTAACTCTAAAAATAGAAATCATAACAAATAATATCGGAAGAAGGGAGTAGTATATACTTGATATTTTGATCATGCTATAAACTAGGTGACTAAAGAATATATTTACCTAAGTTTCCCAAATTTTTGTATTCACCGACGCATTTATTAGCTCCTTTTTATTTTCATTAATTATTTTTTCTCTTCACCTTTTGAAACATTACAGCCAAGTAATATTTTTAATCAAAATTCATTAAGCTCTCTAAAACTTCGAATGCATAAATATGGTAGTTTCGTTACCAATTCTAAAGCCAGGATATAATGTGTATCACAATATAATTTATTTTTTTTACTTAATCAAGTATCTACGGATTAATTATTATTGCATTCATAGTTTGATAATGTGAAAAGAAGATATGGAATTATACACACTGTCTCTAATGATAATGACATTGACATAGTCAATTGAAAAATATGTCAAAGCATTATATCTTGAATATTATTTCAATTTTATTGATTTTCGTCATTATCCTTGTAAATATTAATTTATATAGATTTTCTTCCACCAAACTTAAGAGTATTCTATGCCTTTTTATTTATATATAAAAAAGTGTTTTTTCCCCAATCAATTACACTAATTATGTATTATTAAATTTAACTTTATTCAATTATACATATAATTGTTTATGAAATCAATAAATACTAAATCTTTGTCGAATTTTTTCTGATTGAACAAATCAAATCAACTCATAAAAAGTAAAATTACGAGAACACAAAATATAATAAAATAACAGATACATTGTGTTTGCCCACCAAATAGACTTGTACACCTCTTTCAAATAATATATCGTAAATTTTTAAAAATAATTCTTAAAAATGGTGATTATTTTAAAAGCTTAACTTATCATTTTAAATATTGTAATTCAGACATTAATAAAGATAGAATAACAAAAGAACTTCTTTTTGATATATTGTTTTAAAATAAAGTACGATAAATAATTTGAGATTGTGATAGATTATAGCCAAATAATAAGACAATGAAATTCAAAAGTATGGTTTGACTCTGACAATATTTTGGTTTTATTCCATTATTAAATTACTGGCTGATGTGTGTGCTTCCATCACTACTTCATTATTAAGCACTCATACTTCTAAAAAAAATAATTATTTATCTTATCCACTTTATATGATAGTAATAATATATTTTTATTTTATAGCTATTTTTTATATCTTACATTTAAGCGAATAAATATTCACATAAAATTAAATGTTGAAAAAAAAATTGCTTAATATATTTTGATTTATATAAATTAATTTTTGATAATGAATTTGTCTAAATATATAATAATTCAAATCTAACTCACCAATTACATGAATTGATGAACTGACATTTTAAATCTTTCTTAATTCTATGTTAAATTTGAAAAAAAAATATAATAATTACATTTTATTCATTTAAAGAGAAAAAAACGTTTAAAGATTGACTAAATTATAAAATAAATCAATCAGATTGCAATATGATATTAATAAGTGCCTGTCTCTAGATTTGTATTGATCAACTGAAATTGTTTTTCTTGTATATTTTCTTTTATTTATTTATTTTCTTTACTACTTACTAACATTATTTTTGTTTAGGTTCCTATATTTTTTATTTACGTAAAATTATAATATTTTTTTTCTTAAGTTCTCTAAGATGAAGAAGCTGGTACCACGTGCAATGAAGTTAATTTATAGGAGTTGACCATTTATAATTGTATATAATTAGAGAAATTCAATTTTTTGTTAAGTATTTTGAATAGGTCAAAACATATTTTAATTTTTAATTAGGAAATAAGAAATAAGCTTGCCAACTACTTACTAAAGAAAATAAATAATTTAGTGTCTGCCAACTCAAATCTTGATACATGACTGGCAACATTTTTCGTATTTGTCAAAAACAAAAACTATATTATTGTAAAATAATAGCCTAAAAATTTAGTCAAAAGTGGAGATAAAGTCAGACAATTAATTTACCAATAGAGGAGTACAAATTGGTGGTACGAATAAGAATTGCGATGGAATGACAAATATTTTTTTGATTGAAATTTTAATTATGATAAAGTAAAGTACTTTTTTTAAATCTTTAATTGAAATTTTGATCGCGAAGGAATGATAATATTTTTTAAACTTTTAATTAAGATTTTGATCATGATAAAGTACTGATTGCTGAGTAAGTTTTTATTTTTTATGAAGATTTTGGATTAAGTTTCTTTAGATAAGAGATTTATGTTAGAAAATGCTTCGTTCCCTAAAAATATTCATTGAAGTGGTATGTTTGGATAATTTTAGTTTTCTAAGTTAAAATTGAACTTTCGAAAATTTTATTGGAGATGCATATTACCTTCCAACTGCAACTTCAAAATGAAAAAAAGTTTCAAATTCAAATTAGAATTTTATTCTCATTTCATAAATATTGCAGTATAGTATCTTATAAATTTATTTATTTATATAAAAAAACATTTTTATTTGCAAGTGCAGATCACAAATTTATCTCGAATATCTAGTTTTTATATATTTATAAAGAAATTAAAATATTAAATATTATCTTTTTAAAAAATAAAGTGATCAAGAAAAGTTTTTTTCCAAAATTAATTTGAAATATCAAAGTATTATTCGATATTTTTAAAGATCAAACACATCTTAAATGAAGGTCTAAATCATTCTACATTGGAAAAATATATTACTAATAACCCTCAAATTAAGAAAAATATTTAGAAAAAAAAGAAACATGAAATTACATCAAATTATAATAATCTTAATAAATAACATCACTAATAAGCACTGAAATTGATAATATCAAGAAAAAAATTATTACAATTTACACATTATAAATTTAAATTAATCGAACTTTAAAACGAGTATCGTACAACACATTTTTTTTTTATAAAAAAAAAGCAATTGGCTACCTTTTTTTCTTCCTCAAATTGTGTATATTCCAAAGTTATGGCATAAAATATAAGAGGAGAAGCACACAAGAAACCCACACACAACTACCTAGTGGTTACTAACTAAATAAAAGTATAAGAAGATTGCTATTTCATTAAGAACTTGCCCCCTTTTAGAAACATATTTCCCAAACTGCCATTATTGATTTATCTGTATTTAATCGCCTTTTTCATTTTCACTAATTGAAAAACAATCACTTTTAACACGACGATTTATTTAAAAGTAAAAATTTTCAGTGATAATTCGGATTAATTGGAAATCAATTTCTATCATTCTACCACTACTTAAGTCTTAGATTTTAATTTGAAATAATAGAAGAATTTTAAAGAAAAATAAAACTCCAAATTATTATTTACATTAAAATTTTCATCGATTTGTCATCTTATTTCACAAAAATTAGTTTTACCTGAACGCCGGTTAAAGCTAAACAGAAAGTGGACAAGAACCCGCAGGTGAGGGAGTGGTATTTTCGTAGTTATTGTAACAAACAAGGGCAGTTTTCTACACAACAAATAGCCGCCCACTATTATTACCCGAAACCCTTGTCAAAATTTTCGACTTCTTACTTTCCTGGCATCTGAATACCCTCCGCTTTTTCTACGGCGAGTTCTCGCCGGCCGTCGTCGAGAGCAAAATCATCGTTTCCCTTTTCCGTTCACTTAATACCCTTTTGAGAAACCCTAATTTTGATCCGATTCTTTCAGTTTACCGTTCAATTCTTTACCTCATTCCGTTGACCTAACTTTTCAATTCACCGATTTCTTTTCCAATTCTCTGATTTCATAAATCCCGATGGCATTTCTTCGCTTCTTGTAAGGTTTTTACAGCCCTCCCCGTTAGTTTCCGAACCCACAATTCTCTACATCTTGCTCGGTTTATTACAATTTGTAGTTATGGCGATCCGGTTCACAGTCACCTATTCCGGCTACTTAGCCCAAAACCTAGCTTCATCGGCTTCTTCGAAAGTCGTGGGTTGCAGGTTTTTTCACGAATGTACTGTCCGATCTCGAATTTTCCATCCACCAGCTCAAAAACCCGAATCAAATTGCTCCGATTTCCGCCGGACAAAACCGAAACCACGACCGGTGAGTAATACTTACTCTTCCCGGTCGTTTTCGTCCAGTTCAGCGTGTTCTTCGTTTGCTTCTGAGCTTTTTGGCGGAAGTTCGAATTCACCTTTGGTTGTTGGATTGATTTCGCTGATGAGGTCTTCTTCTGGGTCTTGTACCATGAATGCGTTGGGGATTTCGCCTTTGAAAGCGTCTTCGTTTCTTCCATTTCTTCAGGGCTCGAAATGGCTTCCTTGTAATGAGCCCAGTATTGGGTCCTCGGGGAGTTCCGAGGTGGATAAAGGTGGAACTGAAACTAGGTGTAGTGAAAGTTTTGTTCGGTCGGAGCCTTTGTCCAATGAAATGAAGGTTTCCAAGAGCCGTTGGGTGTCAAAGTTGTTGAACATCTGTTCTGATGATGCAAAGGCTGCTTTTACAGCTTTGAGTGTTAGCATAATGTTTAAGTCATCTTTGGCTGAGCCAAGATCAATTCCATCTGCTTCCATGTCCCCTACTCTGGATAAGGGTGACCGTATAATGGCTGAAAAGGTATATTTAATTCTCCCTTTTTTCTGAAGTTTGTTGATATAGCTTGAAGACGTAGAGATAATGGCAAGTAGCTTGATGAGTATATTACTGTTTTTCATTGGCAAATAACTGGCCTGAATATGTGATGGATGCTTACCAAGATATTTGATGTCTTGAAAATCTAGTATTTTCCTATTCAGTTTTCAGAGTCTTACTAGAATTATTTGATCTGATGGCACTTTTTAACTGAAACATGAAACATAGTCAATTGGTTGATTGAATATGTTATCCAACCTGAGCCTAATTGCTTACTAGTTTATTTGGTCTATCAATGTTTTTGCGAAAACATCTTTTCGTTTCCTTGCACCATAATAATTGTTTTAGACGGTTGATGTCTTCCTTCTCCATTTTTGTTGTCAATGATGTTGTTTGGACTTCAGAAATGTTGGATGAATGGCCATTGTATTATGACAAATTCAATCTTTTATTGAGCTGATTTCTTTAATTAAGAAGTCTGTCTTGCATCCAACTTTTTGAGAGTACAAGTAGTGCTAAGCAATCAATTGTCCTTATTTAGGAAAGAAAGCTCATTATGCTTATGATTAGTTCTATCTTTATATCTTGATTCCATTCATGCAACATACGCGTTTACTGCAATTGTTAGTGAAACTTTGACATGTAGGGATTCTATACAATAAAGATTCTTTATGTCCTGATTGTTTACACTTCTTACTGATTATTATGCTTCCTGTTGCATTCAGGTTTCATATTTTTTTCGGCAACCTGACATTTCAGACATAGTGATATTTAAAGCACCACCAATCCTTCAGGTACGCCAGAGTTGTCTAGATTGCTAGTAGTGTGAGATTTTTACTCTGCACATGCATTTATCAACAGGCAGTTTTCTGTATCTTGCAGCATATTTTTGGTTGTAGTGCTGGAGACGTCTTCATTAAAAGAGTTGTTGCATTAGCTGGGGATTATATTGAAGTAAGTTCTTCTTCTCTTACCATGTTTTGCAAGTAGCTTTGTCAAATGTGCTATATCTTATTCAAGGATTACACTTTATGCAGGTGCGTGAGGGTAAACTGTTTTTGAATGGTGTTGCTCAAGATGAAGATTTCATTTTAGAGCCTATTGCCTATGAAATGGAACCAGTGGTAAAGCATATATTTTGTCTATATGCAAGGATGTGTATATGATGTGATCTCTTCAAAGATCTAATACACTGCTTTGTCATTTTATAGCTTGTTCCTGAAGGCTGTGTGTTCGTGATGGGGGACAATCGCAATAATAGCTATGACTCTCACAACTGGTGAGCATTGAAAGATCTAATTTATTTTTTAAATAGAGAAGTAACAATTTACTGCTGAGGAAGAGCTGCTGTAGTAATGTTCAACCTTGTCTTCTGCCTATGGCCTCCCCTGAAACCAAGCCTTCCATTAAATACATTTAAAACATTCCCTTGTTTGTGAGTGTGGTAATCCCATTGGGATCACTTGTCCATGGTGGGTTAGGAAGCTGAAACAATAAGAACCAAGAAACAGTGGTGTCTCATGTTCTCCACAGGAACCCTTCATAGTTGGAATAACGAAAAAGAACCCTTAAATCATTTGTGTTCTTGTTTGTTTATCTCTGTGCAGAATTTTGATCTCATCTTTACTGTCTAATTTCTCAGGGGTCCACTTCCCGTTGCAAACATTGTCGGTAGGTCAGTATTCAGATATTGGCCCCCATCCAGGGTGTCGGACACCCTGCATGGATCAGTAATGGAGAAGAGAGTAGTTGCAGTTTCTTGACCCTGTCTAAGATGGAGGTGTTCTACTGACTTCTTTCATCTCTTTATTCTTTTACTGATCATTCTCTGCCTTCTGGCTCATTGGATCAGCTGTATAATCTTTCCCATCCCAGCTGCTGTTGTTCGACCCACAATTTGAACAACTTTGAGGATGGATTATCTTAATCCGCCTGTGTGATTGTTTTTCTCAAGGGGCCCTATATTGTGTTTTTCTGCAATTTTATGTAGTGCAAAGTCTCAGAGATAAAGCTGATCATTGGAATTAGCAAACTCAGTTGTCATGATCTGAAGAACTGGAACATTTTCCCTTTCTCCTAAACCGTGGAGTGGAGAACCAGATTAGGGAGACACGATGGTGTATCCAACAAAGTTTCAGCTGTAAATCGTGACACAATATTCTGAGGCTGAACATGTTTAATATTTGCTTGTATTCCTGCTGAATGTAGTGAATTATGAAGTATGGTCTCTATGTAACAATTTTCTTCAGTGTTAGAAGTGTTTATGAACGTAAGATGTCGCATATATTGTTTTGAATTTCGAAGGCAATTAGCCTCAAAGATTTTGTTATCCTTTTGGGATGAGTTTTATTTGCTTCTTTAGCGCTGCCCTTGTATCTTTTTGGTTATTCCAAATTCCATTATCTATGACTGAGCTCTAATAATATAGTGAAACGAAAGTTCTATAAAATAATTGTAAGCCAGTAATGTTACATACTTAAATGTCATGCAAACAGTCCAACAAGATAAGTGGGCAGATACATGAATGCTTATATGGCTGTGATAGACATCAAATACACGTAAAGTTGATGACCTATTGTGTCGATCTTAGACCTCTTCCTCACTCAAATTTAAGTGTGTAATCTATTTTTCGGGACAAATTTAGGAGGTTTTGATGTTTTTTTCCAAGTTTAAGATGACGATAAAATATGTAATTGAATGAAAAATAGGATAGACATAACATTTGGCTATATATTGAATTGCTTTTTTTTTAAAATGAAAATAGCAATTTCAAGTCATTACGGGTAAAAATGAAGAAATTTCTCAAAAAAAAAAGAAGGTAGAACAAAAAGTTGAAATTTGTTGACGTAATTAGTACTTCTATTAAAATAAAACTTAAATGAAGCTACATCAATAATAATAAAGAATCACATTTCTTAACTTATTGACTTGGTACTACGCATAATTCATGATGTACAATTATGTAATGCAGTGTCCCAAATAGTCATTTTCCTTCTTCCTTCGCAGATCTAATTGTTCTCTGCAGAAAAAGCGAAGCTTGTTAATCCCATCGCCATTGCGGAGGAAACTTAGAGACTGACAATGATCCATATCCTTTCTTCTTCTACTACTACAAGTACTTTTCTCATACTCTTTTTGGTCCTTTTCACTCTGTCTCCATTTCCAGTTTCGATTGCCACTTCATCTACCGTACCTTTCAACATCTCCCACTTCCTTTATCCAAGAATCAACTACGAGGAATATCCCCAATCTTCACCTAATCCTCCTTCATTTCTAGAGGTTTTGTTCAATTACCTAACTGGGTTTTTCCTAATTGCTGTTATTGTTCTGATTCTCTAATGGGTTTTGCCTATTTTCTGTTATTTGCTCTGTTTCTCTAATGAGGTTGGCCTAATTACTGTTATTGGTTCTGATTCTCTGATTGGGTTTGCCTAATTCCTGTTATTTGTGCTGTTTCTCTAATGGGGTTGCCGTTTGCCTAATTGTTGTTAATTTTCTGATTCTTCAATGGATTTTGCTTTAATTACTGCTAGTTGTTCTGTTTCTCTAATGGGTTTTGCTTAAAGTTCTGTTTTTTGTTCTGTTTCTCTTATTTATGGTTCTATTTGTTTATGTTATCCAGGACGTGTTAAAGGGAATTGCTGAGCGAGAGAAATGGGATTTGCAGCACTTGAGAGTTTCCAAGTTGGATGTGAAGAAATCAAAGTTTGGGACTTTGAGGAGGTATGAGTTTCGGGTCAGAATTGGGAAGACGGAATTGGTATTCATGATGGCAGATGAAGTATCTCAGTGGAAAGGCCTTCACTTTCCTAACAAGAATGAATCCAACTTCGAGTCTTTGGTCAAAGAGATTGGTTCCAAAGCCACTCTTGATGTCCTAAAAATCCAAGGGCCATTCGAATTATATGCTACTGGAGATGATTACCTGTCCTTGACCTTACCCGTATGTTCCCCAAATCTTTTAATATTGCTTTTGTTTGTTGCAGTACATTTTGCAAGTTACACCAGATGGTTTTTCTGTAGATGGTCTTTGCTTCCTATCTAATTTTGTTTACTGCGCTGCATTTAAGTCTTGGATTTGGATATAATTAGCTGCATACACCTGGAAGGAGTTCTGTTGCATCCAAATCAGCTCGTGTTTTATGCATGTAGTTGAAATTTTCTAAATACATATGCACAATAAGGCAGCATCCGTTGTCACAAAGAATAGTGTGTAGCTGCTTTATCTATTTAGTCGATTTTTTTTAAATGTATACATGCACCAAGGTTTCACCCGTCATCATAAAGGAGTAGCGGGTAGCACCCAGTTCAGTTGTAGTTCTATGTGTATAGTATAAAAGTGTGAACTTGCACCCACTTTTAAGAAAGGAGTGGTGGTACTTAACACCCGCTGACTTGAAATCACAGATCCACCTCAGATTGGTTGCAAATATTTAGATTGTATTGTAATTGAACTGTGGAACTATCCTGAAGATGTAATATTTGGTTGTTGATCCTTATGTTGGAGTGCCTGGTGAAATAGACAGTTAAATGAAGCAAATCTTCGCCCATGACACTAGTCCCCGCCAGGCGTATTTTCTGCATTTGTTAAATCAAATGACTCTTTGCATATCAAGGTATTACTGGCCAAAACTTCGGAGTGCTTAAGTTCCGCATATTTATGGAGTGCTAACCCACTTGATGTTTCAGTTGACTTATTTGATCTCTAGAAAGGAAGCTGCAATTATATCAGCAGAAGTTGTTATATGCTGATGCAGTTTAGTCCAAAATAGAGCTGCTGCATATGCAAGGAACTTCTTTAGGTGCAGCTTTTCTAGAACTTCGACTCTTGCACAGGGAGAGAACATCAAATTTGTTGTCGCATTGTATATTTGTTCAATGCATTGCCTGTGTATTAGGGAGAAAATGTTAAACTAGCATATGTTCTCCATGAAGGATCTTCTATGTATTATGTTTCTCTGTGTATATGAATATTATCATGTTGTGAAAATCTTTTCTCTGTGCCTGGACATGTTGACATATGTAGCCTGTTTGGATGTTGATGTTTGACATATTCTCTTTAAATGGATATAGATTTGTGCTTTGATCTCTTCTTGCTAGTTTGCAGCTAGTTGCTTAAATGTGATCCGTCATGAGTTGATGCATTATGTGTTATATTCTAGTACTGGAAGTGAGATTTTACTAATCATTATGTGTTTTCGTGGTAGGCTAACACATTTTGTTAATTACCTTTTTAACAGCTGAATTCTTCTTATACTGGGTTGAAAAAGATCCTTGTTGATGAGGGCATCACTGTAGAAGTTAAAGGTGCTGATGAAATATCAATGTTCAACATCTCTGATTTGCTTAAATTAGTAAATGGAAGCATGTTGACCAAGTCAGGAAGCGGTCAATTTAGATATATGTTGCAATCGTCCTGCATACCACTACTTCCCGTACATGTAAAGGGACCTGCTTCAGTACTTGCCTATATCACCAGAAACCCCGACTTAAGAATTGAAACTGCGTTTGTATCCAGAAGATCTATCAAGTTGCTTTCTGAAAAATGTTATACAAGGCATATCTACGGAAAGTGGAGCTCGTACAATGATTTTCTGAGCCAGAAGATAGCATTGCTGGAAAAGGTTCTAAGGAGGTTTCTTGGTGGAAAAACCAGTCAAATTGGACGTTACAATCTCTTAAAAGTGAAAGTTAAAGACTTGACCCTTTTCCGCTTCCAGTTAGAGCTGGAAAGAGGTATTCAAAACAACGACACATATTGGACTACTTTGGGGGAGTGGAGAACAAGGCCAGCTGTTGAACATTCATGGTTTGAAGTAACAGCAAGGTTTGAGGCTGATATCTTGAAGCCACGTCTGATTAAGAAGGTCAGCCCTTTTATTGAAGTAGATTCATCGTCTTGGAGTAATTTGATGTCAAATATGTCCTTTACCAAAATTTCTTCTTTTCTTGTCCCACCAGAGCCCTTAACATTGGATGTTAGATGGTAGGGATTATATCTAGTCCTGGCCTGCTGTAATTTAGATTCTTTTCTTCCTTACTGTGAAAATTGAAAATGGTTACGTAATTTGTACATCATATCCTTTGTATATTGGAAGTCGTTGGAAAGGAATTATTTATGAAACAGTGGTTGAAAAGGAACGAGTTACCCTGCTTTATAAATCTGAAGAAGTGACAATTATTCGAGATTGAAGATGAGTTACCCAGCTTTATGAAAGTTCATCACTTGCTCTCCAAATACTAAATGAATGCATAGATTAAGAGGTTCATGTGAATTTCCCTAATTACATGAACTAGCTAAAGGAACCTCTAAAATGGTAGTCTCCTCTTTACCTATGTCCCAAGTTCACATCAGATAATCCTTGCTCTACTAGCCTTTAATTTGTGCTCTCTAACCTATCTTTTAAGGGAAATGTTAAGTGGGAGGGATTGGCCCTTAGGATAGAGCCAACGTGTCTTTGAGAGTCTGCAATTGGCTTGTGGTCCAGTTAACAAGGTCCTGCATCATGATCTGGTGTTTGCTCCATTCATCCTGGGTTACTAGCAGATGAGGATGTGATGCTGCTTATTTATGTGCGAGAACTTAAATTCTGTCAGTAGAAAACCCAGATTTTAAAGTATGCAATTTAGGATGTTAACTGTCCAAGTACCCTTGATTTTTAGCACGTTTACTTTGTCTGTGGGATTGCCGACACAATCCACTTTGTCACAGTCCTTATTCTTTTACGACCAGTTAATTGCTTAAAGTTTAACTTAGCTACTTTGTCCTAGTTCTGGTATTTCAAATAGGGGGTACAGAAGAAGAAAGAATGCATTGTAAGATGAAGTTCTTTCAGTTTCAGTGACAACTAAGTAACAAGACATTTAAAACTAATTATAGCAAGGAGTGGTTTAGCAATGCATAGATTAGAATGGTTGGAATATATTACATTCTGCTGCAACAGGGTACTTACATCAATTAACAGTTCAAGTCTCAAACTTACATGCCAGAATTTATTCTCCTAGAGATATATATGGTTTGCACCTTGGAATATTTGATCAACTAAAACCAATGATGCAGGATTACTTGGACTATATGTGATATGTTCACAACCACAATATTATTATATGATATGATTTGGATCAAACATCAGTAATTCCCTTGGCCTTCT
Source organism: Solanum pennellii (assembly GCF_001406875.1). Classification (NCBI taxonomy): domain Eukaryota; kingdom Viridiplantae; phylum Streptophyta; class Magnoliopsida; order Solanales; family Solanaceae; genus Solanum; species Solanum pennellii. The sequence goes on along the minus strand of NC_028640.1, from coordinate 74,488,793 downwards.
CATCAGTGATATGATCTTCTTGCTTCAGTTCTGGCTTCTTATACTTGTACCAAGAAGCGCATAGTAAGTAGAAACCAAAGTTAAGCACACTGACTCCTGCTAGCAACCAATAGAAGTAGTCGAGCTTGTCTCTGTTCAGATTGTTATTAGCTAACCAGCCACCACTCACCTTGTTAATTACACTCACCACTATTGAGCTTGTGAAGTACCCAAATGCCATCGAAGACCAAGAAATGGCCATACTCAGTGATTTTAAGCCTGATGTGCTCTCTGCATAGAAGAAATTCATCAATCCCACTATTGTAAATATTTGAGCCATTGCAGCTATTACAAATTGGTATCCTAGCCAGAACACGCTCATAGGTAATGGACTGGCTGAGTCAACCATGTTATGCTTAATGGAAACTGATTTCCTGTGACTTTCTACAACTGCAGCCACTGCCATAGAAACTGCTGAAAGTACTTGTCCAACACCTATTCGTTGAAGTTGTCGAATCCCTGAAGGGATCCCTGTGAATTTTCTTGCTATTGGAACAAAGATACGATCATAGACCGGGATCAGGAAGAGTTGGAACAATTGAGGAATTACAGGTATGGAAGGTCCTGGGATTTCAAAGTTTTGGATTTTCCTGTTCATTGTCATGCTTTGTTGGATAGTGAAGGTCTGGAATTGAGCCATACAAGTGTTCATGAAGACAGTGCTCAGTATAATTGGGAGCATTCTGACTACAATCTTTGTTTCTTCAACTTGTGAGATAGTACAGAGGCTCCATGGTCCATGGGCACTCGTTGTAGATGCTTCTTGGTTGTTCCTCAGTATGGCTGCCCTGTCCAAAAATCTGTACATAGTATGGGGATTTGGTTAAGTAAAGCAGTATGCCAACAAGAAACTGAAACTAAAAAGGTGTTATTAAGTACTTGAATTGATCAGTCCTTTGAAGAATCTCAGTTCCATTTTCAGGTTCTCCACTTCTGATCTGATGTAAATCATCTTTGTTCTGTGGTAATGGGAGATTTCTGTTTCTAAAAGCTGCAACAAAAACCTGTGGTATGCGCATCAGAGGGCTTCCTTTAGGAACATTGCATCTGTAAAACTGCTTTCCCATGGTCAAGAGTAGGATTGACAAACCAACTGCTACAGAGCAGATACCAAATGACCAATCCCATCCCTGATTGTCACTTATCCAGACTAAAACTGTAATACCAAGTATGGCTCCAATGGTGTTGTAGAACAGTAGCCAATTGAAGTAACTTGATAGCTTAGCAGCCTCTTTGGGATCCTTTTCATCAAATTGATCAGCACCTAATGATGGCAAAGCCGCTTTGACTCCACTGTTTCCAAGTGCTATCAGATAAACACCTCCATACAAGATTGCCAATTGACCTGCATCTGCAGATTCACATCGATCGTTTTGGCTTAAAGGTACATCCTTGCAGGGAAATGGTCTCAGTTGGCTGAAATGCGCTTGAACTCCTAGCAGTGCAAATCCCTAAGATTGAAAGAATTATCAAAGTCAATTCTTGATCCTGCATGGACATATGAAATATCTGTTGTTTTTGTTTTCTTGCATAACCAAGAAGATGTAAAAAATAAACAAGTACCAAAACTTTAATGATGCCAAACAGAACACAAGTCTTGAATCTAGAGAAGTAAGTATCTGAGAGAAAGGCTCCAAATAATGAGAGCAAGAATGCTGTTCCCATGAAGTTTGTGACAGTATTAGCAGATTTTGTTAAGCTGAAGTTCATGTACCCATTGAAGTAAATCACCAGACTCACACCATTTGAAATCAAAGCCATGGTATTGATCCCCGCCATAGCTGCATGATCAGAACTTCAAAGTTAAAGATCAATGGTGGAGCCAGGAATTTTAACCCCTAACCATCATCACATATATTAGTTTTTTTTCGACGAATAGTCTTCAATTGAATCTCCCTCCTAAAGAAAGTTAAACAATTAGATACTTGACTTACCATAGACAAAAAGAGCTGCTCTAGTTCCCCCCTTGCTTTGAAGTTTGTTTTCTTCAGTCTTGACATTTCTGCAAATTCCCTGCAATAATTATCAAATAAAACTATTTACTATTTGGCCAAACATTTCATAACTATGGAAAATACAATACTTATATAACATATGCTAAAAACATACAATTACAAAGGCAGCTTACCATTTCTATTATAGATTCTTATTTGCAATCCAAACTTAAATGTGACAAATTATCTGGTATATATATATCTATGTTTTGGCAAACTCAACTTGAGAGTAGTTTTCCGTTAGCTTCTTGTCTTGTAATAAATAAAGGAAAAATCTCACATAAATAAACTACTAATAATAATGTTGAACTTTTTAGGTAGCCTCTACTTTTGTTCAATTTTCTTTTTCTCATGCAAAATCATTGTAACGAAACTTTCATCAAGCAATTTATTTTGAATATCTTATCTTTGCAAAATAATATCCAAGCACTCAACAAAAAAAGTAAAAAAAAGATTCAATAAAAAGGAGGAAACGTTAAAGGAAAAAGCAAAACACAAAAAGTAAAAGGAAATTAAACATTTTTCTAATCTAAATGGCACGATAAAACCCATGATTGATTATCATTAATTAATTTGATTCAACGAAAATGAAGATGAAGTATAACAAGACGAAATATATCATTAGTTGATTTGATTATCGTATAGTTTTGAATAGTTAAATCTTTTATTTAAAATATCGAATTAATGTAATATAATTTTAACTTTAAAAATTAGTTAAACTTACTTTTGAATAGTACTACATAACAATTAAAAATGGTCCGAGAGAGTAATTAAGAATGCTTGAAAGGAAGTGTTTGGTCGATCCAAACATCATTATCATCAAAGAGAGCATTGACAAGCTGATCCTGAGTTAGCCCCTTAGGGGTTGCTGTATTAACCATTATTCTCTAATGAGTTTTATGATTCTATTTGTATGTGTTAAAAAGATATTTTCCAACAGGATTACTTGGACACTGTAATATGTTCACAATCACACATTTTATTATATGACATAATTTGGATCAAACATCATGAAGATTCATATATTCTAAACAACACACATTTCAGTTTTTCCCTTAGGCTTCTCATCAGAGATAGGACCTTCTTGGTTCAGTTCTCTCTTCTTATACTTGTACCAAGAAGCACATAGTAAGTAGAAGCCAAAGTTCAGCACACTAACTCCTGCGAGCAACCAGTAAAAGTAGTCGAGCTTGTCTCTGTTCAAGTTGTTATTACCTAACCAGCCACCACTCACCTTGTTAACTACACTCACTACTACTGAGCTTGTGAAGTACCCGAATGCCAGTGAACACCATGTAATCGCCATACTCAGTGATTTCATGCCTGATGTGCTCTCTGCGTAGAAGAAATCCAACAGCCCTATCAATGTAAGTACTTCAGCTATGGAAAATATTACAAATTGAAATCCAAGCCAGAACACACTCATAGGTATCTGACTGGATGAGTCAACCATGTTATGCTCAATGGCAACTGATTTCCGGTGACTTTCTACAACTGCAGCCACTGCCATAGATACTACTGAAAATACTAGTCCAACACCTATACGCTGCAGTTGTCGAATCCCAGAAGGGATCCCTGTGAACTTTCTTGCTATCGGAACAAAGATACGATCATAGACTGGGATCATGATGAGTTGGAATACTTGAGGAATTACAGGTATGGAAGGCCCTGGGATTTCAAAGTTTCGGATTTTTCTGTTCATTGTCATGCTTTGTTGGATAGTGAAAGTCTGGAGTTGAGCCATACAAGTGTTCATGAAGACAGTGCTCAGTATAATTGGGAGCATTCTGACTACAATCTTTGTTTCTTCAACTTGTGAGATAGTACAAAGGCTCCATGGTCCATGAGCACTTGATGTAGATGCTTCGTGGTTGTTCCTCGGTATGGCTGCCCTGTCCAAGCATCTGTACATATTGTGGAAAATTTGGTTAAGTAACACAACGTACATGTCAACAGGAAACTGAAACGAAAAAAGGTGTTATTAAATACTTGAATTGATCAGTCCTTTGAATAATCTCTATTCCATTTTCAGCTTCTTCACTTCTGATCTGATGTAAATCTTCTTTGTTTTGTGGTAGTGGGAGATTTCTGTTTCTAAAAGCTGCAACAAGAACCTGCGAAATACGCATCAGAGGGCTTCCTTTAGGAACATTGTTTCTGTAGAACTGTTTTCCCATGGTCAAGAGTAGGGTTGACAAACCAATTGCTACAGAACAGATACCAAATGACCAATCCCATCCCTGATTGTCACCTATCCAAACAAACAATGTAACTCCAAGCATGGCTCCGATGGTGATGAAGAACAGTAGCCAATTGAAGTAACTTGATAGCTTAGCAGCCCCTTTGGGACCCTTTTCATCAAATTGATCAGCACCTAATGATGGCAAAGCCGCTTTGACTCCACTGTTTCCAAATGCTACCAGATAAACACCTCCATACAAGATAGCCAATTGGCCTGCATCTGCAGATTCACATCGATCGTTTTGGCTTAAAGGTACATCCTTGCAGGGAAATGGTCTCAGTTGACTGAAATGCGCTTGAACTCCTAGTAGTGCAAATCCCTAACATTGAAAGAATAATCGAAGTCAATTCTTGATCCTGCATGGACCTTTGAAATATATGTTTTTCTCTTTCATAGCGAAGATGTATAAATAAACAAGTACCAAAACTTGAATGATGCTAAATAGGACACAAGTCTTGAATCTGGAGAAGTAAGTATCTGAGAGAAAAGCTCCAAATAATGAGAGCAAAAACGCTGTTCCCATGAAGTTTGTCACAGTGTTGGCAGATTTCGTTAAGCTGAAGTTCATATACCCAGAGAAGTAAGTCACCAGGCTCACACCCTTTGAAATAAAAGCCATGGTATCGATCCCCGCCACAACTGCACAATCAGATATCAGAATATCAAAAATCCATACTCAAAATCAGTGGCAGAGTCAGGATTTCTTACTAGTGGTTCGGTTAAGAAGTCTCACATTGGTAGAGGGATGGGGAATTTGCCTCCTTATATGGACTTGGACAAATCTTCCCTCATGAGTTAGTTATTGGGGGTCGAATTAGGCTTAGGTGTCACATCTTTACACGCAAAACAAATTTCAAAAGACCATGAGCAAGAAGACAAACGAGAAACACACTAAAAGAGACAAACTTAACAAGGTTCGGTCAATCAACAACCTCAACCAATTCGCTCAGAATACCAAATTCATATGTTATATCTTTGCAATTATAATTGGGGTTGAGTTAGGTCCATATGTTATATCTTTATAGTTTCAAACCTACAACTCAAAGCATGCTATATTACAGTTTCAATTGAGGTTGAGTTAGGCCATGTTCTAACCTGACCACTAGAATATAAAAGTTCCCCTAACATTTAATCTCACCAGACCATCCTTCGTCTAAGGTGGCTCCGCCCGTACTATTCCATATATAAGCATAAGAGAGTTAAACAATTATATACTTGAAATATGCTTTACCATAGACAAAAAGAGCTGCTCTAGTTCCCCCCTTCTTTTGAAGTTGCTTTTCTTCAGTCTTGACATTTCTGCAAATCCCCTGCAACAATTATCAAAATAAAACTATTTATATTTTAGCCAAACATTTCTTAATTTTGAAAAATACTAATACTTCATATTCTAAAAACATATAATTGCTAATTTAACATACCATTTAGATTGTAAGCTTCTCTTTTGCTAAGCCAAACAATTTGTTTTAGCTTCTGTCATATAAATAGACTACTAACACTAATTATGTTGAGTATCTTCTTTTGGTACATTGGAAAATACTTAATTAAGTTTTTAAAAAATCTTTCATAATGTTAGTTGTATCCAGAAAATCACATTAATTATTTGTTAGTTGTTTTTGTGGTACCATCACTCAAAACAACTCTATAATTAACAAAGTAGTTGATACTAATATTCCGTGCAGAAATCATTGTTATGTAGATTTCACAAATCAATTAACGCACTCAACAAAAAAAAGTAGTGATAAATAAAAAGAGTAAATGGAAGAAACGAATAGAGAAAAAGCAATACACAAAAAAGAAAAAAAAATCAAACAGTAAAACCCAATTATTTGATTGAAAATGACGGGTGGTTTGATATGCTGGACAAGTATAAATAGTTTTAAAGATAAGAATTTAATATAGCCTTATTCTTTAGTAGTTATGGAATAATAGTATTGAAATTAATTATCCCGAAATAAAATAATAAAAATGACAAAAACACTCATAAGGTGAAAGATACTTATGTATATAACTTTTTAAAAAATTTGCAAATACATACTTTTTTAATACAAAAAGATCAAGTAGTCAATAAAAAATATCTCAAAATAACATATCCAAATATAACTAATTACAACATAACTCGTCTTTGGAAATATAATAGTAATGATTTTATAACTAATATTATTACCTAATTAGTGGTGAATCATGTGACTTATATTTTTTCCCTCCTCATCCTTGTTTTAGGGCACAAACTGTGCTTAATTGCGACGCAATTTTGATGTTGAAAATGACATTTATAAACTCAGAAACCATTAAGAATGATTTTAATAGTATTGTCCTTAGCTATAGCCTATGGTTCAAATAATGATTGTTAATGGGAAATATCATAACCTTTTGGAAGTTTGATCAGTTCTACGGAGCCAGGATTTTGAATATGAAAAAGTGAACACACAAAAATTTAACAGGATTTAACATTACTGTATATATAAAAACTAGTTTTAACGACTATATAATATTTATTTGACGAAAACATTCACATAAACCACTTGAAGCCCTAAAACATTTGCAAGTTTGTGGTTTACAATACCTTTCAACTGTTTGTTTTCTTTTTTTCCTTTCGAGTCTTTATGATCAAACACGGGAGAGATTCATGATTTAAGTTTTATGGTTCAATCCTAGCTTACGTCTAAACTTTGTGTCGAAAATACTGAGTTTCTGGTGAAAGTATTTAGTGTAGTAGAATATAGTCCATGAACAATGCAGGAAGCATAAAATTTCATATGATTATGTGCTCTCAGGGCACATATTATTAACACTAAATCAACCAACATTATTATGTAAAATTTCTAAACTATGCTCATTTCATCTTCTGGATTCATATCTATCTTCTTGTATTTATACCAAGAAGCACAGAGTAAATAAAACCCGAAATTTAGCACACTTAATCCTGCTAGCAACCAATAAAAGTAATCAAGCTTGTCTTTGTTCAAGTTGTTGTTAGCTAACCATCCACCACTTACTTTGTTCGCTATACTCACTACTATTGAGCTTGTGTAGTATCCAATTGCCAGTGAAGACCAAGAAATCGCGGTACTTAGTGCTTTCATGCTTGATGAGCTCTCTGAATAGAAGAAATCAAGTAATCCCACTAATGTGAACATATCGGCTAGACCAAAGATTGCGTATTGGTAGCCTAACCAGAATACACTCATTGGCAATGGAGCAGCGGATTCAACCATGTTGTGCTTAATTGCAATTGATTTCCGGTGTTTTTCTACAATCGCAGCTACTGCCATTGATACGGATGAAAGTACTAGGCCAATACCTATACGTTGCAGCTGTCGAATCCCTGTTGGAATCCCTGTGAATTTCCTTGCTATTGGAATGAAAACACGTTCGTAGATAGGGATTAGGATGATCATAAAAAGCAGGGGAATTGCAGGAATTGAAGCCCCTGGAACTTCAAACTTGTGGATTTTTCTATCCATTGTTGTGCTTTGTTGGATGGTGAAAGTTTGGAGCTGAGCCAAACATGTGTTCATGAAGACAGTACTTAATATAATTGGAAGCATTCTGATTACAATTTTCGTCTCTTCAACTTGTGTGACAGTACAAAGTTTCCATGGTCCATGTGCATTTGATGTGGATGCCTCCTGATCAGTCCTGTTTATCGCTGCCCGATCCAAAAACCTGAAAATATTTTAGGGATTCTATCATTTATGCTATATAAATGTAACTTGAGAAACTGTAAAATGTGTTAACATACTTGAATTGTTCAGTTTTTCGAAGAATCTCAGTATGATATCTAGCTTCCTTGTCCTGAATCTCGTGTAACTCGTGTTCATTCTCTGGCAAACAAAGATTTCTGTTTCTAAGTGCTACAACAAATACCTGCATGATACGCGTAAGGGGGCTTCCTTTTGTGACATTGTTTCTATACAATGATTTTCCCAATGTTAGAAACAGAACTGCAAAGCCTACTACAATACTGCAGACAGCAAAAGACCAATCCCATCCTTGATTCTCACTTATCCACACGACAAACGTGACACCAAACAAGGCACCAGTGGTGAGAAAGAACATAAGCCAATTGAAATAGCTTGATAGTTTAGCAGCCTCTTTAGGGTCTTTCTCATCGTACTGATCAGCTCCTAAAGGCGGTGCTGCTGCTTTAACTCCACTTGTCCCAATTGCAACTAGATAAAGTCCCGCGTACAAGATTGCCAATTGACCTTTATTTGCAGACTCACATTGGTTCATTTGGCTCAAAGGTACATCTTTACAAGGAAACGGTCTTAGTTGCCTGAAATGTGCTTGCACTGCTAGAAGTGCATACCCCTGAAAAGTGAAACATCCACTTAAGAGTCTGTTTTGACTTAGCTGATTAAAAGTAAGCGTTGAAACTGATAATAAGCAGGGGGTGGCGGGATGGAAGGTTAACTTACAACGACTTCAATGCAGCCAAACAGAACACAAGTCTTGAACCTGGACAAATAAGTGTCTGAAAGGAAGGCACCGAATAATGATAGGAAGAATGCTGTTCCCATGAAGTTTGTAACAGCAGTAGCTGATTCTGTTATGCTGAAGTTCATAAATCCATAAAAGTAAGTCACCAAGCTCACACCAGTTGCAAAGAAAGCCATGACATCGATTCCCGCGATAACTGCATGGTTAAAAAAATTACCAAATATTATCAACACTCTGAAAACTAGTTGTTCATATTACATCAAGTTAGCCTTTGTTTTTACCATATGCAAATAAAGCTGCTCTATTTCCCCCTAGCCTTGGTGGTTGTTTGGGTTCAGTCTTGACATCTCTCCACATTCCCTGCATACAAGTGAACACAAAACTAATTAGCCATAAGTTCCATGCATGATTTTGAGCTATGTTGTCCGGACTTTTCAAAAATGTCAACATGTGCGTGTCAGATCCTCTAAAAGCATTGTATTTGGAGAGTCCGAGCAACGTAGATTTTGAGTCGTTCGAAGATTTCTCTAGGAGTGCTTACCATTTTGATGTTGGAGTGTTCCTTCAAGCACAAAAATGTGAAATATGAATATTGCTAGTTTGAAAGGTTTCTATGAATGTTTTTAGTATATTAGTATTATAACTCTTCCTTTATATAGTAGAATGAAAAGATATAATCTTTCACATAGGACAAGAAAAGATATAAATGGAATCAAACTGCATCTTCATATTTGAGAATTAACTAATGAGTTTGTATAAGATAAACAAACACCTTAATCACGGAGTACTGTTTGACTAAGTTTATAAGCTGATCAAACTGATGTATAAGAGCTTCATATGGCTTATATACGAGTCTGGTCATTAGTTAGTTACCGTTAATTCATGACTTTTCAGCTTATACACACTTTTAGTTTGACCAAAACATTTACTATTTCATTCTTAATAATCCAGAAACTCTAGTGAAAAATAACATCCCAAATACTAGTTTATTTTTTCATTCATTTGCAACATGGAGTTAATCAAACAAAATGATTGTAGACATTTCTATTCTCATTTGGTCAAATGGTATCTTAATCTGAGCAACGGGACACTAAGTATCAGATTAACATTTGGTCCAAATTTGTTTTTTTTTCTACCGTAAAACCTTAAGCATGATTATGTCAACAGTGTTAATCCCCTATTAGAATTGATTTGAAAAAGATTAAAGTCAGTGTAAGCAAATTATTAGGTCAACTGGACTCTGATGCTGAATTGTAACTAAGCATTTTGACACTCACTTTAGGACAAAGACTAACATTATAATGTTAGAGATACATAGATGGCAACATATATATATACTTAAAAATAATTTGACCGTTGGTTTTTAAAGGAAAATCAACGCCAAATCATCGGCTTTGCATTCGTTGCTTATTTACTTGGAATTGAATTGAGATATTTTCTTGGACAATTCCACAACTCGATCACACATGCTCTTTAATGAAATATTTTCGTAGTTTTTATGTTTTTTTAGTTGTTTTACACTGTAGATTTGAACTTAAGAATGTACAAAAAGAAGATAAAAATTGTAAACAGGGGAAATTTGTTGATAGTTAACACTATATTGCCGGTTTTTGTCTTCTACCAAAGGCATAAAACTCTTGAAGGTGCACTGGAATATTTAAGAATGAAGCTCAACTTGATCAATTTTTAAACAATAAATATTCAAAAGTTGACTGCAGTATACATATTAAAAGATAATTTAAGATGGAAGTGTTAAAAGACAGAAACGTTTTAACTAAAACTGAAGTATCTCAGAGTTTGGTGAAACTGATGAATCAAAGTCGTCAGCTATTTTCTATTTTCTGCCGTTTTGATACTCACCTCATTGAGTATTTACACCAAACTGATTCAACTTACTATGATTAAGTGTTTTAATAAAGTAAAAACGTTCATTAATTAACCATGATTAAGTAAGGTACGTGCATGTACAAACATAAATTTGATATGGAAAATGCCGGTTTAAGAATCTGATTTTTTCAAAGTATCAGTTTCAGAGAGATTGGAGAAAATAAATCAAGGCTTGAGTGAATAGCAAGCGCCTGAACGTTTTGAATAATTTTTTAAAATTAAATATTAATTTTTATGTTTAAGGTGCTGACATATTTTGTTTTTCCTGCTCTATTTGATGCATTCTACATCCCAAAGTTCAAATTCTCATACACTGCGATGAAACAAGTTATAAGAACAATGATGGAAATGGGATTGACTCTTCCTTTTGATAAACACTGCATAGAGCTCACTGAGATTGTGAAACGTGAGGGGCCATTCTTTGTTAACAGGATAACACAAAAGGCAATTATCGAAGTAAATGAGAAGGGTACTGAGGCAGCAGCTGTTACTGAGGGATCAGATGATGACATGGAATGTTCGAAGTATGAGGCACCAAGATTTGTAGCCGATCACCCTTTCTTGTTCATGATAAGGGAAGAGGCTTCAAGATGGGTGCTTTTCACTGGAGCTGTACTAGATCCATCAAATGATCATTCATCAAGTGATTTGGATGATTAGTTTCTTATATTAGTATTTGTTTAAGAACTTTAAGGTTTTATGTTTAAATTTAAGTGATGAATTGTGACCTTTAAAGCTGATGGCAAGTGTCTAGGTATTGGTAAGAAAGTATTTTTAGATAGTTAAAATGATACAATAATTCCAATACAACCGGAAATAAATTTCGTTAATGATTTCTGTAAAGAATATTTCAACTCTTGTTCAGTAACACTTGCTTCAACTAATAGTTAGAAGTAAATTTTTGTCAACTTTAATTTGAAAAAATAGTTTCTCCGTTCCAATTTATGTGGCATAGATGGTTCATACTTCATATATATCAAAATATCAGTATTGTTGCTGCATTGGTTTGATGTAAACATCGAAGAGTATTGTTGCGCTGGTTTGATGTAAACATCAAATGCAAGTAAGACTAGATCTAATGATGAGAAAATATGTTCCAGTTATGTGTTTATGAATTTTATTAATTACTTTCTAGAGTTAAGAGTGCTAAAAAGTATACCAAATAAGATTTTAAGGTTTTCATGTTAACTAAACAAGTTTTCTCTGAAGAAGTTAAATGTGATTCGAACCTGGTGTTCTCTCCTCTGTCAATTCAAATAATTCTTGGCTTAATCGCCTCCGGCTCAAACGAACCAACTAAGAACCAACTACTCTGTTTCCTTAAGTCCAAATCCATTGATGAACTTAATTCTCTGTATTCTCATATTGTCAACAACGTTTTTGCTGATGGAATTCCCATTGGCGGTCCGACTTTTTGTCCGTTGCTAATGGTGCTTGGATCGACCAATCAACGCCTTTTAAACCTGCTTTGAAGGAGATTGTGAAGAAGGTTTACAAGGCTACTTCAAAATCTGTTGATTTTCAGAACAATGTTAGTCCTTCAGCTTGTTTAAATGGTTGCTACATAATGTATTGTTTTATCCTGTATTATATTGTACTGTGTTGTATTGTTTGTTGTGAATAGTCGCAAAAAAAATCGATTTGACTGTATCCATTATATAATGGAGTGAGAAAAACGTGAGGTAATTTCGTCAATCTAGCCAAGCTTAGGTGGACAGAGTCAGGGAGGTAGCCATTACTTGTTGGAATAGTTGAGGAGCGTGTAAGCCGGCTTGACCGTGTATTCCATTGAATGGAAATTAATTTTTAGATATTTGTAGATTGATATGGACATGAATTAAGCATAATTAATACTGATAATTCATGTAGTCAATATCAATTAATATTTAGATTATACTGTTGTTAATCCATCAAACTGACTATGAAGTTGTACTTTTTGTTGAATGTTAGTTATAAGATTTTTGAGTATATATATATGTGTGTGCGCGCGCTAATTCTTATCATACTCTGTTTGTCTTCATCTCAAAGCCTACTGAGGTTGTCAGTGAAGTCAATCAATGGGCTAAAAAGAAAACAAATGGCCTCATTGAGGAGATCCTACCTCATCGAGCAGTAGACAATATGACAAGGCTTGTTTTGGTCAATGCACTCTATTTTAAAGCAGTATGGAATGAGAAGTTCAATGCTTTTAAAACGAAAAACCATAAATTCCATCTCGTCAATGGAAGATCTGTTCGAGCACCCTTCATGACTAGCTTGAAGAAGCAATACATTAGAGTCTTCAAGGGCTTTAAAGTGTTGCTGCTTCCCTATAAAAGGGGCATAGACACCACATCAGAAGTTAAGCATGTATTTTATTCTCCCTGATGCACATGACGGATTACCAAATTTACTCGACAAAATCACTTCAAAACCTGGATTCTTAGATCACCACACTCCGTCTAGAAAAGTCAGTGTGGCCAAGTTTCTTATCCCTAAGTTCAAAATATCTTTTGGATTCGAAGCTTCTAAGGTTCTAATGGGACTCGGCCTCACATTACCTTTTATTGGTGGTCTCACTGAGATGGTGGACGTGGATGAGCCTCTGGCAGTTTCACAAGTTTTTCACAAGTCGTTTATTGAAGTAAACGAGGAAGGTACAGAAGCTGCTGCTGTTACTGCTATGATGCTGGAGGGTGCCGGTTGCTCAATGAATGTTGAAAAGGAGATAGACTTTATTGCTGATCATCCCTTCTTGTTCCTAGTGAAAGATGAGACTGCTGGTGCTGTTTTGTTCATGGGGACTCTGTTGAATCCTCTTGCTGTTTAGCATGTTGCTTCACTACTTCCATTCGTCAATTCTAGTTAGTTACATTGATGTTACCTTTTATTTTAGAATGAATCTTACTATCTTAACACAGAAGTTGTGTACGTCTCAGTTTGTCACTTGTTATAGTATTCGATTGGTATATGAGTATTGGTCATGTAATTTTACTCGTGATTTCTTGTTATTTAGAAAATAAAGGAGTGGAAAACGAGTGATGCTACCGATATGAAAGAGAGAACATTTCACTTATTTGACAGGAACTTTAACAATTCATGTTATACCAGTAGACCATAAATAAAAAAGAACAAGAAGTATCTGCTTAATTTTCAAGCTACATGCTTATCCAATCAATAAATAACAACATATTGACTCTACTTAGCTTGTTGAAAGTGAGTGTTACGTGTATGAATGCAATCTTCTGAGAATCAAGATTAATAATCAGTCATTTTCTTTATTCGCCATTTCTCGATTCTATGGAATTGATTCAAATACAAAATTCCACATGTTAAGTAATAGTGATTGTTATTTTAGTGTATAAATTCTTCCAAAGCTTTCACCTTTGATATCGTGTGTGGTGCCATATACCCGTCATGGGACTAACTCACTCTCGCTCTCATCATTCTCATTCTTATTCGTCTAGTTCTTTCCATGATCAACATATGAGTGAATCAATCACCACCCAAACGGATGTTTCTTTCATTCTCGCAAAGCATGTCTTTTCCAAAGAGATTAAAGGCGATACCATCCTAGTGTTCTCTCCTCTCTCGATTCAAATGGTACTAGGCCTGATTGCTGCAGGCTCAAAGGGGAAAACTAAGGATCAACTACTCTGTTTCCTCAAGTCCAAATCCGTCGATGAACTCAATTCTCTGTATTCTCATCTTGTCAATATCGTCTTTGTTGATGGAAGCCCCAATGGAGGTCCACGTTTGTCCGTTGCTAATAGTGTTTGGATCGATCAAACACTGCCTTTTAAGCCTTCTTTTAAAAAGGTTGTGGATAACATTTACAAGGCTGCTTCAAATTCTGTTGATTTTCAGAACAAGGTAGGCCTTTTTGTAATTTGTTTCATTGAAATTCCACTTTGTTAAGTTAAGCATAGTGCTAATTCTGTCGTAAAATCTGTTTGTTTTACTAATTGATTAAGGCTACTGAAGTTGCCAATCAAGTCAATCACTGGGCTAAAATGAAGACAAATGATCTCATCAAAGAGATTCTTCCTCATGGTACAGTAAACAATATGACAAGGCTCATCTTTGCAAACGCGCTATATTTTAAAGGAGTGTGGAACGACAAGTTCAATGCTTCAGAAACAAAAGACTATGAATTCCATCTCCTCAGAGGAGGGTCTATTAAAGCACCTTTCATGACCAGTAATAAGAAGCAGTATGCAGTAGCCTTTGATGGCTTTAAAGTATTGGTACTTCATTACAAACAAGGTAGAGACACTACGCGTCATTTCTGTATGTATCTATTTTTGCCAGATGCTCGTGATGGACTACCAGCTTTAGTAGACAAAATCAATTCAGAACCAGGATTTTAAAACCACCATGTTCCGTTTGAAAAGGCTAAAATGCGCAAGTTACTTATCCCAAAATTCAAAACAACTTTTGGTTTTGAAGCTTCTAAGGTTCTAAAGGGACTTGGTGTCACTTCCCCTTTCACTAGTGGTGGCCTCACTGAGATGGTAGATTCCGCGTTAGGTGGCAGGTTGTTTGTTTCACAGATTTTTCACAAGTCGTTCATTGAGGTAAACGAAGAAGGAACCGAAGCTGCAGCTGTTACAGCTAGTGTAGTAATGACTAAGTCCTTGATAATTGAGAAGGAAATCGACTTTGTTGCTGACCATCCATTCCTTTTCCTTATAAGAGACGACGCTACTGGTGTTGTGTTGTTCATAGGGAGTGTGCTGAATCCTCTAGCTGGTTAATTAGAGGTGTTACGTATCTAATGATTCTGTATTTGCAACTTAGTTTTAGGTAACAGAATGACACTAAATCTTAAGTACATGTTTAATGGATGGAGCTTTCATAATTCTTATTTAATCAGAAGAAGTAAACACTATTACTTAAAGGTAATATGTCATTTTCTCTTTATTGTGCTCATTCTTCTTTAGATATTATATACATTAACATCCACCTGGACCTGACAGTGATTTGATCAAAACAACTTAATGAAAAATAACACAAAAGCCTGTTGACTAAATGAGTTAATTTATCACTCAACTAATAGTTATATCTCGGAAAATCACTTTTTTGAAAAAAAATTGAAAAAAGTTGGAATTCAGAAAGAAATGTGACTTTCTGATAATAACTATTACTTGTGTGACTCAAAACCGGAATAGAGATACAAAATGTCACCATTAAGTGTTTTGAAGTCAACCCCTGGTGGGACATGCTCTACTTTCCTTCTCCGCGTCAATTTGGTGTTATTTCCATCTAACAGTTTTACTTAAGAAACAATCAATTGTACAATTAATAAATATTGAGAATATAATAATTGCTTTTGTTGTGGAAAGTCAGTGCTATGTGTTCCTTTCATTGATTTCTTCCTGTGTATGAATGTGATCTTCAGAGAAATTAAAAGTCTTTATTTGTTGTTATGTGTTTTACTGAATCAAATTCAAATGCAAAACCCCACCTGTTAAGTAACAGTTTAGTATATAAATTCTTGCAAACCTTTCAACTTTGTGATCATTCATTCTACTCACTAAGCCTCCTTCTTCTTCTTCTTGTTCGCGTGCAAATATGGATCTTCGAGAGTCAACCACCAGCCAGACGGATGTTTCTTTCATGCTTGCTAAGCATGTTTTCTCCAACGCGGTTAAAGGCGATACCAACCTGGTGCTCTCTCCTCTTTCAATTCAAATAGTTCTTGGCCTTATTGCTGCTGGCTCTAGTGGACCTACTCAGGATCAGCTACTCTCTTTCCTCAAGTCCAGTTCCATTGATGAACTCAACTCTCTTTATTCACATATTTCCAGTTTCGTCTTTGCTGATGGCAGCCCCAATGGAGGTCCGCGATTGTCCGTTGCTAATGGTATTTGGATCGATCAAACGCTGCCTTTAAAGCCTTCTTTCAAACAGGTTGTGGATAATGTTTACAAGGCTGCTTCAGAATATGTTGATTTTCAAAACAAGGTTAGGCCTTTATTAATTTCGTACTCTCTCCGCTTCAATTTCTTTCTCGTACTTTTTAAGCCTCCAAAAGAAGGGAGCCTTGGTGTGGCTAGTAAAGTTGTTGTCATGTGACTAGGAGGTCATCGATCAAGCTGTGAAAATAATTTCTTGCAGAAATGCTAGATACAACTGCATGAAATAGACTTATGGTCTAGCCAGTAGCCTTTCACTGTACCACGCACATCAGGGGAGCTTAGTGCACCGATTTCCCTTTTATAAGCCTCCAAACGTTAATGACTGCAATTACTAATATGTAATGTCTAATTCTATCATTCCATGTTTGTCTTGCCAATTTGATTAAGGCTGCCGAAGTTGTCGATCAAGTCAATCAATGGACTAAAATGAAGACAAATGGTCTCATCGAAGAGATTCTTGATCGTGATGCAGTGGACAACATGACGAGGCTGATCTTGGCTAATGCACTATATTTCAAAGGAGAATGGAATGAGAAGTTCGATGCTTCAGAAACAAAAGACCACGAGTTCCATCTCCTCGATGGATTGCCTGTTCGAGTACCCTTCATGACTAGCAAGAAGAAGCAGTACATAGCAGGATTTAATGACTTTAAAGTGTTGAAGTTTCCCTATAAACAGGGCACAGATACACGTTGCTTCTCAATGTATTTCATTCTCCCAGATGCACATGATGGATTGCCCGCTTTATTTGACAAAATCAGTACAGAACCTGGATTCTTAACTCACAACGTTCCATTTAGAAAAGTTAGGGTGGGCAAGTTTCTTATTCCTAAATTCAAAATAACTTTCGAGTTTGAAGCTTCCGACATTCTAAAGGGACTTGGCCTAACGTTACCTTTCTGCGGTGGTGGTCTCACTGAGATGGTTGATTCCACTTTACCTGAGAATCTATCTGTTTCAAAAGTTTTTCACAAGTCTTTCATTGAGATAAATGAGGAAGGCACCGAAGCTGCAGCTGTTACAGCTGGTGTAGTAATGGCCATGTCTCTTAGAATTGAGAAAGAAATCGACTTTGTTGCTGACCATCCATTCCTGTTCCTTATAAGAGACGACGCTACTGGTGTTGTGTTGTTCATAGGGAGCGTGCTGAATCCTCTTTCTGGTTAATAAGACCATATTGCATGATTATATACAACTTTGTAAAGAAGGACAGTTCACAGTTTCCTCACTTGTGTTTCTGTTTGATGAGAGATGCTATGTATCTAAATAACCAGTTTCCTGATTTGTGTATTAGTTTGATGAGATCTTCTACTGTCTTTTGCACCTTATGTAATTGACTCTTCTATGGTTAATATGTATGTTTATTTCGACATGATATAGAGTTTAAGAAAAACTTGAAAGAGTGAACTCTAGATTTGAATTTCATTTATGTCCATAACTGATTTACTTGCTTTTCCTACATAATCTTTTCATTTACTTGTAACATGTATGCATAGAACTTTCTTTGTTTAAAAAAAAATTGGAATACAGATGAGTGCGATTTCTTGAGATAGTAACTGTTTATGAGTGACTCAAATCCTTAAATAGAGATGCAAAATGTCATTATTATTATGTGCTTCGGCAACAACAGGTTAACTCTGAAGTCAACCCCTGGTGGCACATGCTCTACTTTCCTTCTCCGTGTTATTTTGGTGTTGTTTCCGTCTAACAACTTCTGTTGGTCCCAATCAATCAACATTATTGACCATATAATAATTGATTTTTGTTGTGGAAAGTCAGTGCTAAGCGTTCCTTCCATTGATTACTTCCTGTGTACTGAATCAATTCTAATGCAAAACCCCACCTGTTAAGTAACAGTATAGTATATAAATTCTTGCAAACCTTTCAACTTTGTGATCATTCATTCTACTAACTAAGCCTCCTTCTTCTTTTTCTTCGAGTGCAAATATGGATCTTCATGAGTCATCACCTCACCAGCCAGACGGATATTTCTTTCGTGCTTGCTAACTATGTTTTCTCCAACGCAGTTAAAGGCGATACCAACCTGGTGCTTTCTCCTATCTCAATGCAAATAGTTCTTGGCCTTATTGCTGCTGGCTCTAATGGACCTACTCAGGATCAGCTTCTCTGTTTCCTCAAGTCCAATTCCATTGATGAACTCAACTCTCTTTATTCACATATTTCCAGTTTCGTCTTTGTTGATGGCAGCCCCAATGGAGGTCCACGATTGTCCGTTGCTAATGGCATTTGGATCGACCAAAGGCTTCCTTTTTAGCCTTCTTTCAAGCAGGTCGTGGATAATGCTTACAAGGCGGCTTCAGAGTATGTTGACTTTCAACATAAGGTTAGGCCTTATTCTTTCATACAAATATTAGTCTCTCCGCTTCAATTTGTTTGTCTTACTTTTTAAGCCTCCAAACGAAGGGAACCTTGGTGTGGCTGGTGAAGTTGTTGTCGTGTGACCAGAGGAGGTCATCAAATCAATCTGTGAAAACAGTTTCTTGCAGAAATGCAAGATACAACTGTGTGAATAGACTCTTATGGTCTAGCCTTTCACTGTACCACGCACATCAGGGGAGCCTAGTGCACCAATGTCCCTTTTATAAGCCTCCAAACGTTGTGTGATAAGAATACAAATGACTGCAATTACTAATATGAAATGTCTAATTCTATCGTTCCATGTTTGTCTTGCCAATTTGATTAAGGCTGCTGAAGTTGTCGATCAAGTCAATCAATGGACTAAAATGAAGACAAATGGTCTCATAGAAGAGATTCTTGATCGTGATGCAGTGGACAACATGACAAGGCTGATCTTGGCCAATGCACTATATTTCAAAGGAGAATGGAAAGAGAAGTTCGATGCTTCAGAAACAAAAGACCACGAGTTCCATCTCCTCGATGGGTTGCCTATTCGAGTACCCTTCATGACTAGCAAGAAGAAGAAGCACATAGCAGAATTTAATGGCTTTAAAGTATTGAGGCTTCCTTATAAACAGGGCAAAGATACGCGTTGCTTCTCAATGTACTTCATTCTTCCAGATGCACATGATGGATTGCCCGCTTTATTTGACAAAATCAGTACAGAACCTGGATTCTTAACTCACCACGTTCCATTTTAAAAAAGTTAGTGTAGGCAAGTTTCTTATCCCTAAATTCAAAATAACTTTCGAGTTTGAAGCTTCCGACATTCTAAAGGGACTTGGCCTCACGTTATCTTTCTGCGGTGGTGGTCTCACTGAGATGGTTGATTCCACTTCACCTGAGAATATCTCTGTTTCAAAAGTTTTTACAAGTCCTTTATTGAGGTAAATGAGGAAGGCACCGAAGCTGCAGCTGTTACGGTTACTCTAATAATGCCCATGTCTTTGTTTACTGAGAAGGAAATCGACTTTGTTGCTGATCATCCATTCCTGTTCTTTATAAAAGATGAATCTACTGGTGTCGTATTGTTCCTTGGAAGTGTGATGAATCCTCTAGATGGTTAGCCTACTCAAGCAACGAAGAAGAGTGAAGTGGTGAAAACACTCCAAACTTGGCGTCCCTGTGCCTAGTACTAATTAAAACACTCCTAAGCTTGACTAAAGGGACTCGGCCTCACATTACCTTTTACTGCCGGTCTCACTGAGATGGTGTGCGAGAATTTGCCTCTGGTAGTTACAGATGTATTTCACAAGTCGTTTATGGAAGTGAACGAGGAAGGTACAGAAGCTGCAGCTGTTACTATAGCTACGAATTCGTTTGGGTGCTCATTGAGGATGTTTAAAGAGGAGGAGATAGACTTTGTTGCTGATCATCCCTTCTTGTTCCTAGTGAAAGATGAGACTGCTGGTGCTGTTTTGTTCATGGGAGCTCTGTTGAATCCTCTTGTTGTTTAGCATGTTGCTTCACTACTTCCATTCGTCAATTTTTGTTAGTTACATTCATGTTTCCTTTCCAAACATTTTCTATTTTTTCTGGTCATTTAGCACGTTAAAATACTAATTTTTATCAACATGCCAAATAATTGCTCCAAAAATATGTACTCCACTATTATAATAATCAAACCAATATGCTCAAACTCAAATGTTTCGATAAACTAATTTAATTGAAGATAACATTATTCCTTTCTATAAACAATTTTCTTTTTTCCTTTTGATACCGTGGTACAAATTCCATACTTCTATGCTAAGTATTTGACTTTTAATACTATTTCAAACTTCATAACGTGTATCAACTGTACCATTTCTTTTTTGTTGACTCTTAAAATTCTTCACTCACAAAACTCAAAAATCTCCATAGCAATGGACCTTCAAGAATCAATCAGCAACCAAACAGGCGTATCCTTGACGCTAGCCAAACATGTTTTCTCCACTGAGGTTAAAGGGGACACCACGAACATGGTCTTCTCCCCTTTGTCGATCCATGTAGTGTTGGGTCTCATAGCAGCGGGTTCAAATGGCCCGACCCGTGACCAATTGCTCAGTTTCCTCAAATCGAAGTGTACTGATGAACTAAACTCTCTTTCTTCTCAGATTGTTGAGGTTGTCTTTGCTGATGGTAGCCCTAGTGGTGGGCCTCGACTTTCGGTTGCTAATAGCGTCTGGGTTGAACAGACTTTGCCTCTTAAGCATTCTTTCAAACAGATTGTGGACAATGTTTATAAGGCTACTTCTTCTTCTGTTGATTTTCAGAAAAAGGTTAGAGTTTTAACACCCCATTTTTATTTAGTTATTTTCTTTCAATTTTCAAATATAATTGGTTGATTCTGTTATGAAATGCTTGATGAGATAACTCTTATATGAGGAGATCTGTTGAATTTGAGTTTTGGAGTTGTTTATGGGGAAATTTTGATGTTATTCAGTTCCGAGTACTCTCTCCGTTTTAATTTATTTGTCTGTTTTAACTTGATACGGAGTTTAAGAAATAGTAACAAATGGTGGAAGATAAACCAGTAAACAAGGGAAATAAAATAACAAAAACTCCTAAAATGGTGGAACAAAAAATACAACCTATGCAATAAAACAAGTACTAACAAATGGTGAAGAAAGGAGCTTTTTGGAAGCTGTATGGTGAGAGCTTCAGCCAACTGGGTGGAACTAGGAAGTTGTTTTCTTGATGACCAACAAACTCAAGTAAGGCCAAGAAAACTAGCATAACCTGTGGTAGAATTTCGATCAGTGAGTTTGCCAGCCCAGTCAGGATCAGAAAACACCGAGAGATTTAGACTGGTGCTTGGAGCAATTCGAAGGCCATAGTTAGCAGTGCTTTTGAGATATGGAATGAGGCATTTAACAGTCTTCCAGTGAGCATCAGATGGAGTATGTGTAAATTGAGACAATTTGTTCACCTAGTAAGAAACATCAGGCCGAGTAAAAGACAAGAATTGCAACTTTCCACTTACTTTCCTTGTATTCGGTAGCATCAGGAGATGCAGGATCAGCCAAAGTAGTCCTGTTTTATATTTTGTTACATAAGAGATTCAGTTTGATTAATGTTTATGCTCGAGGGATTGTCATTTCTACTTTTAGCTAAGATAAGACTTTTAGTGAACTTCATATTTTTGACATTGGAAATTTAGCGGCTTCGGCTTTTATCTTTATTTGTACCTTTTCCTTTTAGCTGGAGACTGAACTATGAACAGATTGGGTATGCATTTACACTAGTGATAAACAGCAGGCCAATAAATGGTGTCTCATATATTTTCACTATGCTTATCATTCACTTTAATCTCAAATACTGATGTATCGCTACCCTCTTTGGAGATCGAAGAAGTTCTGCGTTCATTGCTTAAAAAACTGGCTATACTCTTCAAACATTTCTGTTTCTCTGCAGCCTTAGCATGGATAGTTTTACAGTTATACTGACCTATATTAACACTTAGTCACCCAGCAGTTGGAGCTAGACTCATATTAAAAGGATAGCATTGAAGTGAATATAAAATAAAAATAATCCTTTGAATTAATTCTTATTACAAAAGTTTGGATGGTTTGTAGGCTGTTGAGGTTGCCAATCAAGTGAATCAATGGGCTGCAAAGGAAACAAGTGGGCTTATTAAAGAAATACTTCCAGCTGACTCAGTTGACAGTTCAACAAGACTTGTGTTTGCAAATGCATTGTACTTTAAAGGAGCCTGGGATGAAAAGTTTGATGCATCAGTGACCAAGGAAAGTGAGTTCCACCTTCTAAATGGGACATCTATTCAAGTGCCCTTCATGACTAGCAAGACGAAGCAATATGTAAAAGCTTTTGATGGTTTCAAGGTGTTGGGCCTTCCGTATAAACAAGGTGAGGATAGACGCCGTTTCTCCATGTACTTCTTTCTGCCTGATGCCAATGATGGACTGCCAACTTTGGTAGACAAGGTCAGTTCTGAATCCCGATTCTTGGAGCGACACCTTCCATATCAAAAGGTTGGAGTTGGTGAATTCCGTATCCCCAAATTTAAAATATCATTTGGATTTGAAGCTTCTAACGTTCTGAAAGGGCTTGGCCTGGTATTACCTTTCTCTGGTGATGGCCTCACTGAGATGGTAGACTCCCCCGTTGGCAGTAACCTTTATGTTTCTAACATCTTCCACAAGTCCTTTATTGAGGTAAATGAAGAGGGAACAGAAGCTGCAGCTGCAACTGCTGGTGTTGTTAAACTAAGAGGATTGATGATGGAAGAGAAAGTAGACTTTGTTGCTGATCATCCATACCTCTTCCTGATTAGAGAAGATGCAACAGGCGTGGTACTGTTTGTTGGTAGTATGCTTAATCCTCTCGCAGAGTAAGTCGTATTCCACTATATTGAGGTTGATATATGTTGTTTGTATCTTCTTTGTATCCCTCAGACTACTTTAGTACCCTGAGTTAGCTCAAACCACCTTCTTGCCCTTCTATCTCAACCCATACTGTGAGTTCAATTTACCAACTGCTCTTTGTATGTTTGAAATTCAGTGTGACTTGTAATGCCCTACAGTGTACTATGAAATAATTGACATCAAAGGTCTGTCTAATACTTCAACTTAGATGTATAATATTAGTAAGTTTTGTTTTAATCATCAATGAAGTCCATAATTTAAACAAGAAAGGTACAGGACATATTACAGTCTTAAATATCCATTAAAAGAGCTTAATACATTCTTTCTGGCTTAACCTTTACTAGAGTTGATTTTGATATATAATGTATCACTACTTCAAATCAGGGACTCTGGGCTTCCTTTAAAATTTAACATCGATAGTCCGTTGCACTAATCTTTCATTGTGTGTGGGGTTTGAGAAAGATCTGAACTATATTTGAATCGTATCGTGATCACACAACGATAACTTTTTAGGAGTTGGCTTTTTTTTGTTGAAAAAAGTTAAAAATATGACCTATTATAATCGAGTGATCATCAGAGAAATCAATTCCAATTTTAGCATTACCTCCCTTCACTTCTTTAAACTTTATTGTAGTGAATTTTATTTGAAGATCTCTAGTGTGAACTATAAATATATGACAAAAGAGTCTATTTATGGAATTTGAGTGTCATTATATTATACCTTATAAAAGCAAATCAAATACCACACGACTTGAATTTAATTAATACAATTTGTGTGCATGTGTATGTGAGCAAAGGCCGGTGCCGACCTTTTAGTACAACTTTTGAAGCAAAATTTGTGTTTTGACTTTTAGCTGAATTTTCAATTATCCCATCAAATATTTGTCATTTAAAGAAATTTATAAACAATTTCATTCCCTTTCTTTGTCTTCTAAAACAAAACTTGCTAAAATCAAAAAAGTGAAAATTATAATGAATCTACTATTCTAGTCCTCCAAATTGAGAAGGAAAAAAAAAAGGTTATATACGATGTGTTTGGTGTCTTCTAAAAGTCATATTTTGATTTTTGAAAAAGACCTGCTATATAAATGAGTTCGGAGTCTAAAGGGTATAAAATATTAACAAAAATTTCAAAACGGTATATAAAGTTTTATATTAACCAAAACGGCAAAATCGCTGGTACAACAGCGATTTACTCCACCGGAAAAAGCAAAATCGCTGCCACCGCAGCGATTTTGCAAAATGTGAATTTTTTTTTAAAAAAAATCAAATCGCTATCCAGGCGATTTNATAGTGTCAAAGTCACATATTACATTTTTATTTTGTTATAAATTGATTGAATTGTAATTCACATACAAATGGTGTAATTGTTATAATTTGACTGAATTGCAATTCACATGCAAATAATATAATTTTTATTTTGTTAAAATTGATTGAATTGTAATTCACATGCAAATAATGTAATTTTTGTTTTGTTATAAATTGATTGAATACAATTCACGTGCAAATAGTGTCAACTCGGAATGTTACACTTTTACTTTGTTATAAATTGATTGAATTGCTCATTCAAATTGCATTGTAGTTTTTCAATTTTCCAATATAGATGGCTCGAGTTTAAGTTATAATCGAATATGATGTCTGCTAATAAAGTCACATACTTACTATCCGTTAGAACTTTTAACATGATAATAAATGTTTGATTCTAGTGGAGAATCTGATTAGATTTCTCAAATTCGATAACTTTTTATCTTTACATGAATTACCATTTCAAATACGTATGGAATATTCAAAATTAGAACTAAACGTAAAACTCCAATTGAGTAAACGGGTAATAGTTATATAATATATGATCAAATAATGTGAATAATAATTTATAAAAAGTGAGATCCAAAGTACAAATTATTCCAAGTACACCATACGAATACCACGTGCTGGCGTGAAGTTTCAAATCGTATTATTTACCCAATTTGGAGCTGTTTTTGTTGCAAATTTACAATTTAACGCCATTACTAACATTGTCATGAAATCAATAGGGAGAAGTGCTGGAAAATCGTCTAAATTTGACGTAAATTATTAGTTTCGTCTCTGAATAATTAACAGATTTAAAAATATATTTTTACTTAGCTAACTAAATCTAAATACATTTTCAATCATCTCCGATTTATCATATAACATAACAACTGATTTCAAATTCTTATATAACATGTGACTCTTAATAAAAAAAAATTAAAAAAGTACTAAACACATTAGTAATCTTGATGAGATTAGGATTTAGGAGTATAATACTCATATTGCAAGATTATAATTGACGTGTGTAATTTAAGTTCACTGATCATTTCATGTGTCGTATCAAATTTTTTAATGTGATTAATGCTAAGATATGTTTTGTGAATTTGATGGAAGAGTTTGGGTAATTAGGAGAAGATAAGTCTCTGTCTTTATTTGCTAATGGCAGACACTTAACAGGAAAAAAGTACTTAAATTAGCTCCTAATTTGTTTTCTTCTCATTTTCTTTGCCTTTAATTATTGCCCCTAGCCCTTACACCATCATCATTTCAATTCAAACTAGAATTATTCAAAAAAAAACAAAAAAAATTAAGAAAATGATGGGTTTTTTTTTATTGTGCGACTATTTTCTTCCATTAAAGCCCTTTCTATTGTCCTAATTAAAATTTATTTATATCAATTATTATTTTAGAGATCAAGCATAAATATCTCCTAAACTATAATGATGAAATTATTAGGTAAGATTTTATATTCTAAATTTTTTATTATTTATTAGAGAAGTATTGAGAACACCCTTAAAATTTAACGCAAAATATTAGTTTTGTTTCTCAATTGTTAACAGCTTTAAAATATTTTTTATTTAATTAACTAAATCTCTAATTTGCCACTTGACGTATCAAATGGTCTCAAAGTGTTGTGAAAGTCTGAAATTCTTAATAAAAACTAAAAGAATTATTGAAAATAACCATAAACATGACGAGAATTTTCGGGAGTATATATTCACTCAAGTCGCAAAATCGATTTAACTCAAATATGAAACTAATAATTTGCGTTAAAATTTTTTACAAGAATGTCAATGTCGTAAATAAGTGAAGAATCAAGGGTACTTAGAAAGTATGACATCGAAGTTCGTGGAACCCACGCGGGATGTCTCCTTCGTTCCCATGCTATGCGTTATGTTCCTCGAAAATAACAAATACCTTAACCAGTTTACGTTAAAAATGTAGTCTTTTTCCCTCCTCTTATCTCTTGTCAGAAATAAATAAAATTATATTATATAGTACTAAAATTTAAAAAAATAAAATAAAAAAATGGGGTGTCTATAATTTGCATGTTTCAGTACTTATTAATCTCAAAATCTGATCTTGAGTATTTAAATTCCATTTACTTACTATAGTAATTAATGCTAGTCATTTCAAGAAAAGGGAAAAAAGACTCAATTTTTAAGCTCAGATTTCATGTCGGTGCTGATTATTGAAAACTAACTAAGTTTAAAGATTCAACCTTTAGCCCTATCTTGTAGATTTTTTTGAGAGAAAATTATGGGGGAGACACATAATCATGAACACAACCACCAGCCACCGCCGCAACAGGCGGCGGCGCCACCAGCAATGCCACTTGGTTCAGCAAGAGGACCTATGTTTCCTCCGGCAGAGCAACTACTTCAGCTTCACTACTGCATACACTCAAATCCTTCTTGGCGTTAGTATTCTTTTTCATTTCTTTAATTTTAGCTATTTATAGTGGAATCTATATATGCCTTACTGAAAAGATAAAGAGGAAAAATTGACACTTTGTTTTGTTAAAGATTGTGTCTTTTTCATTCTTGGATTTGGGTGAATTTTATTATCTTAAAGTATTGGGATTGAAATTGATGTTTTTTCTTGTAAAGTTTTTGTTTTTAGTTTTTTGGTTGGGGTGAATTTTAAAATCTGGAAGTACTGCTTGTAATATTAATGTGTTTTTTTGTGCTGAAGAAGAATCTACTTGTAAAGTTAAAGATGAAAAAATTGACACCCGCCTTTTTGTGAAGTTTGTGTTTTCATTTTCATGGTTTGAGTGAATTTTAAAATCTAAAAGTATTCCTAAAGGTTCAACCTTTTTATGTTTTTTAAAATATGTTTCAGTTTTCTGATTGTTGGAGTTTGTGTGATAGTGTCATCTTTGAAAAAGTAAAGCTTCTTTCCAGCAGTCCTTCTGTTCCTGTTCTTTGGTATAAATTGATGCCAATTTTCCACATGGTCTAGCGTTGTTCGCTCTTATTGCGAGACAATCACAAAAACAGAAGAGGTTAAATTGTTCCGGTTATAGTAAGATTAACTGTCAGAATGATGAATTGCTGAAGAGCTAAGTCTCCCTTCCGACGGGGAGAATTGATAACTTGGAGGTTTCCTCAAGCGGGATAGAATGGGATTGATCACATATACGCCAATAATGTTGCCAAATTGAGCTAATCCCCATACCGTGATCCTATAGTCCTATATTGACGTCGGTTCCCAAGCTTTACTCCCATTACTCACTCAACTCATTTTTGTCATCAATAGTTAATGTGAGCTATGTATTCAGTGAAGATTCCATTTCATGTGCAATAGTAGAATCAGATAAGCCTGTTGGAAGTTTTCTTCTTTTGCATGGGATGTGACGTTGCATGGTTGGATCTACACTTTCTGCTGCACTTTGGTCGCAAATTTTAATATGGCGCGTTGAGTACTATACAGACAAACAAATTTAAAGCTATTCAGATGAGCCAAAGATTAGATAGATGAAAGGCCGCTACCTTCCAAAAAGAGGAGAGGATGAGGGAGGCACTTTCTGAAACGACGTAGGCCATCTTAATTAGCTTAATCGCTTCTAAGGGTAGTGGGATTCGATGATAATGAGGAAAAGGAAGAGTCTTTGCAGACATTATCGATTAAAATTCATTATAGCTTCTAAATCGTCCGAGACATGTAATGGTCACTTTTTCATGTGAGTCAATTGGTGCTTATGCTTTTTGACTATCGTCAGGTGAAGGAATTGGAATCATAGTAGCATGGTGATTTTAGAAAGCTCCCCGCTCCTCCAATGTTTGGAGTTGAGATTGCTCTGACCGCCGAGTTAAATTCTTTTGTTTCTAGTATTGAGTTGTAACATGTTCTCTTTTTCTCTTGGGGGAGCTGTCTATCATCGGAAGACTTAAATCAAACTGTTTATGGGGAGTTGAGTGGTGTCAAGCTTCTTTCTTAAGATGCAGAATGTATAATGGAAGGCTTTCCATAAATGTGAAATTTGCATTCATACAATATATAATTTTCCAACCAAAAGGAGTTTCAGTCTCTCCATGGAATGACTGAATTCTCATAACGACAAAAGATCCTCTTAACCATTGCTAGATTGCCTCGACATCAACTGTTATTTAGCTGAAGGACAATTCTTGTATTTTACCATCCGGAGGAATATACTTTGATAGAACAAAGGTTTCCCTATTGAGCAATAAGATCTGGTTTGTAGTTGCCTTGTTTATGCTGCATATGGCCCACTTGAGCAATCACTTCTCTGATTATTCGCCTTGTTCCTGTAAATTGGAATTTTTACTTTGTTATCACATAAAGAAATAAAAGAATTTCGGAAAATTGTGGCCGTAACAATTTCATGATCTAACTTATCCTCCCATAAAATGATTGTATGATTTGAAGTTTTCACCACCTGTAAATGAGTTGCTGATTCTGAAACCTGACTATGTTATTGGTCTTTTTCTCTAATCAGTTGCATGATTCTAAATTTTGCAGCACAAACTGTTTTGCTGGCTTTTCAACACTACATAGTTATGCTTGGAACAACAGTAATGATTGCCACCGTGCTGGTACCTCAGATGGGTGGGGGTCCGGTATATCTCTACCATTTCCCTTGTTTGTATTGGAGTTACCTTTTCGATGTAATATTGACATTGTGAGCTCTTTATCTTTATGAGCAGGGTGACAAAGCTCGAGTTATCCAGTCTTTACTTTTCACTTCAGGAGTGAATACTCTTCTGCAAACGCTTTTTGGCACAAGACTTCCCACTGTGATGGGTCCGTCATTTGCTTACATCATATCAGCTCTGTCGGTCATTAACGATCTCTCGGACAGTAATTTCAGGAGTGAGCATGAGGTAATAAAATTTATTGTTTTGGTATTACCTCTATTACTTGTATAATGTATTTTATGGAGACCTATCATTTTTCTTTTATCGCACCTTTAGTAGGTCCATCCCCCTATTTCAGTGATTAGACACTGTTGAAGAATAATTTGATGTTGTAGTAAACCAAATTTTTTTCAGACTTGATATTATTAGTTTATTCATTTCATGTCTAAATAGGATTTGTAGTCAGAATTATACAGAAGGTTTTTATATTAGAAATACGGATATTGCTAGTTATTTTCATAATGCAGAGAGTAGTGGAGAATGGAAGAGAACTCAAAGAAATGTATTGAGTTTATGAATAAATTATCTTCCGTCAAATTAGTAGCAGAGCTTCTACGATTTTGATAGAGAATCAAAAACCTTGCACTGTTGGTGGACGGTACTAGCCAATATGTGTTGACCGTCTGGCCAAGGATTATGTTGGTGAACTCATAGACAATAGTCATCAAAGAGTTAGATTATTTATAGGCAGGTTCAAGAATTATGTTGACGAACTCTTGTCTGGTCTTGTTCTAATTTTCCTAAGATCATTGATTACTCTTAAAGCATAAATTCATTTAAATCATACGTCACCTTACCTTTAATACTCTAATATTAATTCTTTGATATTGTATGGTGGATTTTGACTTTCGCATTTCAGATTATACTGATAAAAGATCCAATTTAAGTCGATCAAAGATTTAAATAAAAAAAAGTGGATATCTAAAGCAATCTGCTGATAATGCAAAACTTTCATTTCTTTGTATTCCTTGATCTTAGTGGGGAAATCTCATCTGAAAAATATAGTTTTCCTTTACTTGTGCAAAAGAGAGGTTAATGGAAAGCAGTACAGTATAAGACAAGATATTCTCATATACAAAAGTGCTAATAACATCGTAGTCGTATCAATTTAAGTTAAGCAAGCCCTTATTTGGGGGATAAGCTTAATATTTTACATGACTGAGCGACCAGATGACTACTTTTTGTTGGGTAAGTAGCTTGTTCCGAGATAGGTACTTTGTTTATAGAGGATATTCAAAGACAAGATGTTCTCCCGTACAAAGAAAGGCTGATAGGTACTTCACTTGTAATTTGAGCAGAAGCATCATAGTGGAAGACAAGATTATACGCAGAAACACTGATGAAATTTAAATCTCATTTAAGAGTTAGGATAAGTCAAAGCCACAGTTTGAAGAATCAAAAAAGACATTGCGTCTTAAAAGGCTTTTAATGCATGTTCTTGGAATTACAGAGTGCATGAATCTTACAGTTGAAGCATGCTACTTCCATGGATCTACCTCTCGTGATGAAACAGAAAAATTAATTTAATCTGCTTCTCACATTCACCATGTCCCTATTGATTAAGCACCCTGGTTTCAGATTTTGGCTTTACTTCCTCTGTGTTTTACCTCAAAGTTTGGGGCTTTGTGTTGTTAATGTGAAGTATGTTGTCAATGCTCATACAGTGGGTAATTGCAGATGATATCTCTGATGTATTACCCTGATATTGTTGTTTGTAGAGATTCGAGCACACTATGAGAGCTATTCAAGGGTCACTTATAGTGTCGTCCTTTATCAACATAATACTTGGATATGGCCAAGCGTGGGGAAATCTTACAAGGTAAGTTGTGTTTTCTGCTTCTGAATACTTGTTACAAGAACCATTAGTTTTGGTTTTGAACTTCGGAATCGTCTTTCCATTGCCTTCCCATTATGTTTCATCGTTGTATTACTTTTCCTGTTGAAAGAATGACATGTCATCCTCCTACTTCTCTGCAGGTTTTTCAGTCCTGTTGTCATTACGCCACTTGTCTGTGTTGTAGGTCTTGGTTTGTTTGGTAGGGGTTTTCCTCAGGTATTACCCCAAATGTCTATCTAAAATCTTCATTGCTCAAAGAGTTGCATAAACATCATCCAGTTTTCCTTATGATGCTATAATTTGATCAGGTGGGTGATTGTATAGAGATTGGCCTTCCCATGTTAATTCTACTTGTCATTTCTCAGCAGGTAATATATGATTTCATTGACTGTATTTTCGATTTTCTTTTGCTTTACTGGAAGATTGTAATGTTGGTCAAGTCATCTGCAGTATATGCAACGTGTTCATCCAGTTGCCCAATCCATACTTGAAAGGTTTGCTTTGCTACTCTGCATTGGGTTTATCTGGGCTTTTGCTGCTATTCTTACTGTTGCCGGTGCTTACAACCATGTGAAGGAGCAAACTAAGATGAACTGCCGAATTGACCATTCGTTCCTCTTGTCATCGGCTCCATGGTACTCAGCTGGACTAAATAATGACAATGTCTTCAGCTTTCTGTCTTCTTCTGACATGTATGTTTTGCTGCGTGTAGGATCAAAGTTCCTTACCCTTTTCAGTGGGGGACTCCTATATTCAGAGCTAGCAATGTCTTTGGAATGATGGGTGCTGCACTTGTATCAGCAGCAGAGGTTCACTTTTAATTTTAAATTTTGTTCATTCCCCTTTGTATTAAATTTTCTTTTAGTAACACGAGTTTTAGTATTTGGTTCCGCTAACAAATTATGGGTTTAGAGAGAACCACACCCCATGATTGCTTTCTGCTATAATCACTTGGTTTCCTTTCCCTCTAGCTAATTAGTTCACCTTAAAGTCTTATGTGTATATTCTTCTTGATCTTGCATTGATCCGAACCTGAATTGTTTGTGGCATTCACTAAGTTGTTATGATCTCTTTCAAATTTACCTCAAATATTTATTTGCAGTCAACAGCAACTTTTTATGCTGCATCAAGGCTTGCAGGGGCGACACCCCCTCCGGCGCATGTTGTGAGTAGAAGCATTGGCTTACAGGTGCGACATCCACCAAGTGATTCAGCAATGCCTTTTCACTTGAGCACAATTTTTCTTCTAATTTAGCCCCTCCAATTAACTCTTCATTAGAAAGTTGTTCAGTTGTGCTTTGCTTCTTATCCAGGGTATAGGACAGCTCTTTGACGGGTTCTTTGGTGCTATTGTTGGTACTACTGCATCTGTGTAAGGGTTTTGATCAATTTGGTTGATATATAGTATCAACGGCATGCTTCTCAGTTAGATTTAGTTTATCTTGTTCTAAGTCTTTTACACTACATACCATCCGAGAACTCAGGTGTAGGCTACAGCCTAAAGCTACTTAAGTTTTAATATTGTGGCGCTTCATTCCTAATTTACGCATCATACAAAACTGCAGTGAAAATGTCGGCCTTCTGGGACTAACTCGTGTTGGGAGTAGAAGAGTTGTTCAGATTTCTACTGCTTTCATGATCTTCTTCTCCATATTTGGTATTGACATTCTCTCTCCCTCCATTTCTCCGCCACCCTGTCCCTTTCTTTCTTCATCTCAAACTATGTTTTACGACTAGCAGTGACTAACATAAGTTGTTATTATCTAGGAAAATTCGGAGCATTCTTTGCTCAAATTCCTTTGCCCATATTTGCAGCTATCTACTGCATCTTATACGGTATAGTAGGTAAGTGATTTCTCCCTTAGCAGCTTGTTAATCTTCGCGTCATCTTATTAACAATAACTAAAGAAGGGATATGTTTTCTGCAGCTGCTATTGGTATTTCCTTCATCCAATTTGCGAACAAAAACTCCATGCGGAATATATACGTGCTCGGTGTCTCTCTATTCCTCGGTATATCTATACCTCAATACTTTGTGATGAACACAGATATTGCTGGTCATGGACCTGTTAGAACTCCAGCTGGATGGGTAAGAACCATTACTCTCACATGATCCCTCGTTTTTAATTTTGCGATATGCATTTGACAGTAGATTTTAGGATAATAAGTTGTACTTGCAATTACCTAATGAATCTTTTACACCATCATTGACAACCTAAAACTTGAAACTTGACCGATGTTTTTTGCAGTTCAATGACATATTGAACACAATATTCTCTTCACCTCCTACTGTTGCAACGATTGTCGGGACAGTAGTAGACAACACACTCGAAGCAAGACACTCATATGACGATAGAGGTATTCCGTGGTTGGTTCCTTTCCAGAGGAGGAAAGGAGATAGCAGAAATGAGGAGTTTTATAGTTACCCTCTTAGAATTAATGAGTACATCCCAAGTAGATTTCTGTGATAACTTATACATCCATGTATATGACTGTATCAAAGCTGTATGACAAAATTTCTTTTTAGCTCTCAACTTTAGTCCATTGTTTGTTTGTTTTTTCATTTCAATTCTTGTCACATGAAATTTTTGAACATCAAACATTTAAAGCCTGCAAGTTTTGATGATGCATAACCAGTAGGATTAAGTTTTAATTTATATTTCTCATGTTATTAACCAACGTTTATACTGTGGATTTATGTCAGTATAATTGTACTACATAATTATAGCGAGACGTTGACTAGAATGGCTCTTGGATACGTAGGTAGGTAGACTTCACCTGTGGGATTATACTGTGTTTGTTGTTGTGAGGCATTAGAATTGTCTTAGCTACAATTTCATTCAATTCCTTCGCTTGCTATTATAAAACTTTTTTAAGGATATCTCGAGAAGTCTATGAAGATCGAATTAAATCTAATGAGAATGTGGTTCCTTTGTCAACTTACCTTATGAAAATGAAGTCATATAAGAGTGGTTAACTAAAATGACATTTGTGCTCTATGTTTATGGGTCAAAAATTCTTTGAAAGCAATATGCTGGATGTGAACACTACCAAATTTTGGTGGAAAATTTATCAAATTCATTGAACAAACCTCACTTCTTTCCCAATCATCTCAAGAAGAAAAAACAAGCAAAAGGTCCCCACATTTAATTTACTAAATCTTTTTGAATTCCATGAACCTCATTAAATAGTGTCTTTACTTACTTAATTTCAGTGATCATGATAACTTATTAGCACTTAGCAGGGTCCACACGTTTACTTCAACTCTCATTTTCTGCTTCATGATGAAAAAAAAACTGCTTAAAATTTTAAGTTTATAAATTTTGAATCATACCTCTTATCATTGAATTTCTTACGATGGATTCAGAATTTAAATGTTGCTCGAGTTATAGCAGATAACTCGCCCTAGTCTTGGCTTACCTTTTGTAATTTTGCTTCCAGCATTATGGTAAAGTAAAAGGAAAGATCAGCTATTGAGAAGTAATCCATCTATATATTTACATGTAGCTATATATATTATTTACAAGAGATATAAGGAACCCCATGTAAAGGGGAAAATACAGAACTGGAAAATTAACTGAACCTTGCTATATTTACACAAAAGAAGCCCAACGTAAGGGAATTGAAAACTTTGATTACTGAGATAGCCAGTCAAGAGTATGGCACTCCTCGGCAACCTGTACACAGAGACCTGGTACAGCCTTCTCAACGTCTTTCCATTGACAAAAAACTTCATCGTCACAGATAACACAGCGTAATGATTCAAGAAAGGATAGAGCGCTAGGCAAACTGTCGATTTGAGGGCACTCCCTCATATCGATCTTCTCTAAGTTTCTACAGCAACCAATTGCTTCAGGGAGACATCTCAAACCAACACATTGTGAAATGTCAAGGTACTTCAGCTTTACCAAATGACCGATTCCCGGGGGAAGCCTTTTCAGATGTGGGCAGGCATATATCCTTAAAACTTGTACAGTTTGTAATTCACCTAAATCAGATGGAAGTTCATAAAGACTATCACAATTAGTGATACTCAGGCTGTTGAGCTTATGCAACCGGCAAATGCTTGATGGTAGCTTGTTGAAGTTGATGCAGTGATCCATTGTGAACTCCGAGAGCTGTGGGAACAAACCAGGGAGGTCTACATCTGACTCATCTAAGCTGTTTTTCATGTCACAAAGCACTAGAGATATCTTTCGCAGGTTATTGAGAGGATTTGTGGAGTCAGATAAGTGAGTGATGGATATCTTCTCGAACCAAAGGCTTCTCAAGTTGGTTAAATGACTGAATACAGACATGTTATGAAGAACGGCATTGCCAGCACTATAGTTTATGATTATCAATGCCCTTAGCTTTGGCATGTTCTCCAGAAAAGGAGGCAAGAAGTATTCAGATGAGGCAAAGTTGAGAATCAGTACTTCAACTTTCGGGCAATCCATTCTGAACCAGTCCATTTCTCTCATTTCATCTACATTACAGAGAAATATTTATGTTTATATCACAAGAGAAACTTTTCATTACTAAGCAATCAGCATTAACCAAGGATCTAATACCTGTATGCACAGAGATAACTCGTGCATGGAAAGGTTCGTCCACATTTCTTTCCCATTCTCTTGGGAAGCTTGTGTCTCTTCGCGGCATAACCAATCGCTTTCTCTTATTTATATCATCACGGTTGCTCATATGAATTGCTAGGTCTCGTAATACATCATGCTGAAACACCGATATCTCATAGTAACTTGTATACATGTCTCCGGCTCTGCCACATGAATAACACATTGAAGACTATCAACATATTGATTTTTTCCATAAACAATCACCTTCTAACAAAAATTAAAAGATTGTTTGAAGAGATTTGAATCCACCACTTACCGTGCATCTTTGACTAGATTTAGGAGATTTTTGTCTGAAAGTTCAACAAGAATGTGAAAAGCCTCCTCCTCATCAATATCATGTAGCTCCACCCACATGTTAATTAGAACATCGAGAGGAATCCTCTTGTCTTCTGGGAAAGCACCCAAGTCCAGGAAACACTCTCGCACCTTCTCAGGCAAACAGTCAATACTCAATTTCATTCGCTCAAGCAACTGCAGTTCATGAGACTCACAGACAGGTTGGCATCGTGATAATCTGTTTTTTGCACTTGTCCATAACATCTCAGGTTTTCCCTTCAATGAAGATCCAATGACCTTAAGAGCCAAAGGAAGCCCTTCACATTCATCCACGATCTAAAAAGTCCAAGAAGCTTTAGTTAGCTTAACTCAAGTATAACAAGAAGTTTTTTGCAAAGAAAAATTAACATGCTGCCAAAAACATACACTAATACCTCTTTGACAAGCTTTTGGCTGAAACCACGCGGAAAGGAATTGTGTCCAAAAGCAAAATGGCAAAATAAGGACATAGCTTCATCTTCCCTTAACAGCTCTAAATCATAAACACAGTCAATGATCGATGGAGGAAACTTGATGCGCGATACAACTAGGATCTTGCATCCGGGGATCTTGAAAACTAGTGGCTCTAGAACAGATGCAGACCACAAATCATCAAGAATCAAGAGTACCGGGGATGCAGATTTCGTATTCCATTGGTACTGTAGGTTCCACTGGGGAAACATCTCCCCGTATCCATAACCATGGAGATTACACCCTGATATCTTTTCCCAAATCATTTTCCTTAATTGCTCCACATTTGGAGATTGAGAGACAGTAAAAAAGAAAATCTTGTCCTTGAAATAACCTGGAAAAACATGGCCCAGATACCATACCATTATTTAAAGAAAAGGTTTTTTTAAGACCAATTTAAACTGTACTCCAATCAAAACTTTTTATGAGTCATTTACATACAAAATTGATCTCTATTAGAATTCAACTGATAAATAGAGATAATAGCTAATAAAGTTTTCAACTTTTATCCACTGTTTCATACGCAACAGAAGAGTAAAAACAAAAAACTCGATCATCAGCAACGCAACATAGGAGTTGATTTCACAGATGGTCACTCAACTAATAGTTTATATCTAACAAAGTGACTTTCTGTGCATCAGAATCAAGAAGGAAAAGTGATTTTCTGAGATAATAACTATAAGTTGAGTAACCATTCAAGAATTCAACCCCGCAAAAAGCTAAAATACTCTACATGAGAAACTTTTCTGGGATTAATTACTTACTTTTAACTTGATCATCTTTACAAATCTCTTTAGCCAAGGTAGTTTTGCCACTACCCCCAATTCCACAAATCTCAAACACACCCCTATCTTGTTCACCCATCAGCATCTCCTTCACCTTCCTCTTCCCCAATTCAATCCCAGCACCTAAATTTACAAAACTATCCTCAAACCATTTCTCATCTTCTTCCATTCTTTTCACAGCTTCCCCTAAACACCCTCCTCCTCCACCACTTCTATCGTCAACTCCGATTTTTATAGCTTTAAGCCTATGCTCAAGCACATCAAATCTCTGCTCCATATTAAACCTAACATGATGAACATCAGCTAGTACATGAGCTTGCATTGTAACTTGCATGAACCTCGCTACTCTTTTCTCTAACCTCTCCATTTTCCTAGCCAACTGTAGGTTCCTGTTATTAATAAGGCATAATATAAATTTAAGTACTCATTTCTAACAATAACCCTAATTTGAGCAGGAAGAAGTTCAATTCATTGAAATTAGAGTCGAATGAGAAGGTGACACCTGTACATATTCCAACGGCCGGAGTGGAGAACTTTTCCGGCGAGTTCGTAGCCATCTCGGAGAAGCTTGGAGAAATCGTCGAGCTGAGTTTGCCGTATCTGTGGAAGTTCAACACCGGTTTGTTTGATTTCTTGGATGATTGGAAGAAGACCATTGATATTGTCAATGAGATTCTCTGCGCTTGAACGGCATAAAGTGGATTTTTTAACTATCAACAGCAGGTATTTTATGAGTTCGGTGGTAATCTCGCCGGCGAAAAAGTCCGTCACCGCCATGTTTGGAGACTTCGAACTGTTTTTTCACATTCTGTTTGAAGAAGTTGAAGTTTTGAGTGATGTTATTATGCTAAGGAAGTACCATGTCAAATGACAAACTTAACCCTCTCAATTTTTTTTTTTAATTATATATTTTGTGTAATTACAATAACAATATATAAAAACAAAAATTAAAGGTCAAATACGTAAACAGATTCCTAAACTTATTGGTTTTTCCCTCAGATAATTCAACTACGTCATTTTTCTATTTATTATTGAACCAAATATAATTTGTTTCTTTAAAACACTATTGATTGATTTTGATCGGCTTTTCTATTGTAAATACCTTCAATTGTGTTAGAATTATAATAATTTTGATTAAATGAATGAAGACAAACCGTGTTAGCCTCATTTGTTTTCTAATGTGTTCAAATGACTTTAAAACACAATTATTCTCGAACATTTTCATTATCAATTGGACTAATGAGTTGTGGAACAACATATGTATCATCTATCAATATCCCTCACAAATTTGGTTCCACATCAGACAACGGTGTTTGTTCAAACGGAATAAATTATGAGAAATCTATAATTCAATAGGAAAATGACGTAGTTGAGATACCTGGAGGAAAAAACTCAATAAATTTAGAAATCTGCTTATATATTTGGCCAAAATAAAAACAAGACTACTCCTATAAGAATATGTTAAGCCCTTTTTTCGTTTAAATTAAACAATATAAGAAAAACAACAATTGTTTACTGATTTCACGTAAAATAATGAACTCTCCTGGATTGTACTAACTTATTTATGTTTAATTTGATATAACGATTAAAAAAAAAATAATCGTAATATATCATTTTTAATTATTATAAATTATTTAAATGATGAAAATGATCAGTACTCAAAAATAGATATAAAATAGTATTTACTTTTGGTTATTTAACTGAACAAGTATTTATTTTGTCTTAACAATAATCATATATTACTAAAAGCATGAACAAAAAAAATTGAAAGTTGAATTACGATTTTACCCCTATTATAAATTTAAATGTTATAAATCATTTGATTATTTAATTTAAATATTAAATTCTATTATTTTAATTAAAATGTTGATGACCTTTACACTTCCTTAGGTTAATTCCTAATTAAAATATCTATTCTCTATAATTTATATGTATAAAATAATAAATAAATAATATCTCTCTCTATATATCCATTCATATTTATTTTTTCTCTTTTTTTTGAGATTTTAAATGTCTAAATAGTTTAGTTAATATTTTATTCTCTATCTATAATTACTATACTTAAATTAAATTATATTAAATTGACTAGGAAAAAACTCCCTCTCCCACGTCTGGATATGAGTATTTCATTAAGTCTTCTTATACAAATTATTCTAACTTTTCATCTTCTCTTTATGAGTTATGACATTAATAGTCTTTCCTCTCTCTAAATCAATTGTAGAGGTAAAATTATTGTCACCTTTCATAATTCCTATAAATCTCTAACTAATGGAGGAATATTTTTTGTTCACCAATTGCTTTCTTTTGATGAGATTATTTCAAAATTTTCAGGTACTATTTAATTTTTTTTTAAAATAATAAGATTTTGATAATGATATTTTGTATCTTACTTTCATGATAATGACTATTTTTCAACTGGCTTATTATTTTAAGAAATTCTTAAATTTATTTGGAATCTGATCTTTGTATATTGTATTTTGCCATGTTCTCGTATATTGTTTTATTCTTGTGTTAGTTTCTATTCTTATGTTATTTTTTTAATTTAAATTTTAAATTTAAATTTCTCAATTATATTGATGAGATGAATTTCATTGTGTAGAATTTCATTTTTTCTAAGAATATCAATTTTTCTAATTCATAATGTATCATCTTACGAATTATCATAATATACATTATTCTACTTCTTTTATTAATGTGAATTTTAGAGACACGTACAAAAAAATTATGATTATTGATGGAGTAACTCGTTCTTCGTATTGAGATTTTAGTAGCTTTAGTTAATGATTATTCATGCATGATTCTGCTTGATATCTTGTTTGTTGACAATTTATATTTACTTCTCTTTTAATCTTATTTTTTTATTTAATTTATTTCTTAATTGATGAGCTAATTTTTAAAGATTGAGATACTTTCAAATTGATGTATGTTCAAATAGTTTACGTTATCTATGTATATCATGTTGTGGATTTGTCAAAATATGTGGTATTCAACTTTCCTATTAATGTGAAATTTGGGAGAAGACATCAATTAAAAGATTTATGATTTCATATTCATCTATTTTTTCAATTCTTTGTCCTTCATTGCCTATTATTTCTGTAGAAATTTTTTTTTTTTTTTTTTATATTTTTAACATACAAAATTTAAAATTTCATGTTACAAATCCTTCGTGGTAAATAGCACTAAAGTGAAGTTTATACAATAATGACTTAGCCTTTTTCAATGTAGCTTTTTTGTTATCTTTTATTTATTTTTTATTCTATTTTAGGTACTTACATTCTTACTAATTAACCATAACAAGAAAAATCTAAAGGTAGTATTTCCAAAATAATTGAAGAATTAAAAAATATTGTTAAGAAATTCCTAAGCATAGGATCTTAATATATTTCTTTTATTTCAAATAATTTTTCTAAATAAGAGGTTCCAAGGCTAATAATTGTGTATTTTAAAAAAAAATTATATATTTTTCTTAGCAAGATCACTAATTGCATTTGCATCAGAAATTGACATGTCATAAGCATTTATTTATTTGTATTACTTTAAGTATATATTATAAGACTATATTAAAAAGTGTTAGAATTTATAATTCTTTAATTTATTTGAAGATTGAAACTAAAATGTTATTTTAAAAGATCATGAAACTAATAATTTTTTTCATACCGCATGAAGCATGGCAATGTGTAGTAGCTAATAATAAATATAGTAATAATAATAACAACAAAAACAAAAAATTTTACATGATTAGTCAACTTTTCTTCTTCTCATAACATTTTCCGTAACTCCTCTTATAAACAATGTAATTTATGTTGAGAAAGTATTATTCTTTATGATAAATAAAGAAATTTTATAATTTAAAAGGGTGCAAATTTGCAAATTAGCGAGACACATTATTTGTTTTAAATATTCATATTCATAACTCATATCTAATTACATATTCAATTTTTATACTTATGATATCCATAGCTCTCATCTCTTCATATTTATAGTTTCTAAATATTTAATCTAAAATTTTAAGATATCTTTTGGTATTCCTTCATTTCTTATTATATAAATTCAGTCTTTTCATTTCAGATCTCCTAACAAGGTTATCAATTTTATTCTATAGTTAAAGTAGACGAAGAAGACTCTTGATTTTGATATGATATTGGAGAAAGAGTCGATAAGAACTCGGAATATTATGTACTAATATTGTATTATTTTTTCATTTATATTATTATCGATCAACGTCTTATGAAGCATGTATACATTGTATTTTTTTTCTTTCTCTATTTTTTGTATTTTTTTCTCTATTAGACTTCTTAATTTAGTTTTCTATGAATATTTTATTGTCGTAAGTCTAAATACTTATTTGAGCTCAAATTAGCCACTTGTGACTTTATTGAAATATTGCTAACTATTAACCAAAGTTCAAAAGTTATAGTAGGTTGCTTAAAAAGAATTAATTTAAAACATCAAAATATGCCCTTTATTTGGTGTTTTTTAATTATATTATTAAAGATTTATTTATGATTTTTGTATTATATTATTCATTACATGTTGTTCACATATATGTTTTCATAGCATTTTAGTCGTTCTAACATGTCTATAAAAATTCAAATGGAACAAACGTGCAAAGCACGTGTCCAGAAACTAGTATAATTAATACATCTGAGTTGGTTACCAAAGTCTGATAATGACCATTCTGTTAAATTTCTTAAGAATGTTTTTGGACTAATCCTTTTTAATTACTTTCTTTTGTTATTGGCATGTACTATGTTGCTTCATTGTGTAAGGAACAAGATTAGTACATCTTACCTAAAAATCAACATTATAATAAAGTCTCTAAACCTACTATCCGATTTAAATTAAGTTACAAATTCATCTAATAAAGTCTATGTTTCAATTATTTTATCTGATTGTATTTCACTTCTCGAGAGTCGAACGACATAAGTCATCAACTCGAGCATAATTGAGTCCAGTCCAAGTCTATGAGCAAATTAACAATAGTTGAGCATAATGGAGTCTAGTCCACCAGAAGAAAAACAAGTAAACAAGAGAGTTGTAGTATAAAGTTCAAAAAAAAATCAGAAATTAAAGAAGGTTCTCATGGCCCATTGGATGGGGGGGGGGGCTAATGTGTAAGGAAATTACAACGTTAAAAATTGAATTTTTATCAATAATATAAAAGTTTATATAGTCAATCAATTACGCTATCAAAATTTCTCGACAAATATCATAACATTATTCAATAGATATTTGATAGATGCTAGTTTGTTTTTTTTGAAAAAAAAAAACAAAATTAGTGTTAGGTAGATCTCCTTGTACAAGGAAGACTTATTATATTAATATTTATAATATAAATTATTTTATTTTATATTCACTGAAAAATGACAGTTCTAAATATTTTTCACATAACTTAATGGAGCTGTTTTGTAAGTACAGAAACAACCTACACAACACGGTTATTTGGGCCCATAATATCAATTGTCATTATCTTATTTAACAACAATCTGTAATTTTGCATAATTTTTTTTTTACTATAATTAAATAATTTCGGATGACTTCTCCTTTTTAATCTCCAGTTCAGCACAATAAATTCAATATTTATTACTAATTCAAAACTCAAAAAAGTCTAATCATATCACTAATCATAAATTATTATCTCCTAGAATTTAAGATATTGGCACGATTGAGCTTGAAAATTAAGTCCACATTCAAAACGCAAAAGTCCAAAAATCCTAATGACGCTTATGTCTTTTTTAAAATAAATAGTTTATTGATTTGAAAAATCGATTTATTAAAATTCAAGATGTACTTTTTTATCTATTAAATATTGTAGCGAAAAATAAAACGATATGATTGAGAACATAGACTTTGTGTCTCACCTTTATTTGAACTACTAACTAACTAATTGTCAATCCACTACAGAAGGAAACTACGTTTACAAATGGTTGTACTATGAAAATGAAACATGGAAGTAAAAGGTAAGCAAATATATTGATAATCTTTCGTTGAGCGATAAGTGTTGACATAGCCTACTAAATAAATTAGACTCCAGTTATTTATGTGGATCAATTCGAATTTATATACATTTTTAAATCGTTGCATCTCATTATAATAATCATGCATCGCGAGTTAGTATTCATGCATCACGAGAATATATTCATGCATCGCGGGAAGATATTCATGCCCCGCAGAAAATCAGGCATCGTGGGAAGATATATTCATGTCTCGCAAAAAATCAGACATCACAAGAAGATATTCATGCCCCACAGAAAATCAGGCGTTGTGGGAAGATAATCATGCATCGCGAGTTGATATTCATGCACCGAGAAGATATTCATGCATCGCGAGTTGATATTCATGCACCGAGAAGATATTCATGCATCGCGAGTTGATATTCATGCACCGAGAAGATATTCATGCATCGCGAGTTGATATTCATGCACCGAGAAGATATTCATGCATCGCGAGTTGATATTCATGCATCGCGAGAAGATATTCATGCATTGCGAAAAATCATGCATCATGAGTTGATATTCATGTATCGAGAAAAGTCATGCATCGCGAAAAAAAGTCATGCATTGCAAGAGAAAACTCATGCATCGCGGGAAGAAGTTTGTTTTTAAAAAAGAGATTATTTATTATCTGTTTTCGTTAAATTGAATAATTTATTTAGATATTTTTTGAAATTTAAATTGTAATCATTAGCAATATATTTCTTTTAAGTATGGCCTCGACTATTTTCTTTTAATATCTATATTAGGATACTAAAAATAGAGCAAAGTAAATATTTTCTTCGTCCACGATTAATTGTTATAGTTATTTTTTTAAGAGTCACATTACTTTCTCCATCCACAATTGTTCAGGTATAGTAAAAATAGATGTACAAGATTAATTGTCAATTTAAACAATCAAGAAATATTAATCATTTTTTTTCAATTATACCCTTAATGACAGTGTACTTCAATTAAAAGTTGCGTAGACTTTTGATATTCTTGGTATAGTAGAGTTATATTAGTCAAATTACACCTTATATTGAATTTTCCTTGAGGGGTGTGCATGACCTTAACCTAACAAATAATTGTGAACGGATGG
The DNA here is from genome assembly GCF_001406875.1 of Solanum pennellii. Taxonomy (NCBI): domain Eukaryota; kingdom Viridiplantae; phylum Streptophyta; class Magnoliopsida; order Solanales; family Solanaceae; genus Solanum; species Solanum pennellii. Next base: position 74,444,454 of record NC_028640.1, on the reverse strand, counting down.
AGTATAAGAACTTTGACCAACCTTTTATAATGTATATTTTTATCATATTGATATGCCAAAAATTGGAATTTATAATACTTTTTGTATTTTTTTTTAATATAATAATTTAAAAAATATATCAAATTAACGTAATTTAATTTATCTTTAAAAATCAGTCAAATTAATTTTTTAAGAGTGATTATCGCCTTTCTTAAAAATCAATTGAAATTGGGTAAACCGACCCGGTCAACACGGCTATCAGTGGGCCCATTTTATTTGAGGCTGCTAATACTATTGCCCTATCCCAATTGCTCACTCATTTGTCTAAGATGGCCGACGTCCACCAATATTGGATTTTGAGATTATCATTTAAATTATATATATCATACGTAAATATTCATAAATTTACTCATATCGAAATAATATGTATAATGCGTAAATATTCATAAGTTTACTCATATCGAAATAATATGTATAATACATAATATTTATAAGTCTACTCATATTGAAATAATATTACGTAGAGTCTGAAGTTAAACTTTATAAAGCTTAAATTCCAGACAAAATGTTTATAATTTAAAATGACTTGAAGTTTAGGCACATGTAGTCATTGTCTGAATTTTTGCATGTGAATGTATTTAATTGTTTTTGCTTGAAAGTTCATGAACCATTTTTGACTGAATTTTACTCCGATATAATTTCAGATATTGTGTCTGAAGTTAATTGTGTAAAATAAATAAATAAAAATTGGTATAAGTTAAATAGTAGTGTCCAAATAAGATATTTTAAAAAATTATACATTCAAGATTTACGTTGGGACTTGATTGATTCAAATTCGTGTTAGGAAGGTTCATAACCATTTCCTATTAAAGGCGATTAGATCTATTCTAAACATTTGATATGTGTTATCTGATTAAAGATAAAAAGAAAATTATCACTTCACCACAAACTTTACGAGAGGAAAGGAAAAACATTAATATGTTATGCATCATGAAATTGTATATACTAGATTATATTTCTTCCTAAGATTAAAAATCTACGTAACTTTGAATTTGGTTGCAAGTATTTAATAATACATGCATTAAATTATACAACAAAAATTATATATGCAAGATAGAACACAAAATAAAAGTATCAAACAACATAATTACCCTTAAAATACGTGATATTTCATGTATTATTATTCACCACATAATTAAAGGATATATATATATATTAATTTATCCATTTGTCTATAATTGACAATTATTATTATTAATGATAATAATAATTGTCAATTTTAGACAAATGGATAAATTAACTTATCGTATATTGGCATACCATGACTTTTTATTCACTATATATTTGGACATATATTATGGACTTAAAAAGTTCAAATTGGACACGAAAGTCTATAAAAGTCATCCCAATAAAGACTCAAATGGTAGGTTCATTATTTTGTATTCCACTGATGAAGTGAAATTTTTTACTATAGAAGATGATATATGATGTCTAAACCTTTGCATTGAAAATTTTTACTGTATATTATGAATTCTCCTAATAAAAATCTCGATTACTATTATATTTACCTGAAAATCTCGATTACTATTATGTTTACCTGACTTCTTTCATAATCAACACTAAAGAAAGTTCTTCTAACTCACTTCAAATATCTGTTTATAGTGTTTTACAAGTGTATTAACACTTAATTCCTTCTAACTCACTTCAAATACCATGTATTACTAGGAATACAAGAAATAATTTGTCTCGTATTTGCCCTTATTTTTATTAACTATAAGCTCCTACGAAAAATAATAACGAAGAAACTGACCCTCAATGTTAACTCGATAAGCATAGTGTCATGATAACGAATCAGCATAAATATTTCATATTACAAGTATTGATCTTACAAGAAACTTATGTACATGAAATATTTTTCAAGAAACAGGACTAAAAACAACTAGTAATACTGCTAAGATTACATAACTAGTGACATAAACAAACAGTGCCTTTCTTCTCATTTATAATGGGGATGGATCCTGCTCTATTTACCAAAGCAAGTTGTATAATACCAAGTATGCACATAGCCAACAGTACCTTTGATGTTTCTCTTCGACCAGGTTTCAGCATTGCACTGGACCCTTCAAAAGGACATGGTCTTTGATGGAGCTTAATTGTTCTTAGAAACTTTCGTAAGAAAATCTTGAATCTAGGATATCCAACTGTCTTTTTATCCATGGTGGATCATCTGTCCTGAGCCAGAGAACTTCACCAGTATCTCTGTTCTTAAAGTCGGGGTATTTAGGATTGACTTTACTCTTCCTGAAGTCCATCCATTCAAAAGGGCTAGCGAAGAAAATTTGCCACAATTGGATCCGGTTCCTGTAGTTCTCCAATTCATCTTCACCTGAGAATGCAAGTAAATGTATCTAGAAATGAGTTGACGACATTGAAGAAGTATATATAGATGTAGGATCAACAAATTTCAATCTCTCTAAGGCTTGATTAATTGGATTACTGTGTAATCACGCCTTTTGGTTTGGCGCAAAAAAAAGTTTTGGCACATCAAAGTCTCCGCCTGTGAGTAGCTCTAGATAAAGTCTTGATTGAACTTCAAAGGACAGGAGGAGAATCAAGCATTCAGTGTTAAATGTTTCAACACAACGTTCAAAGCAGCAAAATTGTTAGCAGGAATGTCTGAGGAAGTTCGTATTTCAGTTCATGTCTCAATATCCCATTAGTTCCAACAATCAACCAAATGTAATGGTCATAGTGCGCAAGAGAACTAAAAAAAAAGGTTCACTAAGACCTGGATTATGTGAGCATTGTATAGTCTCTTTAGTTGTTTGTTCTTTCTGTTGTCAGGACAGAAATTCCCACCCATCCATTCTAACTCGAAGAATTGAAAGGAGGAAGCGATAACGAGTATCTTACAATAAGGTGCATTTTCTTAAGCTAAGTAAAATCATACTTGGATATTTTAAAATTAGGCTATGGTGAATGTGTCAAAAGTTGATATTTGATTTCTATTAGTTCTTAAGCTTCATTTTAGTTAGAAGTTATCCTCCTACTGTTTGCAATTTTTCAATTACTCAGACATGCTGCATGTACAACGCTCTATTTAGGCCCATTGCACTCCGATATAGAAAATGTCTGCCAATTGGTTGGAATCTATGAACATCATAACTAATAAAAGATGCTCAGAAAGGCAACATGTACCTCTTGATTCTTTCTTCTGAAATTCTGGGGTTGCTAAGGCTTGAACATCTGGAGTCACGAAATTTATTTCCTTCACATCTACCTTCACAAAAAATCAGTACATGAAAACATGAAGCGGAAACATTTTTGTGCAGCACAAGCTACATAAAAATATGGCAAAAGAAAAAGCATTTTGTTCAGCACAGGATCTCAAATTTACAAAAACACATCTAATGCGGGATCATGTTTTCTTGAGGGTATTTCTTGTTTCCATCCTTTTTATTCTTTAAAGATCCAGGAGAAAATTTAACTGTTAAAGAATAGGTGCACTTATGTCACAACTTCCTCTATTAGCCTTTGTCTTTTAAGAGATATTCAAAAGCTGATCATATCCCCCAATCACCCGGAAAAAAAAAGGCAACTCATATAGGAAACCTAAACACCAAATGACAGATGCAACTCTAATTAATCACTTCTGAAAGATAAAATTGTGTGCTATGTCAAAGAGAGTAAATGGAACAATATCTTATCGAAATGGTTAGCTCCATCTACAAATCTTTTACATCCAAAGTCGAATATTTCGCTGAATTGGAATGAATTTTTAAAGGATGATCCTCGCCTCGGTGTCCCAACCAAAAACGTCACTTAGTTCGTTAAACAAAAGAAAGGTACTTGCAACTTTGTATCCAAGTACTTCCCATATACTCTTGTCCTCCTTATTGCAATTCAGTCGAGCTTTTTCACAAATAACTGAAAGTTGTCATAATCCTAGATCATAACACAATGGGCAGTCCTATGCTTGCTGCCGAACCAACATCCCTAGGTCATTACTAACAATCCAAATTTCTCAACACAACACTAACGTATATTATATCTACCGAACCAAAATTACAACTGAGAATTGGAGCAATGAGCTAATAATGAACAATACTAATGGGCATAGCATGGAAATAGGTAGCCAGTAACAGACTGAGCCAAAGCTTCAACATAATAGGCATAGAACTCTTCTTTCTAACACACAATCCTTTTTAACCAACTGCTATTTAGGCCTGGATCCCAAATAACACGATGACATTTTTATTCTATTTACCAGTACTATTTTTGTGGTTACAAACCTGGTATCTCATCTTATGTTTACCATTCTCATCAGTCTTGATGTATGATCCCAAATGACCCCAAACATATACCAGGTCATTTGATTTCAAATGCTCCATTGACACTTCCGCCATTTCATCCCACATCTTCAACATAACTCTGCAGAGTGTTAAAATTTCTCAGACGATCACTCGACTAATAGTTATAGTAATTAATTTGCAAATAGTAGTAAAATTAGAGTCTCACTTAAAAGATGGACGGGATTGAGAAGAACCGGAGACACTGAGTAAAGTATGAACCCCAAAAGAGCCGTTTTTAGTGTTAACTCTTTTGAATGGGTAATCAATTTTTCCTATGAGACTGACGGAGTTATGGAGAAGCTGAAGTTGTTTTATCGTTGATGGGCGTTGAAATTTGAGGGTGTGCTGATACACTGCACTTTCTTCGCCTTCACTATCGTCACAGTAGAAATCCCCCGGCCGGTGAATCCCCGCTGCCGCCGCCGCTGAGGAGAAGTGCTGGTGTCGGAGAATTTGGGCGGCGGTTGAAGCTGCCCGTTTGAATACGGCGGAGGAACAGGCGGCTGCTGCCATGGAAATGTGGCAGCTTATTTTTTTCGGCGGGTGTTTTTAGTCTCTTACAATCGCTAATTAATCACAATTCACGTGTTTAATTAACTAATTAAAAAGGAAAAGCTAAACCAATCGGGTCCACTGCTGATCTCGCGGCCCAAAAATTGAGTCCGGCCCAACTCTCTTTACATCCTCAACCCAAGTTTCTACCTTCTAAATCGGATCATTTCTTTCAGGAAAAATTATATAATTAGACATATTTCACTTTATATATTATTATTATCTTTATTTTCAAAATATTACGCATTTTACCACTAATTAAGAGTTTCCTACAATATATTAAAGAAGATGCACTTAGATGTATGTATTTTTCCTACTAGATACATTATATGAAGAGACGTGTCAGTGAAATTCGTTATGTATCTCAAATACACGTGAATCACATAGGAAAATATTTTTGGTGTGATTCGTGTTTATCTAGAATACTGGATACATAGGATAGTGGCAAGTGAGATTGGAGAGAGGCGAGTGAGATTTGTTTTGTGTCTAAATACAAATTCATTTGGAGATGATATATCTAGAACAAATTACACCTACTTTTGATCCTCATATATTTGAGATACATGCATTTTCATGTATAATGAATTTGGATGCACTAATTTTTGATAAGATATGTAATATTACAAACTAGAGTATATCTGATAATCAATTCATTAACTTGTGAAATTTAAGTAAGTTTTTATTTTTATTTTTATCAAGCTAGTTTTGGCTCAAACTTGACCTTTTTTGGCACCTAAAATAATGTATTATTTGCACAAATCAATGCTAGATAACTTCAAATTTGATATTTAGCTGATTAAAGCTACTAATAATGATTTTCAGATGTTAGATTCAAATCAAACCTTTAAAAATTAATAAATCATTTTTATCTTTTATGCAAACTCAACGAAATAAATAATATAAAAATAACATCCTATACACATTTAAGGTTATATATATCAAGTTATAAACATATTTTTTAAAAATAAATTACTTATAGCAGATTATTATCGAGTTATAGCATATCAATTAAAAATATATTTAATTAAAAATAAACTATAAGTAATTATTTAAATATTAATTAATATGTTTAAATATTTATTTTTATTTTTTACAATTAACTTTTTATTTCTATTTTTTAAATAAAATAAAAAAGAAAAAAAACGTTTATGTATAAATTGGTAAGTAGCACTAATTGTAGGATTTGAATAAATTTTAATTAATAATAGATAATTAACAAATTAGCACATATTAAGGAATTCAAAAAGGATTTAAATTATTCAGTTTCCTTAAAATGCTCAAATTAGTTTAAATCAAATTAAAACATGATTTTTTTTTCTTTATCACATTTTAAAGCTTTTAATATAAATAATAAATTATTATTAATTAAATTTATTAATTAAATTTTACATTATATAGTTACCTTTTAAAAAACAAAATCTAAATAATAAGGATTTGATTTTAATTAATTCCCTATTATACGGTTGCCCAATAACTATCCACCCCCATCTAAACCAATACATACACAGACATCTTCCCCTAATACACTCCATCTCTCCCCAACATGCGAAGGTATTTTGATCTTCCCCAAACTCCTGCCTCAATTCATCATCTCTTTTCAACACGCAAAGATTTTTTGTTCTTACCCAAAGCCCGCCTCACTCATCTTCCCCATTATCTCTCTCAGATCAGTTCATCCCAAAACCCAAACATCCCTCTCAGATCAGTTCCCCATTTAGTTCATATAGAATGTCTAGGAAAGGTAGTGAAATCCCAAATAAAAGTAAAAGATTGGTCGATGAGTCTGATGACTTTCATGTTCCTTCATTCGATATATTGTCACAAACTCAAACGCAGAAATCAAAGGAAAAAGAGAAGTGTAGTTCAGTTAATTCGAAGATGGAAAAAAACAAAATCAAAGAGGCAAGAAGAGGAAAGGAAAAGAAATTAGAACATCATCAGAATCCAATTCTGACTTTGCTGAGGATTAAAAAAGTACAAAATCAAAAAAAATAAAAGGCATTGAAATTGATCGATCAACAAAAAAGTTTTCAAAAAAAACATCAGAGACACAAGCTACAAATAAACCCCAAAAAGTTGATAAAGTCAGTAAAAAGATTATTTCAAATTTGGATTACAAGGTGTTGTGTTAGTGTTTTTAATTTTTGCTTTTATTTGTCAATAGTATACTACATGAAATTTGTATGATATATGTATGAGTTGAGTTTTTAGTATTTTATATTATAATTATATATGAATATTGAATGATTTAGTGTTGTATGTTTTGTATATGATATAATTTGAATATATCAATATATGATTTGATACATAATAAATGTATTAATTTTGTATGATTTTGTGTATGAAAAAATTGGTCATTATCAATACAGGAGTTTATGCATTATGTATTACCTTTGTATCCTATATGTATAAAATGATATTCTTGTCCAGTAAAATATGTGTATGAATGATGTATTAATGTTGTGTATCCTATAATTTTGACTATTATTATAAATATTGCAACGGTATATTTTATTTTTTGATTATGATGTATGAATTGACGTATTCATACTAAATGAGATTAGTTTGTAGTTTAAAAGTCACATATTAATTATTTTTTTAAATTGAATATGTATTAATATTGTTTGAATTGTGTATGAACTGAGGCATATAGTTTGTATGATTTTTGTATGAATTGAATTAAATGTCCATCGAATATGTATTAATATTGTATGAATTTTGTATATAATTTGTATGATTTGTGTATAAAATAATTGAATGTCAATTTAATATAGCATTGTATATATGATTTTTTCTATGGAATTTTATAGTATATAAAAAGTAATAATTTAGTTTTACAAATTTTATAGGAGAAGAAGGTTCAAACACATTTATCTTTCTTTATCAACATGATTGTGTTCGAAGATTTGTTGACCTTCCTCGGTCAAGATAAGTTTCAGCAATTTTTACAAGAAATCCCATTTGAATTTTTTTACGATTTACATAACATAAAAATTCGATGTCAATTGTTGCGCCATACTTTCCTTCTTGAATCTGAAACTGGCAGGAATGACATGTTCATTATCAATGTAAATGGTACAGAGTTACATTTTGACTTAAAAGAGTTGGTCGTTGTAATCGGTCTAAAATCTAGACCAATTTCTGATTTTGTTTCTGATCCATTTGTTCCAAATAGATTAATTGCAGAAAATTTCGGAGACTTTGACAAAGTCCCCAAGTCAAATTTTTACCGCAAGTTTAAATTGAAAAACTTTTGGGAAGAACATGACCGTTTATAATCAGTTCATATAATTCATACATACTTCATACACATTTAATATATCATTCATTGTCCTACAAACTACTCCAATTAAACAAACACAATATAATTTCGATACAAAATTAATACAAAAACATATATTCTAATTTCAATAGAAACTAGAATATTCTTTTTTAAAAAAAAAGGACTTTCATAAACAATTGATACACGTTTCATATACTTTTCATACACTAATAATACAAACTTCATACTTCAAACACGCTATACGTAACATAACTATTTCATTTAAAAAAAAAAGAAATATACAAACTGTTTTCAGATAATACAGTTATCAAAAAAATCAAACACTGTTCTACATGTAAAAAAACATCAAATTAATTAAAATCAACAATTCATAATTAAAAGAAACAATCATAATTAAAACCAACATGATGAATTTCAATTTCCACCATGTTTAATTAATATTGACATAATGTTCTCCATCAGATCAAATCAAATTGTTTCAAACGCCAAAATTTATCAGGTTACTAAAAAAACGAACTGAAATATGCAGATATGAAAATAATCGTGAAATTTTGGGAAAAAATGACTTCTACGTTGATGCCAATCTGAAAATAATCGTAAAAATTTAAAAAAAAAGATGAATTGTAACGATGATGCAAATAGGTTTCCACATGCCAATCTGAAAATAATCGTTAAAACTTGGTAGAGTTTTTTAAGGAATTAAATCAAAAAAACTAATATCATTTAAACTAACTAGAGATTTTCAAGGCAATGATGCTAATCTAAATTTTTTTGATATCCCTAAAAACGTGTTAATCTAATATTAATTTTTAATTAAAATCCCTTAAAACATGCTAGTGTACAGTTTCAAAACGTGCTAACTACATTTAATGTAATTAATAAAGTATCCCATTTTCCATTATTAGTTTGTCTGTGTGTTAATTAGGTATATTAATTATCCATTGTTAGTTTATTCCTTTTTTTTTAATTAATTGTTAATAACAATTCTTTTTAATAAATTATAATTAACATTATATTTATTAATAGAATGTTATAGATTGAGATATTAAAATGCTATACACTAAAATTCAGACTCTAATGCTATAACTTGAGAATATTACTATATAAAATGCTATATACCTAATTTACACTTTTATAATATATCGAATTCCTCAAGTTTCTTTAACTAAAAACAATGGAGGAGAAGAAGAAACTCCTGGCTAAATGTACACACTTTCACCACTTATCTTAAGAGGTCAAAAATTAAATATTGAGTCCTTTAATAATTGGTGAAAAAAATTAGAACTTAAATATTTTTATATTGACAATATAAAAGAATTTCAATGATCAATCTAATTTGACTAATTCAACTTACTTACATCATATATGCATCTAGTATAAGTTTCAAGTTCTTAGTCAGTATGCTAATTAAAAAAAGTATAGCTAAACATGATTTTAGTTGCTAATTACTTCTGTTGTTTTTTTAGCTAATTGTGTAGCTTACCTCATATTTTAATATTTAAAGAACTATTTAACCTACGTGCAAAGTGCAAAAACAAGAGTTCTTTTTTTTTTTTGGTCATTTTTTCCTCAAAAGGCCAAAACATCATATGTTCCACCAATTACAAGTTCACAAGTTACACTTATAATATACTCTCAGTCCAGAATTGTTTGTCATGTTGCGATTATCGAAAGTCAATTTGATTAATTTTTAAAGATAAATTAGATCACATTAATTCGATATTTTAAACAAAAAAATTAGATATTCTAAAACTATATGAAAAGTACTATAAATTACAATTTTTTCATATTAATATGATGAAAAAATGCATCTTAAAATATTAGTCAAATTTTTTATAGTTTGACTCTAAAAATAAAAACTATGATAAACAATACCGGACGGAAAAAATACTATAAAAATACTTTTTAGGATAATTAATGGCATTCCAAATAAACAAGAGAATCTTTTCTTCTTCTCTTCTTCTTTTTCCCCCACAAAAAAACATCCTTTATTAGCTAGTTATGATTCACGAGGTATGAAATATTGAATTTTAATATAGTAAGAACATAAAAAAAAGAAGAAGAGAGGATCAAAAATAGTATGTGGTTGTTACACATGTTTCAAGTATATATATGGAAAATAAAGAAAAAAAATATTTTTTTTAAATATGTAAAATAAAAATAATAAATAATTATAAATGACCTAAAAATAATTATAGTACGTCATTGTTCTGTCTTTAAAATTATTGTATCGACTTTCTTGTGTTATTGTGTTCTTATAGACAACTTGATTTTATTATATAAAAAAACTTACATACCCTCTTATAATATGATCTCTTTCTGGATCAACACAATTATTTCCCTTGGCTCAATGTATAGTAATGTATTATTTCCCTTTTAATGCATTGTATTTTAAAAACATAAAATTAGGAATCCCTCTTAATTTGTCATTGGTTTCCTTCACCCAATAAATATGGCTTCAATGTCATTACGAAAATTATATAATTAGACATACTAATTTAACTAAAAAATAAACAAAAATATATAAGTTGAAATTTTACTCATGTTTATAAGTTAAAAAATAATATTACTCAATTAAAATTCATATAATTTAAATATAAATTGAGACGAAAAAAAATATACGCGTCAATTGTTATCACTTATCAAAAAAAAATAGAGCATGAGTTGACTGAGTCGGCAGCGGCAGGACGGCTATAAAGGAGTGTTGAAGTGTCAAAGTGGCACTGACTCTCACCTTTCATTTGTTTCTATATATATATATATATACTACACTGTATAATATATACTATAAATAACGCGTTCCTATTAATATTTTTTAATGCACTAACTCACTTGTCAATATCAACGAAATTGTCCTGACGTGGTAAATATTTCATATATATTTCATTAAAAATTTTAAATTTAAATTTAAATATAAATTACAAGTTTATTAAGGATGATCTAATTTGACTTGGAACAGAGTTTAAGAAAAGAACGAAGATTTTTTTAATCTTGTTGTTCTAAATTAAAGTTATGTTAAATGTAGCAAAACGCCCTTTAATCTTTTGGTCTTAAATATGCCCACGTGAAAAATTAAAGTTAAAGTGTTGCCAAAAACAAAAAAAGTAATTCTTTTTTAAACAGACTAAAAAGAAATAGAATCATTTTTTTGAAACGGAGAAAATACTTTATTTGAGATTTATGAAGTTAGATAAAATTATGTTTAATTATATTTTTTTGAAAAAAAGGAAAGAAAGCTTTTCGTTAAAAATTTACGCAAATAAAAATATATAACAATTATTTTAAACTAATGATCTATTGAAAACCGTCTTTGTTTTTGGATCCTATTTGTGAATTGTGGGATCACACATGCATGTTGGCTTGTTGCTGTTGTGGTGGTGCTGGAGTTTGAAAAATAAGTTTGACGTACCTTTCTAAGTTTTGAATCTAAACTCCAAATTGGATTTAAAAATATTATAACTAAACACTTACTTAAACTTAATCCAGAAAAAGTCATTAGTTCTCGTGACCAAACAACTTCATTAATTTAATTTACGGCAAAACTAAGTAGAAGCATGGCGATTTATTAATTTCTTTCGATAGAAAATTATACTGTATATTTAAAATGATTTTAAACATATATATATATCTATTTAAATTTTTTTATGCTTACTATCTTTTCATATTTTTATTTTAAATTTCTTTATTAAATAGAATCAAAGCTCGAATAAAAATAGAATAGAATTGGGAGCAAAGCAAACACCAGCATGTGTTTTCTTTTTCTCAGCGTACTTTTGGAATTTCTCAATTTTAATTGACACGCTAGCTCCTCGTTTTTTCTTTTGTCAAGTGTCAACCTTGACCTCGTAATACCATGGAAAATCCTTTCATATATTTACACACCTATACTCACAAAATACTATCCCTTTATTTCCATTGAAAACATTTTTATATATACATTTTAAATTATTAGTTTTATTTTTTTAAAAAAATTATTTGATTAATTGTATTTAAATACATTTTGATCTTACAATATGAATGAAATATACTCTTAAATTCTCATCAAATTTAGGGTATTTTCAGTATCTCTCTCGATTTTTTTGAGATCACTTGTTATGTCATGTGACAAATCAACGTATATATAGGTTTAATCAAATAACTCCCTCTTTACTTGACTAATTTAACTTAAATAAAATCCGATCTTGCAACATGAGAGGAATACTCTTTTAAATTCTCGCCAAGTTTAAAAATATTTTCAATAGCTTTCACAATTTCTTTACTCAGGTCTCATACTCCTACAAAGTTTAAGATTGCATGTTATGTCATATGACAGAATAAGATATATCTAAGTTAGTTAAGTAAAAGAGTAATTTAAGTATATAGTACTTGTCTTTTAAAATAATTTACATACACATAAATATCAAAAAAACTTATTTTATATCATAAATTTTAAATTTAATTATGTCGTATAAAATGAAACGAGCTGATTAATATTTACTACTACTAGTTTTGACTTTAGAAAAATTACAAGAAATCGTGTTTCTGACTTGTAACAACAAATTATAATCATCCTTCTTTTTCACTTAAGAAACATTCAAACATTGACGAAAAGTTTTCTCTTTCAATGCATTAAAATCCCATTACTCATTCATTTCTGAGTGATTCATTTTTTTTTTTCTCTCTGTATTTGTTTGCCATGAAAAATGCCGTCTTTATGGAAAGCATTTTCACTATCTTCAAGCTCTCAACACTCTTCTTCTTCTTCTAGTAATACTTCTTCTCCGGCCGATTCACCGAATACCCGGCGGATTTACGGCGGTGGAAGGAAGCTTACTAGGCAGAGGAAGTTGAGACATGTTAGTGATGATGATCTTGGTTTACGGAGACCTAATATTCAGGCACTGATTATTGATGAACGTTCAAAGTCTTTGCCGGGTTCTCCTGATTCTTACGCTGATTTCGGGTCGGGTTCTAGGTCGTCTCACCACCTCCGTCACTGTTCTAATTCCTCTGCTGTGCCACTGCCGTTGCCGCTCCCTGAGCTCAATTCTCTGCCTAAACAGAACTCGGTTCACTCTAATTTGCCGGTTAGAGTTGACAGGGAGCTTTTAAGTCCTCCTCTTGCCAGGTTAGTGAACCCATTGTTCAGAATTTTGTACTACGTCTTAGTTTTCGTTTTACTCTGTTTTGAAATGAATGACTCTTTTCATCTTTGATTGTAACCGTACATTAAATAACATTTTGATATATTTTGTGTTTCTTTAGTTTAAGATTACGAGATTCAAAAATAGATTTTACTTTGTTAAATCTTGTATCAAGTCAAAACCAGTTCGACAAATTGACACGGAGTGATTTATTTATCGAACTCTTTAGTTTTTTCTTGCATGTTTGTCTTATGCTCTAAGTAAAAATGCTACCTTTCTGAGTGAAGTATTGTTTAGCCGATTCATACTGGTTTGGGATTGAGGTGTAGTTAGTTTCGGTTTGATGATGAAAACTTTCCACCTTAGGTATGTAAAGAGATTTACTAGTAGTAGTAGAAGGTAGTTGGTTCGAATTTGAAGCAGTTTTTGGGTGGATTGACTGCAGTAACATTTTATAGGTCATACCATAAAAGAACCATAGTTTTTCCTTTTTTGGGTTGTGGATAACTTCAGTAACCTTTATAAGGTCCACCGTAAAGGTAGGTTTGGAATTGTGAAAGAGCATGTGGTTTATAGTTGTTTCAAATGATGATTTATAGTGTGCTACTTTGTTTTTGGGGAAAAATGTTCGATTAGCTATGATGATTGTAAGAACAAAAACCGAACGCGGAAATGTTAACCTGTTGCAAGTTGCAGGGAATCTTTTGATCGAACTCCAGCTGAGGTGAAAAGTTCTCAGCATCCAAGATCATCTACTCCAACTTATCGGCGTAGGGGTTTCCCTCAGGATCTGAACGCCGAGGGTGTTGAATTCAGGTTGAACGTTCCTGCTAGAAGTGCCCCAAGTAGTGGTTTTACAAGCCCTGTCCGAAGCCCAAAAAGGTTTAGCACACAGGACCTTTTTCATCATCCATTGCATCAGGCCTCATCATCAACTTCAGAGGCATACGCTTTCCAACTTTCACCCACAAGGGTTATAAATAGCGCTGATCATTCTCCAGTGAGTAGCCCAATTTTACCAAGTTCAGCTAACAGAATCAGGAACAGCAGAAGTATTGCTTTGCATTCACATCATAAATCTCTTCCGGAAAGTTCTCTAGGTTGGAATGAAGCTAACAACAACAATGTGCATCCACTACCCCTTCCACCAGGTGTTCCACGACAACCAGACTTATGTACCATGCACAGCAATATGGATAAACCTTGCGTATCACCAACAAAGGGTCAATGGCTAAAGGGGAAGCTTTTAGGTCGTGGTACATATGGAAGTGTATATGAAGCTACCAACTGGTAAGGGATAAAGCTTGCTAGTAAGACACTCGGTAGGAATGTAACGTTTTCTTCTTTTGTTTTTCTTCCTTTTTACAGTGAAACCGGTGCTTTATGTGCAATGAAAGAAGTTGATCTTACTCCTGATGATCCTAAATCTGCTGAATGTATAAAGCAGTTAGAACAGGTGACTTCCTCACGTCTTCTTGGGCTACAATAATCAAAATTTGCATATAAACTGCAATTATTTGAGATACATGGTGAGAGAAAACATAATGTAAAGGTCAACTCTTTTTTAAGTGAAGTGAACTTTAAAACAAGTACTTAGCATGTTATATAACATCTCCTAGTTGTTTAACTTGCATTATCAAATTAGTCAACTCAAGGTTATGTCCAACTTTGAGCTAACTATCATGTGCCTGAAGATGCAAAAATCAATATTGTATCCATGTAGCTACTTTTATTGATCATATTCTTTGACTTCATAAGCCTCCTTCACGTTTTGCATCATTGAGAAAATATTTTCGGAATGTTGGTAACTGACTTGGGAAAAAGGTTGAGGGTTTCATATTGCGTTTTTTATTCTACTTGCTTATACATAGTTTGTGATGGATTGCAAAGACTATGACAAATTTTTGCTTGTTTATGCTATTCTAAATCAATTCAGTTTCCTCCTTACTTCTGTTGTAGGAAATAAGAGTTCTCCGGCAGTTAAAGCACCAAAATATTGTTCAATATTATGGCAGTGAAATAGTAAGAACATTTATCTTTCTCTTGCCATGTTCAGGTATTTCTTTAGAATATTGAAAGATAAAAATGTTGTTGTTGTTCAGATGGAAGATCGCTTTTGCATATATTTGGAATATGTGCACCCCGGTTCAATTAATAAGTACGTTCGGGAACATTGTGGAGCTATGACAGAGTCAATAGTTCGAAACTTTACTAGGCATATTGTATCAGGGTTGGCTTACTTGCATAGCACTAAAACAATACACAGGTAGATGTGGTTTATGTCACTTAATTTAAAGATTCATTAACGGGACACTAAAGCGTCTGAGTTGCAATTCCTTGTTATAAGCAAGGAAGAAACTATTTTCTTTTACCATTTTTTTAAAATAAAACTTTTTGTTGACAGTGATGCTCGGTCTAATGGTTGGTTTCAATGATTTTTTTTTTTGAGTAGGGACATTAAGGGAGCAAATTTGCTTGTAGATGCATCTGGTGTTGTCAAGCTTGCAGATTTTGGGTTAGCAAAACATGTAAGCTTTCAGAAATCTAATGCCAAACTGAAAATGCCACTATCTATGTTTGTTCTACTTTAATATTTTTCTTGTAAACCCTGATCTGTGGTGAAAATGAACAAGTTTGATCTTTCATCGATTATTTTTCATGCATATCTTACTGCTGTAATTTATATCGTTTCTCTTTTTCCCAGCTTTCAAGCTGTGCGACTGATCTTTCTCTGAAAGGGAGCCCTCACTGGATGGCTCCAGAGGTGGGCATTGTTAAGCTATTTTGCGGCTACTGCCTCTGCCTGGCTTCAGTTTTCTTTCCCCTTTATGAATTGGCTTGTACTTATGTCTGGACTTAACTTTATATGCAGGTAATGCAGGCTGTGTTGCGCAAAGATGCCAATCCAGAGCTTGCCTTAGCTGTTGATATATGGAGCCTGGGCTGTACTGTTATTGAGATGTTTACTGGACAGCCCCCTTGGGGCGAACTTAGTTGGGTAAGTGTTTGAAACATCTCATTTTGAGAACAATGTAATCGCATTACAAGCTTAAATATATTTGTGAGCTTTTAGTTGTCAATATAGCATCATAGCTTGTTAATATACGAGCAAGGCTGACTGGTCGGCTTAATCTCAATAAAGCCAGAGCTATGTTCTTACTTTTCAGGCGTTCTCGAATTGGTTTCTGTGTGTGTGTAATGTTCACGCTTTGGCTTTATTAGGTGCAAGCAATGTTCGGTGTCTTGAACAAATCACCACCTATACCAGAAAAATTATCATCAGAAGGAAAAGATTTCCTTCAGTGCTGCTTTCGGAGGAAACCTGCAGATAGGCCATCAGCTATGATGCTACTTGAACATGCTTTTTTACGTAGTACTAGTTCCCTTGAGCATAGTATCAATGTTGCTGGTTGCTCAGAGGATTCTCCGGGGAAGAAATTCCATGTGAGTGGTACATGCTGCAAGCCTGCTACTGATGTTACATTAAGGGTTAACGTCACTGTATTATTTGTGAGATTCTCTAAATTTTGTTTTCCAAGTGATTTTAAACTCTGAATTCATTACATTTCAGGATACCCTGAGTCCTAAGAACCCAATGAACCACAAAAAGGAACAAAAACCACTATTACCAGGAACATCTGGCAGGCAAGCAAAATCACCATGTAGCAGGTAAAAACGGTCTTTGAGTTTTTCATGTTATAAATACCAAACACTTTATTCTGTTAGATTATTTTTTCGCGTATTAGTATCTACAATTGCAGCTAGATACTATATCTCACGTTATGCCATTAACTGTCACGTCCATCTTATGCAAGTTAAAACTGTGTATCTTCCAGTGAAACTTGCCGGCAAACTCAACCTGAAACCTGTGAATATGGAGCAACTTCTCACCATTCTCCACGTTCTGCACTTGAAGTCTTTCCCTGTATTACTTCAATGGAGCTGAACTCGAGTTCACGTGCAGCCAGCCCCTCAAGCGTTCCTAGTAGCTTTCGCCTGGGACCTGAAAACAGAAGTCCTTATAGAATCATAGGGAAGGAAATTCCAAACCTCTGTATAAGATCATAAATGAATGGAGAGGAGGGAAATTCATGTACAGATCAGGAGAATTAGATACAGAAAACTTCAGTCGGATGATTAGTCAAAATGTTGCCATATGTAATATTCATGTTGTATTTGAAGGCATACATATCTTTGTAACATATTCATGAAGAATTGAAGATGATTCTGAAGTTAGTAGTGTATTTTAGATTGAAAACATGACTTTGTGTCTACAATGCTATATTTCATGTGGAAAGAGGAAATATCAAAATATTAAATAATTTATGCTAAACTCAATATGAGTACCATTTTCCCTCATTTTTACAACCAAACTACCTACTCAATCATGCTAATTTAAATAAATAAATGACTCATCTCTAATCGACAAGCAAACACTCTACGCTTACTGAAAATTTTCTCTAATTGTAACAAAAACCCCTAGTCGTTAAGAATTGAAAAAAAAAACTAAAATTTTGGAAAATTGAGGCACTTTGCCCCTTCTTTGTAATAATAGAGTTGTGACAGAGTAACAAGTACTTCTTCATTCATAAATTTTCGAAAATAAATTCAAATCTAGTCGAGCCCGATACTGATACCACACTCAATTAGAAGAAGGGGAAATTTTTTTTGGAAAATTGAGACACTTCGCCCCTTCTATTCTCCTCTTTTTCATTTTACCCTTTGTTTTGAATCAGAAAGCGGGACAGAATTTTCCTGTAGAATTATGGAAGCAATTTGTAACTTCAGACTGAAATGGATCCATGAAAACACTCACAAATTGTAGTGTTATCAACTGTAGACAACAGAAAAATGGAAGCTCCCCAGAGTTTAATCGGAAAATTATACACTTCATATTCCGACGGGTTACACTTTGCGAAGCCAATTTCAACCTTACGAACTAACGAATTTGATTTAGTAAGTTCATTTTTTTCATACCCTTTTCATATTTCGCTATGAGGATTCATATAGCCGACTTAGTTTTAGTTGATTGATTCGAATTTGCTTAAAGTTTTCACCTTTAATTCACCCCTTTTCCCAATTTGTGATTTTTCGTCTTTAGGTGCAAAATGTGCTGCAAATATTACAAGGGTTTTCGAGTGCAATGTTGTATTGGGATGAATTAGGGCATCATTTTCGTGTTCGGAGTGGGATATATGTTAGTCATCTTTCGCATACTAGTCTATATCATGTTCTCAATCAGTTTACCTATGCGGCAACATGTTTAAAGATGGTAGAAAGTAGAATTCAGGAGGTTGAGAAATCTGTGCCTCCTCCACCACCTACTTTGAGGGCATTTTGTTGCTCTATCTCCACTTGGCTAACAGTAAGTTGCTCAACTTGTTTGCACTTTTGAGTGTTTGCATGTGTATGCATTGATATAGAAAGACAGCAACTTTTTCCTTCTTTTTATGGTGCAGTGGTTGCGAAATGGTGCGTTGAAAGAGGAGATGAAGGTGGTCGACTCATGTAGTTTAACTACTCCAACCCTCTTGGGATTGTCAAGTTCTTTATCAAGGTTGGTAAATAAAATACAAATGAATTACCTTGTGAAATGAAAGTTCGAAAAATATAGCATGGTGTAGTTCAGTGATGCTAGCGTGATTAAGCATAATGAAGAGAAAAAGGGTGGAAATGTCCAAATACACCCCTGGCGTTTTGCGATTCTTCTCAGAAAAAGAATAAAGAAAAAGAGGTCATCAAATGAAAGAAATCATGGAAAGAAGATTGGAAGAATGAAGATTACGTAGTGTACTTGTCATAGAAGTAAATGGAATTTGAGCCAGGGATGATACAGCTAAATTGGTTACTAAGCGAAGTCAAGGGGATATTTAGTTGTTATTTTTTGTGATAGAGGTATAGTTATGATAAGCTAAATATCATATAAACAAAAGGGTGGCAAGAGCAATTTATTTCCATCATTGGGTAGTTACAACTACTAGGAGTTGAAGAGAAAACTCCTAGTACATGTTTTCACGAAACCCCTTTTCCTTTTAAAATGCCAAGGGAGAGTCCAATGGCGCTCCCCTTTTGCAGGTCTTACACAAAAGAATTTTAATAGCTCACTTGTTTGACTGGTCTTGCTCACAGTTCTTTTTCCTGTCCTTTCTTAGGGTTTTTAATAGAAGTTCCTAACAAGATTTATCATGCGATATTAGTTTGTGTGCAGGAGCCGAGTTTTTGTTTCAAGTAGTGCAAGAAGCCATTCCACAAGCTTATGATGAAACTGATTCGCCTATCTCGGCCACAGCTATTGCTGTGCATATTCTTAATTATTTACATAAGAAGCTGACTGAAGTTTGTCTTGTGCAAGGTGGCGAGGTTTGAAACTGCTTTCCTTTATTGGACATATTTGCTGAGTCCTTCATCTTATAATTTATTATCTGGAGTAAATAATTTCAGGAGGATGCTTACAGGATGATATTACATGCATTTGTTAGCACTCTTTTGCCATACATTGAGGGCCTTGATTCATGGCTTTATGAAGGAATTCTGGACGACCCCTTTGAGGAGGTAAGTTTCTATTGATAATCGTGTTAATGGAATAGTGAAATGATTTCATATAGCTTTCAACATAGATCAGAATAATAGCTTCCACGAGCACGTTTATATCTGTATGTTTCAACATTATTAGGAAGAAAATGGACACATTTACATTTAACTTGTGAAACTCAGTAATGGCTTGTGATAGTAGATGCCCCGTCATTTTTTATCCGGACACATGTATAAGAGCAAATGGAATGCTAAATATGTTCATATAATAGCAACTTGCAATTTATAAGAGACTTGTTCCTCAAATATGTGTATCCAGACGTCAAATATAAGCTTCTTTTTCTTGTAGCAAAATCTCGTACCCCGTTGATCAATGATGAGATATAAGCTTTTACTGTTAAACAATTTTTTTATTTATATGATTGTGATTATCTTAGCCATACCTTGAATAGAGATTTGGAAGTGTCTTGTAAGGTTGAAGTAGGATGGCTACCAAGCTATTTAATTCTATATTAAGAAGTAGTAGGATGCTCATAAGTGGAGAAAGCGTATTTTAATTCCCCAATTTATAAGAAAAACCGAGATATTCAAAAGTGTGGACTATCGTGCATTGAACTTATGAGTCACATGATGGAACTCTGGGAAGAGTGACTTGGGTATATTACAAGAGTGACTGAGTGATTTTCATAGTTATGCTTATAGAAAACGGTTCAGCAACACCTATGTTTAGACATTGACATTCTCTAAGACAATCTTATGCATGTATGCTTTTTATGCAGATGTTCTTTCATGCTAACAAACGAATTGCAGTTGTGGAGTCTGAGTTTTGGGAGAAGAGCTATCTGCTGAGATCTGCAAAAATGGATACTGGTCGTGTCACTGATTCTTTGCTTTCAATAAAACGGACAGACGACGTGAGTAGAAAAGAGCCTAATGATGTGTCTGGTTTGGCCAAAGAAAAAGGGGCAAATGGGAGAGATTTAGATGTGTGTCCTCTGTTTATGAAAGAGATAGCCAGGGATATTATCTCTGCTGGAAAGTCATTGCAGCTTGTACAACATACTCGTATGGCATCCTCAGTATCTGCCAATGGCCGTATTGCTGGGTTAAGCTTGTCAGAGATCTTTTGTGTCACCTTATCAGCTCTTATTGGCTATGGGGATCACGTATCTGAATACTTTTTGAAGGAGAAGAAAATTGTTCCATTAGTTAAATCATTTACTGGAAGGCAAAAAGAAGAAAGAAGTAATAAGAGCTTCCAAGAGATGACATGCTCAGATAAAGAATGGTGTAAGTTCTTGGTTGATACCATGGTTCAGAAAGGAAAAGCTAATCTCATATCATGTCATGCTCTTGGAGAGGAAGTGGATAGCTTTGTTGTAGAAGGAGATAAGCTAGCTTTAGATAGAAATGATATTCTATCCTTAGGATTCCGTCCTGAAAATCCAGCTATAACTACTAGCCAAAATTTTCTTCATTCAAATAGGGATGCTTGGGGTCCATTGAATTTATCTAGAGAGTTTTACCTTCCCCCTCTTAATGATGAGGGATTAAGGCAGGCAATATTCGATGGAAGTGCTGGATCATTTGTGGCAACCAAAAGTACAAACTATACCTTCGGTTTTCAGTTTGGTGAATCTGAACGTGATCGATTAAAAGAAGATGTCACTTTTCTGGAGGAGTTGTTCCCCTTTCCAACTCTTCTTCCTCCTTTTCAGGTACTTATATCTTGTAACCTCAGTAGTTATAAAAGCAGAAATTGTTTAACTTCTTTTTGAAATGCTTAGCATTACTCACCACCACTTTCTAAGGCGCAGGTAAGAGGTCATTTATCTGTGATTTGCTATTTAGCCTAATATTTTATTCTTATACCAGGTCATATCATATAAATATGCAGTACTTTACACCTGTAAAAACAACTTTCAAAACAATGGATGTGATAATTTAGGCTAAACTGTAAATCCGTCTGAAAATTTTCTAGTCCAGCCAAGTGTATTTTGTTTTTTTCACACTCCTACTTTATTATGGTAGAAATTTAGATGTAGTGTTCTTCAGCAAGGGTGGACAACTTATTCTGAGACCAACTGCCCTAGTTAACTGATTAAATTTTTTTAGTTTCTTCCATAAAGGAAGTCATTTCTAACAGATTGTTACTGCTTATTATTTAATTGTTGAGGTTGAAGTTTGTGCTTAGCATGGCATCAAATTCATCATGACCTTTGAATTACAGCTTTTCTTGAATTTCCAGCATCATCCTCGCCATGCAAGACTTCAACTTGCTGCTTTTTCCGAGTGCAGCATGTAATTGCATGGCTCTCGATCTTCCACCATCCCTGTCTTGCTTCTTCCCTTGGGAATCTGCACAACCTCATTTGGCATATCAATCCATGTGTTAAGCATGGGACATGGGTTATAAGAGACATTTCTATATTATTGAGTGGCTAGAAGTTTCACTATTGAAATTTAAAGATTGGTTAAATTGTTGAAGACCTTCAGTTGGAAGTGCAGCTCTGTCAAGATTAGGCTTTTCACATGTTTCTTAAGTGAACTTAGTTTAAATAGTTCATATCAATTCATCTGGCTAGTTATGGCTAGTACTTGTCTTAGTTTAGCTGTTATTCCATCGTTTTAAAATTTAAAAATTAACATGATTTCTGGAACAGGAGGATGATCATGTGTCGGAGGTGTTTCCTTTTCAGGAAAATAGCACACTCGCTTCAAGGACCTTAAACTGGATTGGGAGGGTTGAACCAAGGAATACTCCGTTGCCTACGGTTATTCTTCAAGAATGCCTTATTGTCTTCATAAAGAAACAGGTAGTAGCATCTAGTCATCTGAATTACCTTTTTATATTTACATGGTTGAGGCTTAATATGTCCGATTGCCTCTTGTTATACTCTGCAGGCTGATTGTATTGGCAGGAATATTTTGTCAAAATTACTGTCTGAGTGGAGACTGCTAGAAGAGCTGGAAGTGCTGCGTGCTATATACTTGTTAGGCTCAGGTACACATTGCTTTTGTTAAGCTAGCTTGTTAGTAGTCAATCATCATTGGCATTCTTTACAGGATTATTATATTGCTTTCTTCAGGTGATCTACTGCAGCACTTCTTGACAGTGGTCTTCAATAAACTAGACAAAGGAGAAAGCTTGGATGATGATTTTGAATTAAATACAACACTGCAGGTCTGACCACTCAATCCTTTTCCTTGATTTATTAGTTCCCTTCTATCTGTCGGTAGAATTTTCTATGAAGATTCTTCTCTTATGTTGTCATAGTGGAATCTAGTGGTAATATCATTTTACATGCATAATCAAATATACTAGATAATATTTTGAGACAAACATCAATCAATCAATGAAACATCATTAGATAATTTCAATCAACCTTATTACCTTGAAATAAGATAATTTTTAGTTGTACGAGACTACTTGGTAGTTTACATGGATTAAGTTATCTAAAAAGCCTTTACTTCTGTTATTTTAGGCTGGAGAGGCAACAATAAGTGGATGAGTATTTTAATGTAGATAGAGTTTAAGACATAGGAACAGAAGAGTTTTAATACTTCAATGAGGTTCTTAGAGGGTAAATCAATGCAACATACATGGAATTAGTTGGGAGGCTGCTGCGTGTTAAATTGCATTGGTTTTGAAATCGCTAGGGGCCTTATTACCTATTTTTGCTCTACAGGGAGATTATATGGAACACTGAAGATCCCTAGGGAGTAATACCCATCATATTATTATTTATGCAAGTGGTTTTCTTTCAATTAAGTAAGCAATAAAAAGCCTTGCCATGTTTATTGTTACCAAACATCCTGTTTTCCACCAGAAAGGCATGTTCCAACATATCAAGACAAGAAGACAACAGCACTGCTCAGACAAAAGAAAAGGAAAGAATGTTATTTGTATTAACCAGGAAAAAGAACTATGTTGTGCAAGCCGACTATACCAAAATAGAAAAAAAGAAAAGAAAAAAAAAGGAAGAACTGTGTGAGTAGTACTGAGTGACCTCTATATAATATCTGAAAAGGAGGATAAAAGATCTCGTAGACCATTTGCTTTATACCAATGAGTAGGGGTTGAACAAAAACTCTTGCAGCCTTTGACGTCTGTAGAATCCAATTGTTAGAGGTGTTTCCCTCTCCTATTCATCCTAGTTGTTATCTGCTACTGACTTCATTAATTTCAGTTCTTTGCGTCTGCAAGTGAGGAAGCTTCTTTGTATTTACTTAACCTTTGTTGATAATTCAGGAATCAATCCGATACTCTGCTGATGCCGCACTATTAAGCACGCCCGATTCATTAGTTGTATCTGTAACAAGAAATAATGCCACTATTGAGGATGACCAGCGTCGTATGCCTCTTCTGACTTCGACACCTCGCAAGAGTCGAGGGCAAAACTTTGGCATTGATGGTCTGGATTCACTCATGTTTACATACAAGGTATGCGTGCTTTAGGCTGTCTGATCTATGGTGTCTTACAACCTTGTCATATTGTATTAAAATTTTGAAATGTAACAGGTTCCTTGGCCCCTTGAGCTTATTGCTAATACAGAAGCAATAAAGAAGTATAATCAGGTATTTAATAGACTACTGTAGTCACCCTTAAGGTGCAATCAATTTGAATGTTCTTCTCAGTAGTTTATTGTCTTCTTTAGGTTATGAGGTTCTTACTGAAGGTCAGACGTGCAAAATTTGTTCTTGATAAAGCTCGGAGGTGGATGTGGAAGGTTTGCTCTATGTTATCTTATATTGGTTAATTTGGATCCCAAATAACAATTGCTAGCTATTACAGTAATAATTATGTTTAGTATCCCACGTTGGTTGACGGATGAGCTATTTGTCTGCTTGTATGATCTTGGACAATCCTCACCTCATAAACTAGCTTTTGGAGTTGAGTTAGCCCCAAGGTATAGGGGTGTTAAAAGTGTTCGACATTAATTAAAAGATGGGATGTTTTTGTCTACCTAAATGGTCTTTGACAATGCTCACCTCATTAACTAACTAACTACCCTTTTGTGGTTGAGTTAGACCCAAGGTCCATTTCTTTAAGAATGGCGTACTTTATGGCTTCTAACCAATTCATTTACTTGCTCTTATTGAAATGTCAAGTCTAGTTACTTAATTATAGCAATTTTGTCTTTCAGGACAGAAGTTCAGCATCTATTAACCGCAAGCATCATTGGTTACTGGAACAAAAACTGCTACATTTTGTGGATGCCTTCCACCACTATGTGATGGACAGGGTATTCATTCTCTCTCTTTGATCGTAATTTTTTGGTGGAATTTCTGTTATACTTGGGGCATATTTTGGACTCATGAGTCCTGCCTTTTTAATAATCCTCCCACTTGATTTGTGAAGAAATTTGTTTAGGGCACCAGTATTGATGGAAAATTATTGAAACATGGTGATTTTGTTTCTGGAAAGAAGAAATTTATAAGTTGCCTTTATATTCTTGTCTGTTCTCATAAATAATTACTATTATCACATATGTTTTTGCATTTCTACTGTGTATTGTTAGCGGAGCTTATACCCCTATTGTAAGGTAAATGCAATTTCTAACATAAATCATGAATTCATAAGCTCATAGAAATAGAAAAAAGTTTGTTCAGTATCTGCACTTGACTGTTATAACATTAAATACAGTAGTAGATTGGCTTTGCAATCAATTGTTGCTACATTTTAACACTAACTGTTTCCTACCATGTAGGTGTATCACAGTGCATGGGGTGAACTCTGTGAAGGTTTGGCTGCAGCAAGATCATTGGATGAAGTCATCGAAATACACGAGGCTTACTTGATGTCAATCCAAAGGCACTGCTTTGCTGTTCCAGAAAAACTGGTATTTTCACATGGATGCACTATTTCTCTGTTTTCCCCCCTTCCCAAAACATAGAAATGAAGAATCAAGCCATGAGAGGTTAACCGGAAACAATTTCCTTTTCCCAGTGGGCATTGATTGCTAGCCGTATCAACAGTATTCTTGGATTAGCTCTCGATTTCTATTCAGTACAGCAGACTCTTAGCAGTGGAGGAGCTGTATCTGCAATCAAGGCAAGGTGTGAAATGGAAATCAATAGGATTGAGAAACAGTTTGATGACTGCATAGCTTTCCTCATGAGGGTAAGTTCTTTTTCTCCCGTATTTTGATTCCAATCCCAATTGTTATAACTACTTCAATAGCGCGGACTTGATTGGTTCTTATCATGTTGCAAAATTTCAGATTCTATCTTTCAAGCTCAACGTGGGACAGTTTCCGCATTTGGCAGATCTGGTTACCAGAATCAATTACAACCATTTCTATATGTCACACAATGGAAGTTTGATAAATGCACCTGGCTCTAATACTGTTCCTTCCAAATCAGGGAAGTTGTTTGCAGGCCAAAGAGATTGAAAGATACTTGAAGGGATAGTGTTTTCGTTTTTTTCTTTTTTCGATGTACAGCATTTACAGTAAAGAACCTCTTCCTGCATTTATCAGTTGAGAGAATATTCTACTGGTTGGGAAGAAGAACCTATAATCTGTATTTCGTTATCTTAAGAGCCATCAAGCAATTGCAGTTGGCTGTTGTGAGTGCATCTAATATCTGTTGTAGGCTTGTAGCTTTATATAAAAAATCCACAAGGCCAATGTTTGTAAGTTCAAAACTCGATGGATAATGAACATATGCAAGTAGAATTTGAAGGCAAAAGTATACATAGTACATATAGAAAAGATAAAGAACTTGTGCAGTGACATCTCATTTGTAAGCAAGTATAGCATGCAGCATAAAGAATAGTTGTGATAACTGATTAGAGGATAGAAATAGACAGATTACAAGATGCATGCATATATCTTATAAGCAATTAGTTCAAACTTCAAAGCTGGAAAGAGAGTACAGGTCTGCTCATAAATCAAAAGTTCCAAGACAATGAAAAGCTTTAGCAAGGTTCTACCAAGCAGATTAAGAACATCAAGAAATCTTGAGGCAAAGATGGAGATAAATAATATTGGCATAGCCAAACTCCGGATGAGGGACGAGATAGAGATTGTAACATGATGATTTATTTGAAAAAGCTGGCAACAACTCCTGAAATAGAAAACCTTGTCCCACTGTAATCTACTAGGCTTTAGTATATGATATCCAGTAGTAATACTCCTAAATCTTGAAAAGAAGAAATCCTGCAGTAAGAAAAAACGACGTCATGTTATAAAAGAAAATGATCAACCTGGTTAAGAAAGAATTTGTTTAGGCAAACAATGATTAAAAAAAAAAATTTTGTTCAAATAATGTTTTCTTTAGAAGAAGTAGCACCATATTTCAAAGATATCGCGATAAATGAAAACAGGTACAGAAAAGCAAGGGCCAATTACAAGAAACAACTACTACTACGAAGGGAGGAATATGGTTTCACATCTGATGAAAACGAAACAACTAATCTCATGGCATATCATATATGGTTTCATCGTCTTTTAGATGTACTAAAAGTAGCTTCATTTCCAAACTAGGGTCAGCAATTACAAGAGGAGACAACTACTGCTACACTTCAATTCCAAGCAAGTAGGGTAGGTGATTACAAGAGGAAGGCAAACTAAAAAGGACAGTATAGAAAGACACAGGAGGCTTGCAGTTACGACGATCATAAGCACTATGCTAGTATGTAAGCCCCTATAGAGATAAGGGTGAGCCAGCCAGGAGCATATTTATGCCTTCTTGTAACATTGACATTTCCCATCAAAACCATACTGCTGTGAATAGTTCAAACAACCATGGACAGTTCCAAACTTCTTTGAGTATTCATCATATCTCATTATAAAAGAGGTTTCAACACAATGACCAATTTTACTCATATCCTGCTAACATGCAACGGAACGAGTCATACAATACATTACAGTCTCAAAGTACAACCAAATTTCGAAGCTGCACATTTTAGTTGCAGCATTTTCATCGAATTTATACACCCTAAAGCAGTTGTCTTATTCCCTCATTCATCGCGGAAGGTCTACTTTTGGATATTAAACTTTGTACTGTAGTCTGTAGACACATAAGGTTTAAGCTCAGCCTCCAGGCGGCAGTATCTCTATCAGGCTCAGCTGCTTCAATTTCTCTCTCTCTATATATACACATTCCCATTACAGATCAACAAACCTACTCTTTCTAGAGTTCTCCTCAGCCTAGACATTTCAACAAACACCTTTTGCTCAAACACAAACACTGGCTTAATCACACAACAAAGAAGCAGAATTGAAATTCAAACAAGCTTTTTTGCACAAAATTAAACCCAAGCACAATCAAAGCGTAAACAAAATTTACCTGGGTATTGTATTGTCTACCAAGAAGCTTTCTTTACACCTTGCAAAGCACCACGAGCAGCCAAACCACGAAAAACAATACGAGACATTCGAAACTTTTCATAAACGGCACGAGGTCGACCTGTAAAAATGCACCGATTTCTGATTCGCGTAAAGGAACTGTTTCTGGGCAACTTGGCAAGCTTGTACTGATGAGCTTCTCGCATTTCAGGAGGAAGTTGAGGATCTTGAACAAAAGCTTTATACAACTTTCGCCTCAATTCATACTTAGCAGACAACAATCTGCGTTTGTTATCTTGAATATTTCTCGTGAATTTCTTCCCCAAAGCCACCATTGAATTCATCTTCGCTCTCTCAGACGATCGACTCCCAGATTTCAGTTTTTTCCGATCAATGGGTAATACACTATTAGGGCTTCACCTGCAGGCCTTTTTCAGCTTTAGGCCCAGAAGAAAAAAAAGTTAACAGGCCCAATAGTCTTAAGGTGGAGAAAAGAAGTATTAGGCCCAATATTTTTACAAGACCAAAAATAGAATTTCCAGTATAGTATGAAAAAATTATACTGCTTAATTACTCATCATAGTTATAATAGTTTGCTATATTTACCATTCACGACTAATATCATACATTAAATTAATTACCTGGGCTAGCTTCGATATTGTATAATTAGTCACGTTTGTATATGTATAATTCGTCAAAATATACAAATACATATGAATAATATATAATTAGCTAACTGATATACCTATATAATTCACCTGTCTCCAACTCTTAACCCTCTCTCTTGCCTCTCCTAATCTCACTCGCCTCTCTCCTTCTTCTCCCAGTCCAGCTTGCCATATATACTAATGTATATGTATAATATATAATTATCTAACCAATATACATATACAATTCACCTCTGTCCCACTCTTTGACCTCTCTCGCTCGCCTCTCTCCTCCCTCTCCTAATCTCGCTTGCCATATATGCAAATACATATGTATAATATACAATTATCTAACCGATATACATATAGAATTCATCTTTCTCCCACTCTTTTCCCTCTCTCTCCCAGTCTCGCTCGCCTCTCTCCTCCCTATAACATGTAACTACGAATTATAACTATCAAACTATAGCTACGAAAAGTAATTAGGCTACTTTTGAGTGGCTATATGTGAAAGTTCCTCTACTATAATATTATTAGAATGCATGTTTTTACTTACCATTGACGATTGATTCACTAATGATACTGTCCACTTTGGATCTAGGTCTACACGCTTTAAAACATGTAATTAGGACTGAAGATTTTCTTACTTAAATATTGAGCATCTCTTTTATTTTGTATTTTTTCGATACGGAATTAGCCTAGATTGTTTCGATTGAGGTTTGCTACACAATCGCCATGCTTTGCGTGTCAAAGCATCGATACCAAATGTCACAACTCAAGGATTAGTTTATATATATATATATATTAGACGTTGAACCTTCACGTACAAGTTACAAGCATTTTAAAGTAGACATATATCAAAATCATCTAGCAAAGGAAAACATAAAACATCAATGTTGTTAAACAAAATCTTTTTAAAAATTACGAAAAACAAGTTCTCCCATGCCTCTTTTTCATTCTTAACAATCATCTGAATCACTTGATGAATTAGCATCTGAATGATCACTTGATGGATTTAGTACAGCTCCAGTAAAAAGTACCAATCTTGAAACCTCTTCCCTCACCATGAACAAGAAAGGGTGATCTGCTACAAATCTTGGGCTAGGGGCTTCATACAACGAACATCCCATATCATCATCAGACACCACAGTAACAACTGCTGCCTCGGTACCCTTCTCGTTTACTTCGATAAATGCCTTTTGTATTATCCTGTTAACAAAGAATGGCCCCTCAGGTTTCACAATCTCAGTGAGCTCCATGCAGTGTTTATCAAAAGGAAGAGTCAATCCCATTTCCCTCATTGTTCTTATAACTTGTTTCATCGCAGTGTATGTGAATTTAAACTTTGGGATGTAGAATGCATCAAGTGATACAGACCAAAGATTGAATTTTTGTGTAAAGAATTTCGGATCAGAATTCACCTTTTCCAATAAGTTAAGCAATCCATTTTTTTCATTTGGAAGGAAGATAAACATAGAGAAATCTTTGTTATCGCCATTTTTTCCAATTTCATATGGAATTTTAGCAACTTGATAGCCTTCAAATGATCCATAGGTGAAATTATCGCATCCAGTCATAAAGGGAACTGAAATCATATCACCGTTGAGTAGGTAAAAGTCTCTGTCTATGGTACGTTCTTCATCAAAATCCCACCTACCTTTAAAATACAGGGCATTCGCCAAAAGAACCTTTGTATCATTTGTAATGTATTTGGGCTTTAGAATATCTTTGATAAGGCCTCTTGATGCAGACTCTGCCCAGATGTTAACATCTTCTGCTACCTCTTCCTGCAGAATTTATTCGTGTTATTGACTATGCACAAATCGAACCATAAGTAAAATATGGCATATTGATCAGTGAAATTGGTTTGAAAACCATGTGGAAGTAGGTTGCTCGAATTCCAGCACAATCTAAAATTTTAATCCTGAATACGCCTCACAGATAAAAACAAGGCATAATGAAAGTGATTTCTAATGGAGTGCTTCTAAAATTTGGTTCACTTGTGTCAACAACTATTTTTCATCTAAACACCAATATTTCATATTTCTGAGACATTATAACAGCAAGTAAAAAAATAAAAATCAATAAGAAACTCCTGTCATCTTTTTTCTGTAAACAAATATCTCAAAACATATAAAAAAATATAATGATAACAACTAACATATCCCGTGTAATTTCATTTAACTTTGTATGTATGGTTGCTACATATTGTTTCATAATGAATAGTATCGTATTTTGGTGTATTATATCATACCATATTGTATTGGTGTATTATATCATACCATATTATTTTAACAAATATAATATTTGAATAGATTATATTGTTGTATCCATAAAAAATTACAAGAAAACTAGAAAATGGATAGAGGTAGGTAAATGATAAAATAAAACTCTTAATAACGTGATCACACAAAATTGCTACAATTAAAATAATAATTAACACAAACATTATAGCTAAATTAATAATACAGTATAATACAATGGAAAAACCATCCAAACAAGTTGTTAGTGGATACTAACAAAGAGTAAGAATATTCGTAGACCTTATCTTTCCTATATAAATTTCATCATACTCTCGATTGAAGTGCATCAAGAGATACGAAATAAAACAATAAAGAAAATACGAAAACTAACAAGGCAAGCAATACAGAGCATTCAGAAAAAAGGAACAGTAACAATAACGAAATTAAACAGAGCACTTACCCTGAGTTTAAAATCAACAATTTTAGGCTGAATTTTATAGAGAGTGTTGGCTAAATGTTTGAAAGAGTCTCTGATTTCATGAGTATGAGCAACCCACATTCCATTAAGAAAACTCAAATCAGGGCCACCATTACTATTGCTCTCAATAACATGAATCATATTTAAAAACTTGGAGTTCAAATCGTTAATGTCACGAACACCGAGAAATCGAAGCATCTGATCCAATGTATCTCCCGTTGCTCCGACGGCCGTCATGTTCAGTACGGCGTGGAAAGATAATGGAGAGAGGAGTATGTTAGTATTCGAATTTTTGGTTTTTTTAAACTCTTTTTGAATCTCCTTTAGAATAATTCGACTTGTGACTTGTGGGCAATAATCAATTTTCTCTTCTTTTCGTTTCGCCATTGATTTGTTGATCAGCAGGGAAGAAAGTTGAAAGGTATAATGTAAACCCTAATTCCTGCTGATTTCGCTATAAATAACAGTTATTATTAGGAACAAAATTCGCTGGTTAATTTTGTTCCTATAAATTCATATTCCGTTGCGAAATTTTTGGACGTAAGACACTCACAAAGCCTGGATATGATAGTGTTCTGAATAAATACAAATATTAATTTTAGAAGCTAATTATCTTATTATAAGAATTAATAAAATTAAAATTTTAATTTCGCCTGGGTAAGAAACTAGTAGTGATAGAGTTAGTAAATAAAATATTTCGAAAAAGTAGAAGTGATACTTATGGTGAACAAGATAAGAGAAACGAGATTGACATGGTTTAGACATTTAAATAGGAGATGCACAAATATCACATCACTGAGAGGTTAACTATAGTGAATTTGAATAAAGATACAAGTGGATCGAAGAAGTATTTGATAAAAGGTGATTAGCCTTGCAAATTATCGAAAAAATAACCTAAAACGAAAGACTAATACACGATCGAGCATTGTCTAGTTATATTAGATTCTTCTTTAACGTGGCTATCCAAGATATTATTCAAAATATTTATTTATCTAATATATTTATAATTTTAAAAGTAATGAATTTATAAGTATATCAGTATGACACTCAAGAAGGTATGGCTTAGCCGTGCTTCTTCAAATGTAATCTCTTTCTCAACGACATATATGTATATACATGGCAAAAAAAAAAAGATCTTGTTGAAAAAAAAATATCTTTAAATGCATGATTTTCATAATTATTCTAAAAAAAAAAAAGACAAAGACAATTTTATTCTTTTGCTACTTTATCTATGGGTTAGTTATTTGGTGTTGTAAAGCTACCCAAAAAAAAACGCGTTCACATGACCAACGGACTCTAGCACGTTCAAAATATGGATCATGTTTTTGCCTTTAATCAAAATATGTAAAGTAGCAACTAGTAGGAACATTCCCTCTAACACACATTGTTTCCACAAACTAAAAACACAAAACATAGAAAATATTTTTGTATATTCCAATCTTTTTCTTTGTCCCATTCTTCCCGTTTAATTATATTGAATGTATTGTTATTATTGTTGTAATTCTAATTATTTATATGATTTGATGTAAATATCATGTATGAATAAATATTTATCAAGAGAAATCATATAATTGCTTTTGTTTTAAATTGTATTGCAACAAATAAGGTGAAAATATTTTTTCATCCTTGTAGAGTACGTCAATTTTATTTACTGCGGAGGGAACTCCAAGTGAAACAATGACGCGTCTTGTGAAATTAAAGACAACGATAGTTAACCTTCTATCATTTTCTAATACTTCGTGGACTTAGTTTAAGGCCCCAACTTATTTTTTAAAATTAAATTTTGATGTAACTTAACAGCTGATGAAGTGAAGATTATTGACAACTAGATGTACATTCGATATATGAGGCGAAGTTCTACCAAAAATAGAAGCTTAAAAGTTTGATTTTATTGAATTTTAGAAAATATAACGTGTATATAATCACCCAATTAGTAATTGGATAATAAGTGGTGGATGTAAATTTGTTTGTTCAATTTTAAACACCTACTTTGAACTTGAAACTCACATCATCCAAATCTTAAATATGACACTAATAATAATAAAACATGATGGAGATAAAACAAATTATTGTTTAGGATAATTACTGATGACTTAATTCATATATATATATATATATGATAGAAATTCACAACCAAATGCCTAATCAAGTAATAGAAACAATTTTGTTACGTAAGTACAAATTAAGGGTATGTATTGATTAAAAATTTAGTACATCGAATTGTTTTTTAATAGAACATTGCTATAAAATAATAAAAAGTTAGGTCCCAATTTGTTTTAAAAAATGAATTAGAAATTCTCTCTTACACATCCAAACACATATTATTGGGAATTTGGTACCATATAAAGACAAACATTTTAGGCAGCAAATAAAATAGTTCTTGAAAACAATTAAGAAGGATGGAATTCAAGATTAAGCTTCCAAAACATATTTAACATGTAATTAATCAATTTATAAGCATACTTATCAACAATCAAAAGTGATTATCAAAGCTTAAAAGCCAACTTTAAAATTGACAAATTAATTAATATAATAAACACTGTTTTTTTTTTTTAATTAGGAAACCCCGTAGAAGCAACATATTCTCTCACTTCTCTAGCAATAACACCTCTCATCACATCCCAAAATCCCGCCGGAAAACTCTCCGTTTTCTTCTCCGGCAACTCATCTCCGCTCATTCCCGGCGGCGCTAGTGACAAAGTCGTCATCGGATCATCAAACTCACCGCTACAATTATTCGCAACAGCGTAATTATTATTATTGTTATTCACTTTTGGACTCTCATCAACATTCAAATACTCCATACACGACCCGAATCCAGATCCGGATCCGGATCCTGACCCATTAATTTTCACATCAGAAAACCCAATCGGGTTCTGATTTTGCTGCTGAATTAATTGCTGATAACGCCTCTTTAATGTCGAATTCCAGTGATTTTTAACCGCATTATCAGTCCGACCCGGAAGTAATCGGGCAATGGTGGCCCATCGGTTTCCATATTTAGCATGAGCAGCTAAAATAGCTTCATCCTCCGCCGGAGAAAACGGCCTGTGTTCAACATTAGGGCTTAACTGATTACACCAACGGAGCCTGCAGGATTTGCCGGACCTACCTTTTATATATTTACTAATCAAAGACCAATTCCGAGCTCCGTAACGCTCAACAAGTTTCGTTAAAATCTTATCTTCTTCAGCACTCCATGGCCCTTTTATCCTTTCAGATTTATTCGGGTTTTTACCCGAAAGCGAAGATTCTGATGAAGATGATTCAGAAGAAGAAGATGAAGTTGAACATCTGTTAAAAAAATCCATATCAAGATTATTGTGTTTCTTTATGGAGATAGAAAATGAATAATGATATTTAGTTTAGTGAGTTAAGTGGGGTTAAGTGATGTAAAGGGTGTATATATAGAGAAGATGAAATGCATGAACATAAGAGAATGGCTTTATTTTTTAGCCATTTTAGGTAGAATTAGAGGCTTTTTGGACTGTGGTGAAGGTGTGGTTCTTGGAAAGTGCCTTGTGTAAAGTTGGTAGGGGTTATAACTTGTATAGAACTAAAAAGGGTGCCTACATCTGCAAACCAGCTGTTTTTTTTCTTATTCTTATTTGGTGTTTGTGCTTATCTTATGGTTTCGATATATATATATATATATCGTTGGATAATTAAATAAATATTTATGTTTGAGAATTTAAACATTTTACTTTTTTATTAAAGGTGATTTATGTTTATAGCGATTTCGATTCAATGATATCGAATTACTCAAATAATTCTAAATAAAATTATGAATGTGAAAAGTTGGATCGATCGATAAATCGAATCGAGAAAAATGTTATTAGATTTTTAATAGGTTTATAAAAAATATTTATTGGGTTATTAGTTTGGTACTATTGGGTTATCACAATAACCCAATAATATGGTAATAATTTATTATTTTTTACTCTTCCTAATTATTAGATTTTAGTAATTTAATATATAATTAGACACTATAACTACATCAAATTATTAGTACTCTACAAACATCACATTAGATCGTTTTACTAGTTTTTACTGTTTACACAACACCTAAAGATTAAAGTAAGGGGTTCACAATTGTTATTATTTGGTTTTAGTTTTAATTTTAGTCTTGTCGCACTATTTTGTTATAGTTTTAGTTTGTAATTGTAGGTTGTAGCATTTGTAAGTTTATAAAGATCCGTAGTTTGATTAACATAAAAAATTTCATACTATGTTTTGGTGATAACACGTAATTATAGCCTTTATACTATGTTTTTCTCATATTGATGCAATTACTCATTATCTTTCTTGTTTCACTATATCAAGGCATTTAGAGAAGTGAGAAGACATATTATGTTTTACGAATTTTTTCTTATTGGGTAAATCAAAAATTGAATCTATAACGATAAAAAACAGAAAAATCGAAAATCGATAAAGAATATCTTATTGATTTGTCATTGGGTTAACATATTTAAAAATTGAAAACCGATAAATAAAATCGATAATATATAAATCAAACTGAACCGACAGATGCACAACCCAAGATTCCAAAGCTACGCCAAAAGAATACTTATAGTCATGTTTTCTTTTATATATAGTAGAAAAGTTAGAATATTTGAAATCACTTTTTTACTATAATAATTTCACTATTATTCTTTTAAATGATTCTAAATTAAAATAGAAAATTCCAAAGTTTCGTCAAATTAAAGAATACTTATATTCAATGTAATTTTCCTTTTTATATATAATAAAAGAAGTTGAAAACTTGAAATCACTTTTTTCACCACACTAATTTCACTATTATTTTTACAGATTTCTCGTGATTTTCTCTATCTATTTAAAGAAAAAAACACCACTTTTTATGAACGAGGGAATTACTAATTAGTGATTAATAGATTAAATATCATAATAGTGAGACAATAATATTGTAAAACTTTAAGTCGATGGGTTATTAAGGGTGATTATGACATTTAGAGATTGTTTGGTGGAGAATAAGTTGTCTTGAGATTAATTATTTCAAGATTATTAATTATAAATGAGTTATTTTATCATGCACGTGAAATAACTTATCTCGATACTAAAGGATAAATAGTAAAATAAATAATATACCAAAAACAAAATAAAATAGTCATACATTTAATCTTAAAATTATTATACTTTATATCTTACACCTCACACCAAAGAACTGCAAAGGTTACCCTAAAAAATATGACCACCTTCTTAGCAACATTTCAATTTTTTTATTTAATATTTAAAATAAATGTTGATACAAATTAAATATACGTTAAAAAGTTTTATATAAACAATGCAATATTCTTTACAAAAGATGGTTTTATATCTCAAATTAGACTCAAACTTAAATTCATGAAACTCAACTCAAAATCTACAAGTAAAAAGAAGTGCTAAATGACCAGAAAATATGTCATAAAATTATAATATTTTTTATCTTAAAATAAATTGATCTTTACTCCGTGTTCAATTAAAATATATTAAAATTATAATAATAAAAGTGTTTCAAAAAAATAAAATAACATTTAAAAAAATATCATCCTAATCAGATTTTTGTTTACTAAATTTTTTTTCCATAAGTAAAAATGAATGAATATCTATCACTTGTTAAGCACATACTCGATAGACATATATTAAATGTGATATTAAAACAGAATTGTCATAGCTGGTGATGTTTTGTCGTTATTATTAACACATAGATTAATTTGACAAATTTGGATATCCAATAATCTAGGGGAAGGAGGACAAATTACTATA
Organism: Solanum pennellii; assembly: GCF_001406875.1. Classification (NCBI taxonomy): domain Eukaryota; kingdom Viridiplantae; phylum Streptophyta; class Magnoliopsida; order Solanales; family Solanaceae; genus Solanum; species Solanum pennellii. The sequence goes on along the minus strand of NC_028640.1, from coordinate 74,407,208 downwards.
TTTAATATGAACATTAGGTCTATGAAAATGAGAGGAAATGTGGATACATTGAATTTAGTGTTATTATTGAAGCTTTTCAAGTATTATTGCTTCAATTTCACTGCATTTTGTTTTGTCTTGTAGTCCAGATTCATAAATGAATCGTTGGGATCTTTAATTAACGATCTTTTATTTTTGTACAACTTCCGTACAACAACATTTTGGTACAAAGTTTATAAAAGAATCACAAAAGGGATCAATATATATGGCTACATCAGTCACAATTAATCCTTAAGTTATGTCACATGGTTTTCCTTTATTAATTACTACTTACAACTACATTTTGTTACTTCACGAAACCAAAAACTCCTCATTAATATTTTATATGACCTAATCTAAACATCTGCAAAAAATATAAGAACAGTCGGTCGACAAATGTGATTTTAATCATTCTAACGATGCTAGAAGTTGTTTTGATATAATATTATATTATGTTGTCATTTCATTTATTACAATTCAAATTTTATGATCAAGATAAATAATTTTTATTTTATACATCTTCGATTCAAATAAGAATTTTTATGTTTTTGCTTTGTTTCAGACTTGTTTCCTCAAATAGAAACATTGTAACCTCTATTTTTAGCTTTATTAAAAAATTCTTTCAAATAGCTAGATTTTATCCATCGATGCTTGGTTGACATATATGTCGATACATTGTCAACTTGTGTTATAATTAAGAGTAAGACAATCAAGTTGCTAGTAACAATTTGATCCAACCATTTTAACGCTCTTTTTAAGAGATAAAAATATAATAGGTTTATCTATTAAAAAAGCTGAAGCGTGACATATTAATTTCCAAACAAAATTTTCCATCAGCACTTAGAAATTAGGATGAAATCAGAGTGAGTTTTGATTTTTCAAGACAAATATAAGGTTTGAACTATAATTACTGGGTTCGGGAGAATCCGAACCCATAGCCTACACCTACTTAGCCCCGCCATTATATGAAATATAGAAAAATATTTCTCTAACTTGTATTTCTATGAGGCAATCAGGTTATATGTAACTATCTAATTCAATTGTTTAACAGCTCAATCGAAGAGACAAAAGTATCACACGACAATAGTGACATTTATATATTGATTGATGATTGATATAACCTGTAACTCTTTTTTGAAATATTTGTTAGACACTTCAAGCCATTCTCATTGTAACACAAGAGCCTATTTTGATTAACGGATCGACAATCATCATAAGAAGATTCAAAATACATAGAAGTTTTATTTTTCGAAAGGGCAAAAACGGAAATAAAGGAAAAGGTTAGTACCAATGATTCTCGTACTAGCTAGGTAGGTAGTCATTTTTTTTTACATAAAACAAGGGAGCGTTTAAAACATGAGAGACAGTAAAGCCGAATTAGCTAACTGTTTTTATCATAATCAACATTAACATAATCATATATTATTATTACTCCAACGCCGTTTTATTATTGGTAATTCTTTTTTCTATTATTAGTAATTAAACATTTGTTTTTTTAAAAATAAAAAATAAAAAAGTTTGATTGAAAATGTCAAGTTGGGTTACAACTTTTTGACTAACTTTTCAGTATTAACAGCTGGGAATCAAAATCTAGATCTATCTTGTCTTTTTTAATCAACGGTTGAGATTAATTAATCTTAGTGAAATCAACCAATTAATTTAAGGAGCTTAAGGATGACTTCAAGTAGCTCCACGTAAGACTGGACCCCACATTACAGCCTGGAAAAGAATCTCACGTGATTCGGAGTCTGAATTCCTTTGACTTTTCACCTTCGGTTTTGTCTGGTGAAAATTATCGTTTCCCTCCTACTTGCGTGTGTACCACAAACGATTTTATTATCATAATTTATTTTACAATAATTATAAATTTTTTTTATTATCGTTAACTTTGTTGGTAAGGGTATGATATTTTAACTTAATTCAATCCCAAAAGCTAGCTCATAAGAAGAAATTTATCCAAATTCATATAAAGAGATCAATTTCCCATTCTTCTATCAATATGGAATTTCTTTAACATTTGTTATTGCTCTTTACTCTTGTTTTTCTTCTAAGCTTGTGCTAGAATTGATGATTAATTAAAAATTTTCTTTCTTTCATCTTTAGAATACGAATATAGTCATACACCTCTTCTTTCTAGGTACATTTATAAAACTATACTCGATATGTTGTTAATGTCGTTTATATGTTGGTGAGTACTTTTACTCAAAAAAAAATGTGGATGGGTGAGTGGGTGGGTCGGCAGAGGCAAACCCACATTCATATGTAAGGGTGCATGTGTACCCATTAATTTGAAAAAAATATAAGAAATAATTAACTATCGCACTCGTGAAAAGTATAAGAGTTTCTTTATACTGTGCTATAAGCTAGAGAATCCACCTGCAGACTGATTGGAGGCACTTTTAATCATTTTCAATATTTTCATGATATATATTTCTAATCGGAGATAATTTTGAATTAATACACGAAATTTATCAATTTTGAATTATTTATCAATATGTTGAAAGGATTTTTAAAAAATAAATCCTATTCCGTTTAATGAATGAATTAATAATAGCTGCATTGCACAAAAGATTAATGAAATAGTAGACGCACGTTTGCAATTCTGAACCGAAAGGAATGAGATATAGCTGTCCACCTGTCAGAAAATTAACAATAATTGTGTAACACGTTATTTAATATTCGATATTCATATTCGATATAATATAATATCACATATCACAAATTCTAATATCAAAATTTAGCATTGATGTTCTTAATAATATTGTCTCTATTCTTATAATTTAAATTCAAAATTTCTAGTGGCGATAAATTATTTGATCGTTAGAAAAAGGAAAGAAGCAGTTGGGCAGTTGAACAGCTGGGCGTCACCGACTTGTTGTTTATTTCTCCTACATGAAGAAACTACCTTGTCCTTTCACTCCCTATTTTCACTCATAAAATCATTCTCTTTTTGATATTTTATATCCTATAGTTTTTATTTTTTTTTATTCCTAGTATACTTTTTTGCCTACTTATTGAGCTAACAAAGTTACTATATGAACATTTTATTATCATTTAAATTATAGAAAAATATACGTGTTGTATTTACTTATAAGTTAGAAGTTATTGAATTTGAATGAATCGTATCTCGTTATTTAACTTTATTTTTTTTATCAAAATTAGATTTTTTTTATATGATGAAAACTGAATTTTGCAAAGTATACTTAAAATTGAATGATTATTGATATTTTTTATGAGATCTCTCTTTAGGGATTTTTTAATTGTTCTTTAAACTTTATTATTGTGTATATTAAATAATGACCTTTTTCTTTAACTCTTTTTGTAATTTACTAATGAAGTCGACATGTTAGTAGCTCAAGAAAGAAGACAAAAGAAAAATCAATGGTTTGCATGATTATTTGCTTACCTTTTTTCTCAATTATATGAATAGTATATTGATTTTCAATCTTAGTCGTAGCAACTAGTGCTTACAATCATTTTTCTAGTGAAATGAACATAATCATATACTAACACTCAATATCATAATATTCAAGCTCGCTGAAAATTTTAAATTTGAAATTGAAAAAAGAATCTCAATTTTTTCAAATTTTGTTTGGACATTTTATTTGGAAAGAATTTAATGTTTTTTAAATGGAAGACATAAAATCGACTATGACAATAACATTTTTCTAAATTCACGTCAGAGTCTATACGTGATGGACTTTATCAATTAGTAGTACCAATTTGTACAATTTGAAAGTTTATTTCTGATCAAAGTTCAAATTTTATCAACATATGAAACGTTTAATTACATTATAAAGAAATATTGAGTACGTACTATATCTGGCTGCACAATACATTGTGCCATCTCGTGACACATACACTAATAAAAACTTAATTAACCTTCAATTTGAATAATAGTACGTAAAAGGTACCCTGCAAAACTTGGACTTAAGTATATATATATGGGGCTTTTTACTCTTGTACGTGTTGAAAAATAAAACAAGTAACGTCTCAAAAGGATAGTCTCATTGCCGTACATTATCATGAACTGTGTTACTAACACTCGATATATCATATTTATAAAAAATATGGAAAAGGGTCGAAAATACCTTTAAGCTATGCGAAATAGCTCAAATATACCGTTGAATTATATTTCGGCTCAAATATACCCTTCCCGTCAAACTGTAGGATCAAAAATATCCTTCCCATTAACATAATCTATTAAACGTCACTTGGATGTCATGTTGATGCAACATGACATGCCACATAAGTCAATAGAGTTCCACTGTTTTGAAAAGATGGAGGTTTCGTAAAACAATCAATTGTTTCTTTCAGAGAAAGGTTGAAGATTATGGTTGGGTTGCTACGTTTTTCGGTGAATCGTTCAAAAATTTTAGGAAAATGGAGAAAATTGGGGGGGAAATTAGGGGAAGTTTACTAGTCTGCAATGACATGAGTGGAGCCCTATTGGCTGATGTGGCATGCCATGTGGCATTCACATGGCAACCAAGTGGCGTTTAACAGATTCTGTTAATAGGAAGGGTATTTTTGATCCTATAATTTGACGGGAAGAATATATTTGAGCCAAAATCTAGTTTAAGGTTATATTTGAACTATTTTGAATAATTCAAAATATTTTTGACTCTTTTCCGTAAAAAATAATATTAACATAACTACTTATTCCAACTTTTCTAATATATACTTCACATATTTAATATTATTTTTATACGTCCGATACGAAAAAAGTTAATCATTTTCAATATGTTGTCCATTATGAGATTGGTTCCGTACCAATTAAGATTGGGGAGGTGAATATATACATGTACAAATTAATGGACCCAAAGTGTTCCCTGCCAACCAAACTACCGCTCAGTTTACCATTATATTCAATTTGCTGGCCTAATTTACACTATTTGTTTGTAACTGTATCGATGTTTAATATTTGTATTAATGTTTAATTAAATTTAGATTGAATCAATATTAAAGACTAAACACTCTTTGATAAAAGTGATTTAGTTTGCATACTCAGAATTTAAATGGATATCTCTAATTAAGCAAGTAATGAAAATATTTATCACTCTGTCGCGATCATTATAGTTTATTTATTTGTTATGGTATTATTACTGGCTTGTTTACGCGTAAGACATGCATGGGAGGTGTACATTTTTTTTGTCCTTTTGGAATCTTTCATAGTCAACATAATTGGTTACGGTGGTTGTACCATTTTTTTTCTATATAAATCCAAATTTCATTTATTTTCCATTCTATAAGTATTAAATAGATTAGACTGCCCATTTAATTTCTTCATGATGAAATTTAATAGTATAGTAGACTATGAGTTGAAATAAAAAGGCTTTCGTCTTGTCTCTATCGATCATGAGCTGTTTATTGAAAAATATTACGAGACAATTAAATAAGTCTTTATTTAGGATTCACCTTTGAGATGTGTTCTTTTTTAATAGCTACAAAATCATAATTAATTATTGTTCTCTCTTATCTTTTTTTTTTTTGTTTATTTCATTGTAATTCAAATTCTAGTTATAAAACATATTTTTCAAGTAAATGGATAAAAAGGATTGTCAAAGTCGAAAGAAACCAAATGAGAGGTATGTCTCCTAAGGGTAAACAACATGCATGTTAAGATTTTGGAAAAAACACTTGTACCTCAAAAAGAAAAACTATTTACGAGCGGTCATCATTTGGTTTGAACTACTAATTCATATTTACTGTTTGATACCATCAAAATGTATATACATTTGGATGGTATTAAAAAGGAAGAAGCATTAATGTTTCAGTAAAAACACTATTCATTTACTCCTTGATATCATTAGAGTATATATATACTCTGATGACATTAACAAAGTTACAATGTTTAACTGAAAAGACTATTTGATACTATCAGTATATATATATGCACTATGAAAACATCATTAGTGCTTCAAGGAATAAAAACAAGAAAGCAATCAAATTAATAGTTTAAATTGTAGGTCCAATCTGAATAAATATATTAGGTCTGGTCCAATTTGTGTAGTTTTCTCTAAGGGGACACATCAAACGGGCGTCCTTGGGAAACATTACTGATCTTATTAAGTTTCTTCAAATTTCATAATCCCTTTTCGTTGATTTGCTTCAAAAATATGTTTTTTAGGTTTCGAACTCCTAAAAACACATTGTTATAAGAAAAATATTAAACTTAAAAGATAAACGATGACTCGAAAATTCTTTAGTCATGGATTTGAACCTACATACGTTCTTAAATTATCAAAAAAATTTATTATGAAAATTTATATATACATATCTACAGAAACATTAATATAATTAAATTGATCCATAAAGATGGCCCTTTTCTCTCTCAATATTTTAGTCTTGTTAAATTGACCATTTCAACTTATAAAACAATACAGAGAAGTTCCAGCTCATTAATAATTAATTTTTAGAGTATTATTAATTTTTGGATCACTAATAAACTTTCAGCATCAAATAGTACATTATCTTTTGATATTTTCTTTACCATTTATAGGGGGAAAAACTTTAACTTAGCTTTATTCACAAGATAATTTATAAGGTTCTCTTCATCCGTACAAAAATACTACATTAGTCTTAGTACAATGTACCAATTGATACTCTGACAAAAAAATCTTTGCACATTTAGTCCTCCTTTAATTCCATTTTCTAGCAATTGTCTCCTAATTTTGGTACAATCTTGCTGCTTTTAGATATGCAAATGGATTGAGCATACTCAAAAAAAAAACAAATAAATTAGAATGTCATTGCTAAGAAGGTTCCACTAGGTATGAGCAACTCGATTATTTTATCTATTTTCACCTGATTCATTTTTTATCTGTTCATATTACGATTCGATCTGATCATTTGCCCCACAAAGCATTACTTTAGAGTTATTTTGAATCTACATTGTTTATAATGGTTAAATTGTTAAAATATTTCTAAGTTACTGAATATAGGTCAATTTTACTTTTGTTGTGCTTTTGGCATAAAAATATCCTCGACGTTTGTTGACTAGCTCAAAAATATTATCAAATCACTCGAATAATTCAAATTTATTTTTTTTGCGAGAGAAAATTAAATCGATTTTGCTCTTTAATTATTTGAAATGGACAATTTTGTTTAAATGGCATATAATGAGTGGAGTACAAAATGTTGTCCTTTTATCTCTTATTCCTAGTCAATAAAATTGGTTATGGTAGGTAGTTCATAGATGTAAGTTATACCTTCTATTTTTTTTTGTTTCAATCTAATAGTTGGCAATTACTTTCTTTGGCTAATTTTTTCTTAGGCCCGTGATGAAGTCGGGTCAACAGAAGAACCGACAAACTATTAAATTGGGAAAAACACTTATCATTTTACGAGATATATCAGTTGAATACATTATATTACGTGATATATCAGAACATATACGAAGTATCAGAATGTTGTGTTGGGAAGTCGAATGTTGTATCCTAAGCCGAGAAGTGATGTATCGCGATGTTGAAGGATGCATCCGAAACTGGAATACGACGTATCAGAATATTGTGAGATGTATTCAAATTCTATCAAATTTAATGAATTTTTATAATCTGAAAAAGAATAAAAATAAGATATACTTAGCTCTTTAACGCTATAAAATTTATGTATAATTCCCTTAAATTATGATATGTCAGACAAATCTCCTATTAAAACATACGTGTTATATGGACTATGAGTTATGATATCAATTAAATATGGAAAAATTACTAAAATACACTACTTTAATTTATTTAATTTCATTAATTCCCTACTGATGTATTAAATTACAAGAATCCCTTTTTTTATCCCAAATGATACTAATTAAATTTTATACATTAAATTTCATGTTCAACACATAAAAAGATACTCAAATTCACAATTTAAATTAGATACTTAAATTTTTATATACTTATCAATATTTCATATAAATATGATACTTAAATAACAGATGTATGACAGTCTGATACACATATACTATTATTTGATACCTTAATATATACGAAATATAAGTAAAATAAAACAAAGAATCATTCTATCATGATCACCAAAAAATGATACTTAATAAAATTAATTGAACATACTAACAAATATATTCAAAAATCATTATAAGATTAAAAAGATACTTAATACAATTCATCTTATACTAACATATAAAAAAACAGGTTAACATGATACTTACAAAATACTAATTGAAACTATATATATAAACGAAATATTAAATTTAAAATATATTTCTTTGATACATTAAATTTCATGTCCAACACATGAAAAGATATTCAAATTCACAATTTAAATTAGACACTTAAATTTTTATACACATATTACTATTATTTGATACCTTAATATATACGAAATATAAGTAAAAATGAAACAAAGAATCATTCTATCACGTGATACTTACAAAATACTATTTGAATCTATATATAAACGAAAAATTAAATTTAAATATGTTTCTTTGATACATTAAATTTCATGTCCAACAAATAAAAAGATACTCAAATTCAGAATTTAAATTTGATACTTAAATTTTAGTTACAATATATCATCTCACCGGAGCTCCGGCGACAAATACTTATCAAAGGGCATCGTTATTATATATCCGGAAAAAATCGTATATTAATATATCCCCTTCACATGGTACTATTATTGTTGCTATTTTTATTTTTTCATGGAGTTGATTTGCCCAAATTCCTGGGAGTGAAATTAGTTACAAGATTAACTTAAATCAAGTGAAGGAAAATCAGTTACCCTTGATTTTAGTTATAACAGTTATAGAAAAAAAAAATTCGGTCATTTATATTTAAGTATCATTTCTATTTTATAAAGTATCCGGAATTCTTAAAAATAAGGGATTTTTGGTAAATATTGATATTATAGGGATAGAATGTAATTTATCATTTACAGTATGTCATTTGCCTAATTTTTACATTAAATATAGATTATTTTAATACGACTTTTGTTCATAGGTAATATTTGGAATATGTTATGATATCAATTAAAATATTTCTTAATACAATCTGATTCATATAACATCAAAGCCGAGAATATGAAATTCAAAAAAGTGAATCGATAAATATTTCAAGTAAAATAATAATTTTCACATAGATTCTTTTAATTATTATTCCTAATTAGATTAGTGAATAGAAAAGTAATGTACAAAACTTGAAATTGGAATATTTTCCTCCTTAATCAAAATATTATCCAAAACACCTAGTAGACATATTGTCTCTATCGTCGATGAGCTGTTGGGACAAAAAGTCTTTAGGGTCAATTTTGATTATTATATTTTTTTACATATATATGTTCCAAAACTCTCTAATTGAAGGACCACAAACATATCTTTTTTAAGAATATTCACTTTTATGACTATTTGATTATTTGATTATTCTTTCTTCTCTTTTGTGATTGAAAACGTGTTAATTAATTTTACTATATAGTACTAGTAGAACATTATTGATGTACGTAATTATTAGCATATTTTTTCGAAATGACAAAAAGTTACTAGATAGTGTCAGCCTTAAGGTTCAAAACTTCATTTGAAATTTCATATGAAGGAGGTGAAAAGTGAAAATAAGGTGAATTTGCTCATATGTACATATTAAACATATGATATAAATCAAGAATTTAAGGAAAAATTAAAAATATATATATATATACTAGTGTTAATGTATAGGATGAAATTTGGTTAAGTAGGTATATGAATCATAAAATGACACATGACACATAGGAATCAAAATTAAATTTAAGAATAACTGAGTCGTTGAACATATTATAATCCCTTTTTTTTTTATCACTACATTTATGAAGTATCATGATATAACAGTACATTATGAAAACTTAAAATATTTTACCATTTATAAGTAGTGTTTACATTAGCTTTATTCACATAGACAATAATCTTTAAGGTTCCCTTCATCCTATACAAAGTCTTAGTACAATGTACCCATATATATTGATACATATTAATTTGGCCAAATAAGATCTTCACAAATATTTATTCTTCTTTTTTATTCCCATTTTCTATGAAAATGTCACCTAATTTTGATACAATTCTGCTGCTTGTAGATACGCAAATGGATTAAATATGCTTGTAAAATGAAAAGAGAATCAAACAAGATATGAACTATGGGAAAAAGTATATATAAAAACTGCAAATAGGATGAGATAATAATACATTACACATGCCAATTGGAAACAATAAATACTGAAAAAAAAATAATATTTGAAATGTCATTACTCCTTACCAAGAAAGTTCAAGCAAGTAATTGCCTTATTTCATTTAGTGACATGACAAAATTTTCGACCCGTTTGGTCATAAATATTATTAACTTTTTTTTCGAAATAATTTTTACTTTATTTAAAAATCGATACTTGTATCTGACAATTTCAAATGTTGGTTCTTGAAAATGCAAACATTTGAGGTCTAGGATATTAGCTTTTAAGAAATTTGTCCACTATATGAAGTATAAATCATGGGATAAATAACCTCAACAATTAACTAGTATTCCTAACTAAAAGCACGATAAAAATAATCATGTGTTTTATTTTTTATCACTCGTATCAAACGATCGACTACAATTGGGCATTGGTTGCTGATTCATTTAATTGAAAATCGTATTGGGCTGTAGTCCAAATTGAGCAGTGGGCTGATTATTTTTCAAATAAATGCAAATTCATAGGGCAACTTTCACATATAGCAAACAAAAAATTCATATTTGTATGCTATAGCAAAGTTTGCATAATTGCGCTCCATAGCAAACATAAAACTGTATAATTCGCTATACATATACAATTGTATAATTCGTTGGCCTAAATTGTATAATTCGCTGGCCTATTTCGCTGCAATTGTATAATTCGCAATTGTATAATTGATTGGCCTTTTTCTCTGCAATATTTGTATAAAATTTGCATTTGTCTACAATTGAATTGAAGTAAAATGTTTGTAAATTGTATAATTTAAGTGTATATACAATTTTCTCTCGCTTTATACAAAAAAGAAACAGAATTATACACTTCTGTGTATAAAGCGAGAGAGGCGAGCAGAGAGTGGCGAGCGAGAATGGGAGAGTGGCGAGCGAGATTTTTGGGAGAGAGACGCCTGGCAAATTTTGGCTATTATATACAATTTTCCCAATTACAAATCAAGTTTTAACTATTTTGAGGCCCACCGAATAAGGCCCATAGACTTCTGGTATATGTTGGTCCAAAATGTCTTGCAGGTAATGGAAGAGGCCCATTTTTGTTCAATAGAAGGGACGACTTTATCTTTTGAGAAGAAGAATAGCCCCACTCTCTAACCGACTGATCTCAATGATCATATAATTGGGAGGGAAGGTGTCACATTAGAGGTGTCCTCTTATTACAATGACGAGGTTGGTCCCTCTTTTAGTAGACTCAACTATGAATATTTATTAGAAATGAATGTCAGCTAATCCTATTTTGAACATGCTGAAACTTTGTGTTTCGATAAAAATCTAAAAATACAGTGTGAACTATCCATGATATATATAACAAACCAAATAATTTAAAGCTAGTTAAAATTAAATTGAGAATAACTATTGAGTGACAAAATATGTGTATTAAAGGTTTTGTAGTGATTTTATCTAAACAGTACATGTGATAAGTTTTATCGTTTATAAAATTATATATATATCTTCTTCTACAATTCAAAAAATATCGGAGAACAAGTTAAGCAAATTTTGTCCATTTTGATATCATATTATTACAATCCTGCCTATTGATGTCTATTATTTAACCAAAAAAATGATGGCATAAGGAGAAAATACAAAAAAAGAATGATTTGGATTAGGAAATTTTGAGCAAATAGACAAAATGAGCAAATATGATATAATTAGTTAAACAGTAAATTAATATACTTGCTTCAAAATTATATTGTAGTGTAGTATTTTGGTGTTGATATTGATTTAGGAGGCCTATAGGTCTCTGATTTTAGCGAAAGTAGATACGTCTACGATTCGTAATATTCAGTCATCAATAATTCACACGAAACTTATGAATTTTCTTTGTCCATGATTTAAATATCCTTTGTATAATTAAAAAAAATTATCACCTTTCTAATATCATATTTATACGTTATAAATAAAGATTAGGAGAAAATAAGCTGATGAAATAACGAGCTTAGCATGGATTGACCCAACTTAATAGCTATTTTTCCAACACGTAAAAACGTGTTTTAATTTATTAACATTTAACTTTTAACATCATTTAGAAGAGACCCTAAACACATGCAAGATTTACAAATTTGACCATTTCTTATGAAGTTAGGATGTTGCATGATATAATTTTTCTCAAACGGTGAGACTTTTCAATATAAATTTAAACTTAATTAAATATTAATTCAAATATTAAATACTGATTAAAAAATCAAATAAAGAATTTCATATAAATTACAAGCGCATGATTATTTTCCTTTTAATTCTTTTTATTTATTCTAACAAAACAAACAATATGTTATGTTACACTAATAAAAATTTAAGATATAAATAGCCTCATTCCATAGATAATATATTTTACCAATAATCAAAATATATATCAACCAAATAAATAAATAATAAAATGATTATGGACCATTAGGCCAGACTAATACAAAAATCAGCTGGTTTAGTAGAGAGAAGTTCGAAAATATTTTAAGTTCCTTTCACAAAAATTATTGATGGTACGTCTGGTAGACTAATTTTTAATTGTTTTTTTTTAATCAAACTCGATGAATAAGTAAGATACCGGTCATATTCAGTTTTCTGTTCTATTATTTTTATTTATTTATTTATCTACGTGTGGATAGAAATTTAGCTCTTCTAGAAGTTCAAAAGAAAAAAAAAATTACATAGCCAATTAAATACAACTATAACAGAATAATCATACACATCAAGTTGCATCAAATAAATACGAAAATAATAAAAATTCACTACTTTTCAAAAGTGGCCTTCTGTCAAATTTGTCATTTACAGGCGTAACAAAGCATATTTTGTTGACACACAATACCTTACCTTAATTTACCTTTATTTCTACTTTAAATTTACAAAAAAGTATTAATGTTTGACTACAGGGTATGTATATAATTTATAAAGATCTAGATGATTGATTGATATGTATAAAATAATATTGTCTCTAAAAAAAAGTTAATGAAATAGAATGGCATGAAGAATATTTCGAATAACATATTTTTGTCGATTGAAATCAATTTAAGATAGATTTTAAGAGGAACAAAACATAAATATTCTTCAAATTTAGTATCATTATAAAAAAATTATACATTGATAGTAATTGATATATTATTATTGAGCGACTAGAAAACAAAGAAAAAATAGACATCTCAACGAACAAGACATGAGAAAAACGAATTGCAATATGATATTTAATTAAATGCAAAAGCTTATCATAAATTGATGAATCCATATTTGTCATTTATTAAGGGTTGAGAATTGTCAAAAGAATACTGCACGTATTGTTGACTAAATTGTACCACTAATATATTTTGTCTTCAAAATTGCACATGCTCATGTTTTTCACTATGATAATTCATTTTTCCATGCTAGGAGAGTGTTTACAAAAGACAAATTTTCACTTATTTATAATTTGCAGATTATTATATTATAACAAAAAAAATTTCAAGACAATAATTGTGAGTTTTACGACACGTATGACAATTTTAAAATGTAATTTCGTTTTATGCATCAAAGGTGTGAAAAATATTTATATAACCAAATGTCCGAATCAATGGTTAAAGTAAAGGTGTGAAAAATAATTATATAACTGAATGTCCAAATAAATGGTAAAGTGTTAGCTAGGTTAAATTATCTTCTTATCACACTTTTTCTTCTTTCTTTATATTCGATGGATTAAAAAAGGGAAAATTATATGAAATGGCAAACATTCATAACTAATTATATATTAGGGGTATAGTTTAATTTATTTACATTATATAATTATAGTTTATTTTATTTGCTATAATTAATGGGGGCCCACAACCTATTATGTAACCAATTGTATAAAAACCTTATTTTCTAATTTTGTATATAATTATACACAATCTAATTTTCTCTCTCCTATTCACAATTAATTTTCTCTCTCCTTTCCTCATTCTAACGTCTTCTCCTACATTTAATACTCCAATATCAGATTTGAATTTCGATTTTTTGTCCAAAATTTCAGCGATCCCTCCTGAAGTTGAAGTCTCCTCCCTAAGTTGAAGTCAATTTCGTAAGTTATCCTTAATTTTAGTTGTTTACCTTTTTTTCTAACTTATCTAAAAATTGTATATGTGTTCTTTTTTTTTTTCCATATATTTTGATGAAATAATCGTTTTTTTGTTCTTGATAGATCTAAAATTCGTCAAACAATGAACGAATCGTCTACATATTTGAGGATTACCAGAGGTAGTCCTTTGCATGTCAATGTTGTTGACATTTTACCATCCTTTTCAATGGGGCTAACTCAAGAATTTGGGGTTAATGTAGGGTCTTTGGGAAAATCAAAACAACTTATACAAGAACAAACCATGGAAGAGCTGAGATCAAAGAAAAAAAACGACCCTATGGCAGTTCAACAAGTTATTAAAAATGCCAAAGCTAGAGGCATTAAAATTGTACAAGGTACAAGAAAGAGGAAAGTTGTACTATTTGAATCAGAGGAAAATGATTGTGAAGTCGGATCTGAAGAACTTCATAATCATGAGATAGTGTCTTAAAACACAAACTTAGATACAATTTTTTTGTTAATTAGTTGTCAATATACAAAAACCATTAAATTAAGTATTGTATATAGTATATTCCATGTGAGTAATTGTATATAGTATATTGCATGTTTATGTTATTTTTGGTTTTTGTATATATATACAAAATAGTAATTGGACTTAGTTATACAGATGGAAAATTTGAATATATGATTAGAATTTGTATATTCTATTAGTTATATACAAATTTTTGAAGTTAGTATATATTTAAGTTTACATACATATACAAAAATTGATATGTACATGTCTGTTTTAATAGCTAGTAGTAGGGATTGTATATAAATGGGGAAATATCATATGTGATTATAATTTTGTATATTGTAGTAGTTATATATAAATTATCGAATAAAATGTATTGAATATGCATATACAATTAATAAAAACATTGAATAAGTGTTAGTATATACTATATACAATTACAAACCTGAATAACATATATCTCTTGTTATAGAAATTCGTAAAATGCATTTTTGTACATGTATATATTTATTCAATAAGATTGTATATGTATATTTATTGCAATCTAATTGGATGTGCATATACAATAAAAGACATTGAATACGTGCTGGTATATACTATATACAAAAAAGGTAAGTTCATATATATAAACAGAAAATAATCTGTGAATGACTTTTTTTTTTTTTTGTATATATAGGTAGGTATGTATATACAAAAATTAATTTGTACATGACTTATTATAAACAGAATTTTTTTTTTGAATTTGAACGTATGGCTTGAAAATAGGGACGTTTCCCTAAAATTGTGGCATTATCTTGATTTATTGTTACCATATTTAATGCTTCAGTTACAAACAACTTTTTAAAATAGAATTGTATAAATAATAATAAAAAAAATTATATACAAAATTAAAGACACCTTTAATAACTTAACTATACCCATATTATGTAATTAGGTAAACTATACCCATATAATGTTATTTAATCTAATAAGTTTGCCATATATGAAATTTTCCCATTAAAAAATAGTTCAACATTACATATATTCATTTAAATGTAACAGATAATGATAATGATCGAAATATGATGTCTACTTAAATCGTAGGAGCTAATAGTCATTGATATGCCCGTATTGTGACATCATTGTTATTGCAATTAAATAAAGAACGAAGTAATAAATATATAAAAAAAAAAGTAATTAAAGTTTTACTTGCTCAAACCTATAAGAATTTAAACGTGATAATAGAATAATATTGTTGTAATTGTTATTGACGCCTGAAAAATCTGAAATCTAATTTTTACTAAAAAATTATTATTAGTATATATATAGTATATTAAAGTTAAATCCCTTATGAAAAAAAAGGATTTATTCATCTAAAATCTAGCTTACCAAAGTAAAACTTACATAGGAATATGGATATGTGTCACTACTTTTTTTTTTTTTAGACAATAACCACTCCTTTTACTCGTAAACAAAATAACTAAGATTACATAAACAAAGACAAGTATTGTCTATAAAAAAGAAAAAGAGAAATAAACAAATGAAATTAATAACAAAGTTTGGTGTACGAAATATTTCGTGTTCTGCTAGATTTTGGAAATGTTGCACCTCATCTTACTCTTTGAGATTTAAAATATTTCGTATTTTCATAGATCGTGAAATTTTTTTTTATCTTATCTAATTGAGATTTGAGCGATTGATTTCACGGCTCGATAAGTAAATATCAAAATATTTATTTTCTTGATAATCCAAAGCCATTAGCCAATGCATGAACAGCAGGATTAACAGCCAATTGCCCCAAAATCCCCTGTTTATAAGGCAAAAAGGTCTTCTTCTTCAAATCTGATGAAAGTGCTCTGTTTACTGTGTAATGCAATTCATGAGCTGAAACTTTTCCCTTTTTTGTTCTAACAATTGATTTTGATGGAGAAGAAACAGAGCTTTCATTTCCCCGAGAATTCGAATGTTTTCCTTCTCTGTAACCAGCAGCTGTATATTTCTTTAATGGATCTTTATCTGATGCTCTTCCTTCTGATGCACTCCTAAACAAGAAAAAATCTTTGAATCTCCATTTTTTACTTCCTTTAGATGATGATGAAGACAAGATTAAACATGTAGACGCGTTCGATTTCGAAGATTGACTTTTCATTTCTTCATCTTCTTCTTCTTCCCATAGATACTGTGAAATTCTCATAGGTGAAAGTGACCTTGCTGATCTTCTGCTCGATGAATTCGACAACCCATTCGACGAACCTCTCTGTTTTCCCCTGCTTTCCCTCTCCGTTATACTACTTTTTCTTAAATACTCTGTTTCTTGAACTTTTTTGTTTTTCGCAGAAACTCCTACTCTGTTTTTCTTCTGAGTTTGTAAAACAGGGGATGGTTTAATCATACCACCATCAAACAATTCTTCAGCTGAAACAGAGCCAATTTCCAATTCTTGACTAACATCAAAAGCGAATTCATCAACATGGCTGGTAAGTTCACCCTTATCATCCGCATCAGTAACGAATAAACTTTCAAATTCGCTATAAAATTGAGAGAGATGAGTTGGGCTTGGAGGAGCACTGAAGAAAAAATCTCCATTAAAAGGCTTTGGTGTTGATGGTGGACTAGTAAATGGGGTTGATCTTGCACTATTGAAATCGAAATTATCCATATCGTTAGATGGAATCATAACTTCCATTTTCAATTGAAACTTTTTTGCAGGTTTCTTGTTTGTGATAAACAGAGAAATGGTGTTTCTAGAGATGTTTATATAAAGAATGAAACTGGAGAAGACAAGATTATAGAAAGAAGAAAGAAAAGAGGAGAGCTAAATATTATTGACTTATGTGGGGTTTAATGAGTTTAAATTTCTAATGAAGAAAAGAGCCGCCTTTTACTACATTTCTACCAAATTTATTTGTCAATGTTTTCTTGGGACACATGTTAGGTTGAGTTTCACGGCGATTCAGAATTTTGAGTTTATGATATTTTTAAGGAGATGCTGAAAATATCTTTAAACGTGTATATGGTATGAATTATTATTTTCATTTTTAGATAATTGATAATTTTAAAAATATTTTTTTACTTGACATAACAAATAATTTCAAATTTTTATAGGAGTGTGAGACTCATAATAAAAAGTCTAGAGAAATGTTGAAAACATCTTTAAACTAGATGAGAATTCAGAAATGTATTTATACATGTGGTAAGATTATGGTTAGTAGAAGAGTCAGAAATAGCAGTTTGTTATGTTAAGGGTGTCCAAAATATGTTATCTAATCATTTTGTATATCATTTTACTTGTATATATGCTATTTTTTCTGATAAAGGGTGTCTATGTGGCTACATCACTGATTATGGTGTATTTAAATTTAGTTAATCAAGTAGATGAGTATTTTTACAATTGTCATAGTTCGATAAAGAAACTAATTATTCATGTCAAGTTTAAGAGTGTTTCCAATTATTTTTCAAATGTTTTATAAAAATATATAGTATTTTATTGTGATCTAAATAAATTAGTTGCATACGTTTTATAAAAGAATAATAAAATTATAATTTTTTGATTAAAATTATTGAATTTGTAATTAAAACTCTAACTCCACATTTAAAGGCAGCGCGAAACCACTTTTAAGTTAGAGGTTTTTGATGAAACCTCATTGATGAAAAATTAAACTATTCATACATAATTAATAGTACAAGTTGAATTCTCTTCAAATATTTTATATATGGGAAAAGGGTCTGATATACCCCTCAACTTTGTCATTTAGAGCTGATATACCCCTTGTTATGAAAGTGACTCATATATACCCTTACTTCTAAACAAATGGCTCACATATACCCTTTTCCTCTAACGGAAATGAAAAAAATAATAATTTTAATCTAAATTTTTATTATTTTTTTCTAAAAAATATAATCCCATATGAGTAAATTTAATCCTCGTCAAAAAAAAAATTTTTGACTTTTTTTATTTCAATGACTAATTTATAATTATTATTTTGATAATCAAATTTTATTTATGTTTCACTAATATTCTTGTAAAACTTATTGTAGATGACCAAATTTTTTTCTTCGAATACGAAATTAAATTACAATACACACAAAAAAAATAATTTAATTTTTTTTTCTTTAAACTAAGGAATGAAAGACAAAAACAAAATAAGAATAAGAAACTCAAATAATTATAACAAAAGAAGTCAAAAAATAATTTACGTATGAAAAAAATTAAAATATACCTTGAACTTTGATAGAAGAATCATATATACCCCTAAATAATTTTTTTAAAAAAATTAGAAGTAATAAATATAAATTTAAAACTAACTTTTTAACTTCCGTTAAATGAAGGGTATATGTGAGCCATTTTGTAACGGCAGGGGTATATGTGAGCCGTTTGTATAACGGTAAGGGCATATATGAGCCACTTTTACAAGAAGGGTATATCAGCTCCAAATGACAAAGTTGAGGGATATATCAGACCCTTTTCCCTTTATATATTTTAAACCTGTCATTAGTCGTATATGATGATTAAATGACTCACAATTATATAAATTTTGGATTGTCCTTCAAGTAAAAGTTAAAGATACTTGGAAAATGACATGGAAGAATTACATATAATTGAATAGAGTAGAGCCATGCGTAAGCTTCATCATCTTGTATAATTACAAAAAAACACCCTATAGTTTTGTCTTAATTGAGTGTTCAATTAAATACTCAACTGATCCAACTTTACATCGATAAATTCATATTGAGATAAAATGATCGTTATCAAAGGCGGCTCCATATTATTAAAGTATGAGTATGAAATCGGTGTGACCAAAGCTATCTATTAGTCTATAACTTATTGGAGAATTAAAAGGTGATGAAGTTTTAAAAATTAAAATACTAAAAGTCTATTAATGAAGAATAATTTATTTCTTCAAATAAAAGGCCGCAAAATTCATCAAAGTTTGAGCTCTTTTTTTAAAAAGAAACTTGATAGTACAAATCATATTGGATTAATTACATAAATAAGGGATGCTTTTAAAAAGAAAAAATTAATTAAAGATTTAGGGTAGTTTATTCCAAAACAAATGTTCTAGTGATATTCTAACTATATACTAGTAGGTTGGCTAATGTGAAGACAAATTGATTACAAGTGACATAATTATAATAATAAAAGATAAGTTTATCATTATATTTTTTTACTATACTATATAATTAACGTGGGAAGCAAGATTATTAGTGGTAATATAATAAGGGAAAACGAGGCTTCAAAATTACTACTGCTCAGTAATTAACATAACAAAAAGTAATTCTGCCTTTTCAACAACTACGTTTTTCCTTTGACTAATTGTTGTTTTGTGTTGAATTAATTTGCATCATTGCATGCAAATGGAAAGGTTTATTGATATCAATAATTTCACATTTGCAACATATAGGAATGATTAAAAGTTTAAAATGCTTTTTATTACAAAAATTTCAAATTTGAGATCTTTAATTATAAGTGAATTAATTAATAATTTTAATTCTACTATTTAGTGCGGAGTTAAAATATTTATAAAAAAGTTTTTTGCTAAAAAACTATATACGTACATAAAACAAAAACTTAATCAATGCATATTAATTTTTTAACAAAAAGGTGAATACGCTTTCTTCTTTTAATAATAATAAATATAATAATAATAACAATAACCATAGTATTGACAAAAGATGTCTACATTTTCAAAAAAATTTCTCAAGGTGTAAAAAGTTTGAATTTTTGTAAAAAATATCATTCACTTACGCTCTATTGAATGGTCAATTAATTTTATTTACAGAGATATTGTAATGAAATAATTTAATAAAGTAAAATTAAAATTAATCAACCATAGTTAAGTACTAAATTTCTATATGTGCAAATTCAATACAATATGCATTTTAAATACCGAAAATAAATTTTTACAATACTTAAAGTAATTGGTGAACTCAGTTAAAATTAATGTGAGATTAATTAATTACCCAGAGAAGTTAACAACAAAAAGTCAAACTAATTCAAGATTGAAATTCCTAAATCCTAATTTGTGCAGTTAACTATACCTAATGTCAAACTAATTCTAGATTGAAAATTCTAATTTTCTTTTAAACAATCCTACACCAACCAACCTACAAGAAAATTCCTTCTATTTATTTTGCATTTATTAATCCTCTAATTTTGGAACCATACTACCCCTACAGCTGTTATTCTACTTTGACATTTTTATTTAATTGAATTAATTGTTCAAATATTAGGTCGTTCATGACTAGTTCATAGCTTCTAGATAGGCTTTTATATCGATTACTTTATCTGTTCTAATTTATGTGGCATCCTTTAAATATTAAAATTTTAATAAAAATTTTTTTATCGTAATTTTTTTTATATATCTTTTAAATATTTTAATTTTAAAAAATTTAAAAATTTTATAATTATATTTAAGTTATGTATATCTCAAAATTTAAATTATGACAGATAAATTAAGACGATCGCAACATGAGATATGTTTGGCTCAAGCTATGATATTGACTTAGATTGTGGTTAGCAAATCATATAGCCCTACATGGACCCCCAATATGTAATTTACTACAAACCCCTTCCATACTTAGCAATTTAGCATACCACCACTAGATATACCTTGCCCCCTCTTGCTTAGGAACATAAAATGCACACTACTACAATTAGAGTATCAAAAGTTAGATCTAGAAATTTATTAGATGTTCGTATTTTGGTTCGTTTAAAATTTTACAGCTTGTAATTTTTTTTTTTTTTAAAAAATAAAGTCGTTATCATGCTTTTTTTAAT
This sequence comes from Solanum pennellii, assembly GCF_001406875.1. NCBI lineage: Eukaryota > Viridiplantae > Streptophyta > Magnoliopsida > Solanales > Solanaceae > Solanum > Solanum pennellii. The sequence goes on along the minus strand of NC_028640.1, from coordinate 74,385,717 downwards.
GCCATATTAATTTGTCATAAAATAGATTTAGATATTTATTAAATCAAGATATTTGCTACATGTCTGTATTTTTTGTTCACTTAGAGTCTTATAGGATGTAAATTTCTCTTAACATGAAGTCGTAATCATGTCTTATTTAATTTCAAATTAAGTATCTTTAAATTAGATGTAGCTATTTTTTATATATCTGACGCTTAAAGTCTTGCCGGCTCAAATTTTCTCTTAAAATGAAGTCGTTATCATTCCTTCTCTAATTTCAAATTAATCAACTATCTCCGTCAATAGCTTTAAGCACTTCTTATAAGCATAACATCACATATAATAATACCGAAAACTATATGGTTAGTAATTAACAAACAATATAAACAATAACCTACGGGATCTAAATTACATCTCAATTAGTGTTTTTTTCCTTTACGGTATTGTAATTTAAAGAGAGAGAAAATATGCACCCCTAATATTGGAAGACATTAATTATTTATTTATTGAATTAATTTGTCCCCAAAATAAATATTAGACATCGAAGATAATTTGATAAATTTGATAAAATTTAATAATTTTTCTAACCCCAAAGTAATGTATGAGTATGACAATAATTGCAGAAGTCTCACGACTTTAATTTCTAGTTTACTACCACAAAAAATGTTTTGTCTTTTAAAGTCACCTTCTAGAACGCAAGAATACGTAACAGCTTTACCAAAGTTTGTAGAAAAAATTAAATAAAATAAACCATATAAGATATGGTATCTAATGAAATAATATTATATCTGAACATTAAAAATACAACTAATAAAAAAATATCCAACTCGTGCATGTGTGGTTGGGATGGTTATTTAGACTTTTTTTTAGTGCCGTTCAATAATAAGTGTTTATTATTGATTTAGTACATTTTAAAAAAAATTATAAATAGAAGAATAATTTTATTGTATTACTCCTTAAATATAATAAATATAGTGTCTTGAAAAATGTAAATAATTAATAATAAAGATAAATTAAAAACTAAGTGTAAAATTATTTATTAATTTCATAAAGTGAACAAGTATTATTGGACATCTCAAAATAATATAGCAGTCCTGTATTGTTTGTCATGTTGCGCTTTTCGAAAGTCAATTTGACTAATTTTCAAAGTTAAATTAGATCACATTAATTCGATATTTTAAACAAAAAATTAGATATTCTAAAACTATATGAAAAGTACTATAAATTACAATTTTCGCATATTAATATGATCAAAAAATATATCTTAAAATATTAGTCAAATTTTTTTTAATTTAACTCTAAATATAAAAACTATGACAAATAATACCGAACGAAGGGAGTAAACACCTATTGTTACACAGAGAAACTAATAATTCCAATTTAGTGCATGAGGAGAACCTAATTTTAATTGGTATTTATAGAATAAAAAAATGTGGTAAAATAATTTTGTGATCGAGCTCAAACAATTAAATGAAGTGATTTATTATGTGAATCAAAATTATTTGTGCCTACATCGAGTATCAAATGGAAATTGAAAACAATAAAATACTCTCAATCTTGTCCACTAACTTCAAAGATGTTTAGAATCTAAACTAAACTTTAGGGATCAGTCAAATTTTCCTTTTAATTAAAGAGAATAAAAGTTGGGGTATTTTTTAGGTGGCAAATTAATTCTAAACTTAAATTGATACTACTATAATCTAATAGGACACACTGGAAACGTGTCAATACGATATATACATTTAAAATATAGTTAGTTTCAGGATAATTATTTCGTATATAACCATTAGATAATGAACTATTGGTTCTAAGCCATTTTTGACGATTAATCAACAATTCGAAGTGCCTTTCTTACCAATAAAAAGCTATAAAACAAATAAAACTATCTCTAAATTTCATGGCTCGATTATATTTACCTCACTTATCTAGAATATATGTGGTAATACTATCTCAATATGGTTCTCCTCCTCCTTGGACCCATCATATAACAAACAAATTTTAGATTTAACAAATAAAGTTAGGTTAAATATTTGACGAAAGTTAAAGATGCTCACTTGGGACATAAACTTTTCAAGAGTACGAGCATTTTAGACGTATCTCCATACATAAGAAAATATTTGTATAATTTTCTTGCTTGTGAGTTTAATCGAGAAATTTAAATAAAAAAAGAGAAGAAAAAAAAATTTTAATCATTAAATTGAGAAATACTTCATTGGGCCTAAATGAAATTTTATGGGCTTGTAACTATTAGGATGGCCTTGTGGGAAAAAGACTAATGGGCCACCATGACGCACAAACAACGATTGGACCAGCTAATGACAAGCCCAGCTATTGGCCATTTTTTATCGGGTCATTTGCACTTGTGGTCTTATTATGTGTTGACAGTGACAGAGCCAGGATTTTCAATAAGCGGGTTTAAAATTCGTAGAAATAAACATATAGAGTAGTCGAAGGGGGTTTAACATCTACTATATATAAATAAAATATTAGTTTAATCATGTATAAATAGTAGAATTTTCCGTCGAAGGGGTTTGTAACAAGGTGGCTCCGCCCATGTGTGTTGGTCTTTAATTTTTATCCCCTCGACAATTTTTAATCGGGTCATTTGTACTTATTGTTTTTCTTAACACTTTAACGATCACCGTAGCTTGTTATGAAAATTGTTTAGAATGATTTGACGGGTTGCTTTTGCCATTATTGTCTTCATTTCCTTCTCTATACTACTTTAAGACTCTTTTTTCTTGAGAGATATCCATCGGAAATAGTCTCTCTACCTCTAAGGTATAGACAAGGTCTGTGTATACTCTATCCTCATCAATCCTACTATATGAAATCACACTGGATATATTATTATTGTTACTGTAATATTCCGTACGTTATGCCTTGCGCCCTTAAATTAATGATTAGCCCATTCAAAGGGTAAATATTATTATCCCTAAAAAAGAAACTTGCAATTCTACATCTATAATTATAGATACTTTTTAATGTCAGCAACGTGTGCTGATATTTATGACTTGCCTGCAAGAAATTCAGAAGCATGCAAAATAATGGGCCTTTGAAATGTACAGGCCCAGGCCCATTTTTGTCTGGATATCTCTGTAATTATCCACTTTAGGGAAAAAGGCATTTTGTTCTTTACTTCAAAATGATGACCCGGCCCACATGAAAATGACTTGTTAACTTGAGGACCACAAAGTTTTTATTATGTCTAATTAAGGACTTTACTTTTTTGGTGGAGCTAGGGACAAAATTGGATTCTGGATGAACATGTGAAGTCCTTTTCTGAACAAGCATGTGTGTTTTTCTTCAATCATACTCTTGCCCTTCCCCAAATGTAAAAAATAGACGGAGCCAAAATTTTGACGAGATTCAAAAGATAAAAGACATAAATATACAAAGAGGAAAGAGATTCGGATGAACTCCCTTTCAATATCCTGGCTCCTTCATGATGAGAGGGTTGTTGACACTTGTATCTCTAACAAGTAAATGTCCAATTACATCCCTTCAGTGTTTAGTAAAAGTTATTGGGGATCAAGTTTTAAAGTAATTAATTAGATGCCTATATGGAGCTCAACTGGTAGCTTAATTATCGGTAGCAAGTAACTGATGAAATAATCGAGATGTGTGAAAATTGGACTATACACTAAACCTACAATATGATTATTCATATTCCAACATCTATAAATTGATAAATGGTTTTTTTTTTTTTGTCATTTGGTTTTAGAAGAGAATTTTATGTTTACATATGTAAGCTAGCCCATATTAACCAAAAAGAATTGTTTCCATTATGGCATGAATTAGACACACATTTATAGTTGGTTCTTTATTTTTGAATACTTGTTAGATTTCATTTATAAAAAAAATCAAAGTAAGCACTTTTTTTGGGCTAGTTTTAAGGGCCTTATAAGCTTATACAATGAAGATTCTCCTAATTAACATCAATTCACTTCACTTTCTATTGAATAAATATATACAATTATCAAGGACAACAACAATATTTTCCGTGCGACGGGAAAGAGGATGATATGTACGTAGTCTTATCATGCATTGCGAAAGTAAAGAGACTAATTTTGATAGATCCTTATTTCAAGTAAAACAAATCAAAAGTCAAATATTTAAAGAAAACAATGAAAAATAAAACAATAGCACCAATAAATAATACGATAACCGTAAATAATAATAATAATAATAATAATAATATTATACAATGAATGATGGATAAACTTGCAACTATCTAATATAGTGTTAGTCTTAGTGACGCATTAATATGTTGCACTTAACAACCAACTATCTAACGTGGTCTGTTCTCTAAATTATTAATAACCACATATCTCTAGCAAACTATGCCACATAGGAACAATCTCATCCTAATTTTTGTTTAGATAGTATATATATATATATTCTAAATTTATAATCCAATTATAAGTTTCAACACTTTTATAAAGAGTTTTTATTATTTTGATTTTTCATTTGATGTTTGATATTTGCACTAAAGATTAATTAAGTTCGAATTTGCATTAAAAAGTCGCATATTATGAAGTAAATCGCTTCCTAATAAAGATGATTTTGTATTCAGAAAGACTCAAATCCAAAACTTCTGATTAAAGATGAACACTTTTATAAAGTCAAATGTAAATAATTGATGAAACAAATCTGTGACCTAAGTCACTATCCAATACATAGTTTGCACATTATTAACAGCCTAGCATCATTTGGCATGTTCCATAACTATGTGCACAAAATGCCACCCAACTCAGCCAATCCCACTCATTTTCTTTCACACTTTTAAGGATAAAGTCTACTCTTCCATAAGTATTTAAGCACTTTCAATAACTTAAAATCTTTAGGATTGTAAATAAATAGAAGTCAAACTAAATCAATATTGTGCCAAAACCCAACGTTAAAACATATCAAAAGTGATTTCTTCGCACGTGAAATAATCAAGATGCGCACAAATAAATCATAAAAGATTTACACTCTTTTCAATGATTACACTATTTTTTTAAGATTCAACATGTACATGTCATCATTTTTGAAATGTCCGAAGAAATAGTGCTACATAGAACATAATTTAATGGCAATTGGGATTCTAGTGTCTATATTTGTCTCTAGTAGACAACATTATGGAGGAAGATCCAGCTACATATCTCCTTCAAATAATATTAGTAACAAATCCAATTTAATTCAATGTAATGGTGTGTCTCCATTCACACAATCTGCTTGATGCCACTTTCTATTATAATAAATATACAGTTGGCCATCTTTTCAGTTCTTGGACATAAAATAAAAAATTCTTATTGTTTATACTAAAACTCAAGAGCTGTTATCTTGCCATGTTTTTGGAAGGATACATTTTTCATTAAAGAAATTGAGCCAAAAAGATTTTGGTGTTTTCATATACAAAATCAGATAAAAATAAAACCAAAAACCAAAAAAAAAACTAAAGAAACAGAAACAAAGCCCAATCAAGAACTCAATCCACATTGTTTCTTTGATGTAAATCAGATAGAAATCTATAAATAATTAATCCTCACAAGTGTCAAAATTTACTTACAGAATATACACTTAAAACTTAAACTATGTATCTGTATCCCCCCTCTATACCACCAAAAACCTTTTTAAGTCTAGTTTGGTTATTGAGAAACAAAACTTACATGTGTAGAAGGTACCGGAAACTAAATTCATAAGGCACTATCTGAAGAACGTTGGAGAGAGGCTCGTTGTTCTTTCTCTCGAGACAGTTGATTGCTTCTTTTCCGTGTTCATTTGGAAGTTGAAGACATATCCAATCAAGTAGTGACTCTAGATCCTTTGCAAAATCTAGCAGATACCAGTCCAACAACTTTGGTATTGCTACCAACTTCTTTGATGTTGAAACGCCAACGGATGCCTGTAAATACTCCTTCTTTGCAACTTGAAGCTCATTTTCAATATTTGCTGCTGTGTATACTCTCACCTATTTAAGACAGCTTCAGAATTAGCATTGTTGTGTACACAGAAATGTTGAAAACTGGATAAAGTTACACTTTTTGTGGAAAATATGAAGATTCAGGTTGGTCATTTGTGTTGTATACAAGTCGAAAATTATGCAACACAATTGGGATTGTTACAATGATCTAAACTCTAAAGTATCAGATGTTAGATATAAATAGATTAAACGTGTAACTTACAGAAGGAGAGGAAAAACTTCCACAAGAGAGCGCAAATGTCACCAATGGTTCGGAAAGCTCCAAGCCAAAAATGCTGCGTGCAGTCATCTCGTCATTCTTTACACCCTTAGCAAAAGTCTGGTGAGAGTATGCAAACATAGTAGACTTGAGAGTTAAACTCGAGAAGCATGAACAGGACAATAGGTAATTCCCTAAGTTGAAAAGACTTACAAATTTTGAGTGATAAGGCAACCTCAAAATGAAATGCTCAATGGTTATGGCATTAAGCAAGTGTCCACTAACATTTATTGTTGCCTGTAAAAGATGGAACTTCACCAATTAAAAAGCAAAGAAAATGCGTCATATCATTATCAACTGATTGAATTATCAGGATCATCGAATGAGACAGTACAATTGATTTTGCACGGATAGGATAGGACACCGAAGCATTACCTTTTGCATCAATGCCACAACCATTTCAGGGTTCTCAGGTAGGCCATACTCCAGGAAGGCCTGAAATGTTAACCGAATGACGGAATGAGTAATATTTAAACAGGATTCGGAAAGTGGCGTATTCATAAATCAGTATACACAGAACATGCTAAACTGTTGGAATCTAATCTTACATTCATCATGCATGAATTGTAAATGTTGATCCAGAAAGCCAGCTTTTCTTGGTGGCTAAGGCCCTGTAAGTTCGCTGACGCAAGTTTCTCAAGCAGAAGTCTGAAAAGAGGACTAATGTATGTGAGAAAACATCCTAATAAGATATCTTGAAATATTATATAATCTCACTAAGCTATATATTTACCAACTTACTTCAGTCGACGAACTAGGAATACAGATATTGTTGTTCGATTTGGATTGACAGAAGAAGCTTCAACTGCATATAAATGCTTATATGGACCGATATCTCTCCTTTCAAACTTTGAACATATTCCATAAGGATCTCCAAACTCTTTTTTCTCAATGGTCTCGCATGAATTATATCCTGTCAATGAAGGCAATGTATCTGCTGTAGTCCTGCCCTTCCTAGAGCTCATTCTGAGGAAAATATTCGACAAGCATTTCAAAATATTTTCCGAGATTGTGTTTGGACTTTCATCTGGTGACGGTTTTCTATCTTGAGTAACAAAAATTCTCTCTTCCAGACTCCCATGGTACATTACTTGATCCTCCAGCTGCAATCGTAAAAAATTCTATATCTGTTATGCTGCCCAAAATTCTTAGTTTGGAAAAAATGAATTTCACCGAATTATCAACCTGCAATTTCTGAGGGTCTACGCGCTTTTCTGCTAATCTGTTCTCAGCAGGAAGCTTCTTAACAGGTGTTCTGGCAGTTTTCACTTTCGCATTTACTGATCGATGCTTGCTTTTCGTGGAAGACAATGAGTGATTCTCTTTTAAGCAGCTGTCATCTGAATAAATATGAACTTCATAAGGATAAACTCACTCTTTTACTCCATTACCTTTGACAAGCATGAATATCATTTTCCTTTAACAATTGAAACAACAATGAATTCCAGTTCCAAGAGATTACCAGAGAGAGAAGGCAAATGTCTTCCCGAGAATGAAGCTGAATTCGATTCTAGTTGGGGCGATAGCTTCGTTTGCTTCTGCTTCGGACTCTTTACTTGATTTTGCTCAACAGTATCAGTCACATTATCCATATTCCTCTTGGAGGACGAAATATACACAGCTTCATGATACAATCCTTGCCTGAAATGCACAACTTTCTCTTCGAGCCTAACGACTTCTTCCTCCAAAACAGCTACCTCAGCAAGAAGCTCCAGTGTCTATGAATTTCCCAATTACATAATATCACTTAGAATTGCAAGAAAATCTCATCTTCAAACTTATAACAACATCAATTGTATTCAAGTTACTCTGAATTAGACATTGCAACAACATCATTGAAAAACAAGTAATACTAACATTTGGAGGAAGATAAGGAGGAAGACGAGGAAGTGCACCGAGGGGTCGAGTAAACGCTCTTTCGAGCGCTCTATGCACATTTTCCTCATGCCTGAGTTTCTTCTTCAACTTATCAACCTACAATTTACACATAACAATAACAAGTTAAACACCAATTACAGATTCAGTGCAAAGCTAAACAATTCAAGAATCAAATGTGTTCACACACATCTTGTAACAATGCCATCTTTCTCTCCCTGATTGCTTTTCGTCTATTTATCGGTGTTTTCTCAGTACTCATTTTCCTGTTCCCTTGCATTTCCACTTTCTCCTTCAAACAAGAAAACAAACTCAGCTTCCACAAAAAAGGAATTATAGATGTAACGGAAAAAGCATGAAGCACAAACATCCAGATAAAAAGGAGGAAAAAAGCAAACAACAATATGAAACTGATGTGGATAAGTATCAAATCAAAAACTCACATTTTTTTATTTCATATTAAATAATTCTGTAAAAACACAAATTACAAACCCAAATCTACCTTAAGCAAATTAGATCATCTAAACCTCAACAAGACAATAAAGATTCATTTTTTATAACAATATTTCATTGGGCAAGAAACAATTTTTTTTGGGTAATTTCCAGAAGATAAACAAAAAGAAATCAGCACCCAGGAATTATCTACTCATAAATTTCAGTAAAAATCTCACCTTTACATTCTTTGATGGAGTTTTCATAGATTGCAGACTGGTTCTAACTCTAGCATTCATCTTTTTAACTTTCTTTTTTACAAACCCCAGAAGGAAAATACACAAAGTTTCAGAGGAATGAATTCATTGCAGCAGAGCAGATGCAGAACAAGCGGGAAAAAATGGTGAAAAAATTGAATTTCTATTCAAGAAAGAAGTAAAATTGAAGACCCAATAGGCTAAAAAGGACAAAAAAATGTTGAGTTGGATCCTAGCATTTTCTTGATCCGCGTGAAGTCAATAGCACCAACCCACCATTTCATCTTCTGCAATAATCCGTACTCACCATTTCTCAAGAACAAACATTATTTGATACAATAGGACCTGCATATGTATATATATAATGTATTGTTTCATATATCTATATATATACACATATAGAGAGTGAGATGGAGTGGGGTTGAGGGGTGGAGGTGAAGGAGGAAAATGGAAATAGGGACTGTAATTGTTCTACTTTTGTTGTGTTAATAAAGTGTGTATTTATTATCTACATTCCCTTTGTGGTTAAGTAGTGAAGCGGAGTCTGAACCAGAGATTTTGAATTTGAGTTTTATATATAATATAATTTTTGTTTGAAGCATTGATTTCGATTCAATGTAGGTTTTGGACATTGGATGAAAAATCAAAAAAGAAAAAGTAAAGGGGTGGAGAATGAACTTACTTGGTTAAATATTAATTGGTCCACTCAAAAACAAATTTAAATTTAATAATTTTTTATGTTTAGAATTATACAATTTAAGATATTAAACTATTCAAATTATATATTTATTATATTGAAATAAAACTATAAAACATATATGAAAAATATTAAATTCGGTTGAAATAGTAATAATATAATATTACTTTCACCTTTAGTGTTGATATAATACATGATTTATTCGATGAATTCATTGTTGAGTTCAAAAGTATGATATGAGACTCAAATTCATTGTACTATTAGTTTAACTAATGGTGGATCATTATGTTGAATTATTCATGTTACGTTTACAAATTGTGTGAGGAGGTATTATAATTATCTCGCATTGGTTGAGGAAATGCATTGTTATTTTTCAATTTAATTTTGAGTATTAGTCAACCAATTGAATATATTTTCTAAAATTGAGTTAGCTAGAATTAAGAATTTCGTATATTTATTTTATTTAAAAAGTATATATTTATTCTCTTTTATCACGAAAATTAATTATTTAGTGTCACTCTATTACGTATTCGTTAATTAAAATTTCTAAATTGGTTTTAACTTTAATATAATACGTTTCGTGGAGAAAGACTGAAGAGCATTGAAAGGTAAATTTAGTTTGCTTTGTAAAAAAGCAAGCTAAAATGCGCATCTAATAAGTGCATCTTAGTGCCGTACGCTACCAGACAACCCATCTTTCTTTTTAACATCATAAATTAACGTGCGCCATTATCTTTTTTTACTTAAATTGTTCACTCAATATTCGATATATATTTTGAAATTTAATTAATTTGAGTTCGAAATGAGAAGTCTCATTTTAAAGGTAAAATGACTCCTATTGAAATTAATTTTATACTTTAAATTTAAATTTAAAATTTCTAAATAAAAATAACAAAATATTTATCACTCTGTTATAATCTTCGTCTAATATTACTCTTTTCATCCTAAAGAGTGACCCGTTTGCTTTTCTTTTTTAGTTAGTGTCCATCTAATTTTCCTAATTTTCTCTCTCTTTTATTTATTTCTTCTTTTTGAGAAATGTCAATTTTAAGTTCCAAACTCATCATGAATTTTATTTATAAATATCTTCCCTTCATTATTTGCAAACAAATTTCCATAAATGTTAGTATGTCCGTATAATTTTGTACCACTTAAAATATTTTGCTTGGGTAGAAATACGAAAACTCAAGGTTATATTCTTGATTTTTTGGAGTAAGAGAAGGCAAAGTATCTAGAGGGAAGAGTATAATTTGTGACAACACATTATTCTTTTTTATTTAATTATCTTATGTTTAAAATTCAGGTTTTATAGGATACATTTTTAAAAAATATATTTTTATCTTTTTTTATCATTGTCAAAGTTCGAGCCTTAAGACTATCACTAAGAATTTGAGTTGTCATCCATCTGGTTATATACTTGAGTGATACGGATAACTAATTAGTTAACAATCAATCTGTATCATAACTTATGACTATAAAATGTGGTACGATAAAGTAATTTTTTTTTTATCGAAGATCTCGAATTTAAATTATAAAAATAGGAAACTATGATGCTTTCATATCTGATATAAAAAAAAATTAAAGTTAATCGGATTAAGGAATTTTTCCTAGAAAAGTTTTACTAGAAAAGAATAATTTGGTTTGTTGAATGTGGATAATATTATATTCTTTCATTTTCAAAAATAAAATAAAATAATAGGGATGCTTATACAATTTGTTGTTAATTTAATTGTCATCTAATTGTCAGTATATTTTTATAAAACTACAGTACTTCTTTTTCTGAACCAGATAAATTAATATCATAGAGAATTTTAAAAATAAAGAATGTGGCCATAATTGAAAATTCATTTTTTTTTTTGAAAAATCATCACGTATTTAAATAGAAAGTCGTAAATCACAGATAAAATTGTTATCTCACATTCAAAATGTAATGTTTTTTTTATATAAAAAAAAAATCACTCTCCTCTCACCAGTTTTTTTTTTGTCCTTTTTTTGAGCTCCAAAGAGAAAAAAAAAACTAGTATCTGATAAGACTTGAAGGAAAAGGATTAACCACAAGAATTGAAATGAAATCAATAAAGTTTCTTTTTTTTTAATTAAAATTTTGAGTTAATGTTTGAAATAAGAAAATAAATTAATTTTATATAACATAAATTTAAATTAGTTAATTTAAATTAAAGCCTGAATAAGAAAATAAATAATTAATCTTATACGACACAAATTTAAATTAATTATTTAAATCAAAAAATAAATTATTAATCTTACGTGATATGAATTTAAATTATCGGATACATCCGAAAAAAGAGAAGAATGGAAAAGGCTGATAAAATCACATGCCTGTCTATTAAAGTGCTTTAAACTTGAAAGGGATTTATAAGGCAACCAAATAAATGAGAGTAATTGCCTTTTTAATACTTGGATTTCACTCATTCGTTTTATACTTTTTTAAAAATAATTTAAAAATAATATATATATATATATATATATAATAT
>NC_028640.1:74329880-74372271 GCF_001406875.1 Solanum pennellii | reverse complement strand
TATATATATATATATATATATATATATATATATATGTTCATGTTTAATCACATATTGGTGATCAAGAACCAAAGTTGGATGATCAATTAATTAATAATTTGGTCTCTTAAAAGTTTAGTTATTAATTTAAAAAGCTTTATACATTTAGCTAATCAAGTTAGGAACCCCAATTAAAAGCTTGTGATGTAAAGTTATACTTTGTCAATTAATCTACTTATAACACATATTCATAATTATTTGATACTCAACTTCATCACACTAGAAAATGAACATGAAGTTTATTAATAGGTGGTACCATATTTGGAAAAATGATTTAATTTATATACACTTGATCAAATAATAATAATAGGCCAATTAATTAATATTTTATTTATGACATAACTAATTCACATTTATTTTGAACGACTATTATCATTTCATTATCAAGGTGTCGGAATATTATCGAAGACCATTACAGTTTTACTTTTATAACGGAGGTATGAAAGAGCTATAATATATACAAATTACAATAACAAAAAAAATATCTTTAAAATTGTTTCTGATAGATTGTCGAAAAGATCATTAGTAAATCTAATATTCGAAAAGGTAATTCTATATTCGTGTTATTTACTTTCTAAAGTTATTAATTACGCACATCCATCTAACACAAATTAAAAGAGACACTTAATTGAAGAATAAATTGTTATTATTATATTACCAAAAAGGAATAATTATTAATTTTTATTTTATATTATATATAATAATAATTATTAAAAGAAGGTGATCATCATGATAAATACACATGGAGAGGTGGGTAACATTATTAGGGGTGCTGACAGACTGAGAAGTGATATATATGGACATACCACGCTCCCAGCACGTGACTTACTCCAAATTAATCCACTAATAATATTTCATTAAGCTTTCTAATTTAATATTTTTGTTAATTAATTCGATAATCAAGCCATTTTTCATGGATATAAAACAAGTATATATATGAGACATCAAATCTGAAATGACAGTTTCTTGAAGATGAATTGGATTTTAATTTATCCCTTTTGTTTGAGTTAATACGATGAAAAGAAACATTAAATAAATTTGATGATCAATTAATAAATCGATTGTTTAATATGAACGATAAATCACGACTTAAAAGGAGTTGATCTAAAGATAATATTCTATTATTTGTGTATGATTATGTTAGCGTACGTAACTAGCTATGGGAATTAATTGGATTAAATAATATAATGTATATTGAGGTAGAATTATAATTCAAGAAGATTAATAAACCATATATGTTTTTTTTTTCTAATAATAAAATATACAAGGGAAAACATCATTGTCTCCGTGCACGCTAAGTTTTTGGGGGACAAAAGCACATTTTTTAATTAAAATTAAACAACTCCCAATAAATTAACCTTGCTTAAGCGGCTGTCTAAAATATTGTTTTTAAAAAAAAATAAAAAAATGATTTTTAACTTATACAAGTGACAATTATAAGATCGATTATATTATAAAATAGGGAATGTTAAACTGTTAAACATTAGCATATAGTTTTAAAATGAGTAATGCGAAAGACATAGTGTTAAGATCAATGAATATTCGATTGGATAAAAGTAGAAATGACCACATTCGTGTAAGGTGCCTTTGAGATAATTTGGACATGTTCTGTATCGATCTATAGATACATTGTATGTGACAATACGTAGTAAGTGAAGGTATTAAAAAAGAATGATATATTCGTAAAACAAAATAATTTTAAATACCTTTAAATATTTGGTAGCAATACAAACTTAGCTAAGGATAAAAATACATTAAAACAAAAAAAAAATTCATATAGGTAATAAATAACTACTGGTCAAGGATAAATTTAAACTCATAGAACTTGTACAATCTTGTTAACTATATTGTACATAGAGCAATTAATTATGATGTAATAATATATCACAATTTCAATTTTCAAACAAATCAAATTGTTTCTATATATAATGTTCTACTATTTTCCTATTTCTATTTTATCTTAGATCTCAAAACTTTGGGGACCAGATTCATAATTAATTTATACTAGAATTATAAAGACACTTGGGATACAGGAACCTTCATTGATTTACTAATTATTTTATGTATACATACAAACATTTATTTAACTCCTAATTGATAATATTCGTATATGACAAATCTCATGTTTGACCAAAATAAAAAATGTTATTGTCATGCACTAATAGACATTGATGAATATGGATACTCTTTTTCTGTATTATGGGAGAAAATAAATTATGTCTACTCCAATACAAACAAATTAAATCCCCAATATTTTAATGCTTACTTCTTAAAATGTACTAATTATTAATCCACTTCTTTAAGAATTAGATTCTGTATCTCATAGGAACTAGACAAATTTAATATTTTTTATTTTGTAGTGGTTCAAGTGTTCAAAATTCCTAACTATGTCCTTCATATTTCCAAACAAACTTATAACACGTATTATTTGTTTTGATTCAATAAATTTTATAAATTTGTCTTTTTGACTATGTTATTATCGAGTTTAAAAATGTATATTTTATAAAATACACGTATTCAGAAGCTTGACAACCTAAAATTTATCAATTTCTCCTCGAACCATCCTCTATTAAAGTCACAAGTAGTCCACAAAAATATTTTTTTGTATTAGGAAACAGACCACGATCAAACATTATATAATAATCTTCTTTTTTTTTGGTGTTATAAGTACTTGGTTTGTCAACTCATGACTCATATTTTGACTAACTAAAGATATAATTAGAACATGTTGATTAAGATTAGATTACTAATGAACAATAATAATTATGATTGTAGATGAATCTTGATCTCATCTTTTCAATAGTTTTTGTTAAAATAGTCACAAACAATAATAACGATTTATAGAGTAACAACACATGTTACTGTCTTAATTTGATTGAATGCTATATCATTAATCCCACAAGATAAACATAAAAAGACAGTTGATTGATAATCAATATGACCAGCTAGCATGTTTTATTACTAGTAATTATTATTTTGTGTGGCTCTGCGTGTTGTAGGAGGATTGCATAAAATTTTGTAAATTTAGTCACTTCAAAATCAAAATCAATTTCAAATTAATATTTATCACAATTACAAAATTTACTATGAAATTTAACAACATACTTCCAACATATTAGGCAATTGGAGTTGTTTTGCTAAGATCAAACTTCATATTTTCTAAATTTGAAAATTATTAATATAACTAATTTAAATTCTTGCCGCATTATCAAGTAGATCGACTTAGCCCCTTTTCACACGAAAAGGTCCTAAATGTCCTTTTACAGGATTTTTTATTTTATATATGTCTCAATCTAATTACTATACACAGCTATACTATTTCAACAAATCCAATTATCCCAGTTGGCATAGCCAAAAGAAAATCAAGAAAAAAGACAATGAACACCCTAAAATATAGAAGACATCGAATCAAACTAATTTAATTCACTCGAAAGGACAATAACGTTAGGCAGTCTTAATTTAGCTTCAGAGGGTTTCTAAAACGTGAGGTAAGCTAAAACTATTAATTCTATTTTTAAAGTAACTCACGTAATGCTTTTAGAAATTTCAACAGAAAATAATATAAAAGAATAATATAGCCAAAAAAAGCAAGCCCCATTTCACTAAATTAGAGAATTTCGAAAGTATCAAAGAGTATTATAATATCAATGAAATAATTTCGATGATTAAAAAAGAAAATTAATATGCAACAAACTCAGAAATAATTGTCTGATGAGAAGAAGGAAGGCCAAGTACGATATTTCTTTATTGTTATTTTTATTACAAAGAAGTATTGTATTTAATTTGTCCTAGAATTGTAGGCTCACCTCATGACAACTAAAAAAAAAAGGTACAATTAACAGAATGATAAATTCGTCTTCATACAAAGATTATTAATTATAGAATAGTTGTCTAAATTGACATTTCACCTAAGTGTCATCTTAGGGTACTGTATCTTTTATTTAATTGACTTTAGAATTTAATAGTATATAGTATATGATCTTAAGTACAAAAGTTATGATTTCACAGACATACGGATAAATAAATAATAAATGTATGTTGTTATATAGGGTTCACATTTCCAAAAGGACCATACAATTGCACCCCACCATTTGTTTGCTAAATAATGAATCGTTGTCCAGTATTCTTTTTCTTTGAAATGTCACGGGAGCTACGATCGTAATAATTAAAAAGTTTTCGAATTTAAGTTTTTATAATATTTTATTCACTAAACGTGAGACTTCATAGGATGAATTTTAAGATATAATCAAGATTTTGATTTATATTCAATATCATATGAAAAATAAATAAAAAATGTTATAAAAGCTTTTTTCCTTTAAGAACTAAAGATGAAATTTCTTTTTAATAACTTTTTGGAATTTGATTTCTGTAGATCAAATTAATTTAAATTTATGTTATATAAAAGCCTATTAATGAAGTATACACTGTATATCATTTTAAAAAAAAGAACAGTAATAAGAATTTGAATTCGAAATCGCAGATTAAAATTAGAAAGATAGTTCTACCATCATTAGAAATTAATAAATGTGTTTTCTTATCACGAATCAATAGAAAAATTGAGTTATCAAACATGAATTTTCTATTAATTTTTTACCAAACAAGGTTACACGGAAAACTCATGGTTATAAAAATATTGTCCTTCAAATATTATTTTTACTGGCTTAATCAAAATATCTATAGAAATAGTCATAAAGTATTATTTAGTAAAATTTCAACGAAAAATAATATATTCTTTTCTATTGCACCCTTTCAAGTGATTCGTTTATAATTAAATATAATTATTAACTATTTCTCGTTCAATTAAATATACAAATAAATTTTTTTTCTAGTGCACTCTATCAAACTAATTCGTTAGTGATCAAGGTGGTGACTTACTGGACTTTAGTGTTCTTAGTATTATCAGTAATATAATTTATTTTGGTGATTGTATATCATATGTATCCATACTAATTGACCATAGTTTCCCAATCATACAAAATTATTGTACCTCCCTTCTATTAAAGCTTCATTTTTTTGTTAATTTCACTACTTTATCAGCCTTATTTTTCCTTTAGCCCCTCCACGTCTTTTCTCCTTTCAGCAAAGTATATAATTGATTAGAAAAGAAAAGTTAAAGATGTTGGACCATTGTCAAAAACTATCTACACACACAAAAAAAAAAAAATACCGGAAAATGGTATATAATAACAAATTATTAATTCAAATTAAATGCTATAAATATAGTTAGCAAACTGTTGCTATTTTGCCTCTAAGTGAATCTCGCTCGCCACTCTCGTTCTCTCCCTCATCTCTCTTGTTTTATATAAACGCAAATGTACAAAATGCATTTGTGTTTGTATAAAGCGAGAGAAATTTGTAGATATACATATATTTTCGTTCTCTTCTCCCAGATCTCGCTCGTCAATCTCTCCTTCGCCTCTCTCGCTTATACAAACAGAAATATATAAATAATGTTTCTGTTTGTATATAGTGAGAGAAAATTATATATATATACATGCAAATACATATATCTTCGTCCTATACACTTATAATTATACAATACAAAATACAAATATTCCCTTGCCCAGTTCTATTATGCCTTTCTCTCTTTCTCGCTTTATACAAATACAGATTGTATAGAGACATATACATATTTATTGTTTGCTATAAAGTGCAATTATGCAAACTATAATTACAACATACAAATATGATTTTTGTGTTTGCCATATATGAAAGTTGTTCTAAAATTATTAGTTATTTTACTTCACTCCTTGGTCCAATTTAGAAAAAATTAAGAACATAATATGTAGTAAAAATCTCTCATACTACAATTAAAACATTAAAATTAGTTGCGATATCAAAAGGCCAATTATTTTACCGTAGATTTTGGTCAAAATAGCTTAGTAATTTTAATCATTCAAGTGAGATATTTTTGGTAAGTCGATTTCACGATACGGGAGTCTAATCAGAATTTGGGTTGTGGTGTCAAACTGCAAGCTAACTTAAATCCCACAAAAGGTGTTTGTTAGGTCATGACTCATGAGTAATCACAAAAATACAAGTTTATAGGTCAAATATGATTTTTGCCCTAATAATAATTGTACTTTAATACAATTTGAAGCAATTGAGAGAAATAACTCAGTGATTAAGTCGGGTTACGATCAAAGTGCAAGAACTTAGATTTCTCCGAAGGGTATTGATAGATTAAGACACCAAGTTATGAAAGTCAAATTCTGCTAAAAGAAGTGTATAACAACTCATTACCTATCGAATCAACTAATCTCAAAAGAAAAAGAACCCTTAAATGTACACCCGACCGTCGATGCAAGTGTCAGTCCCTGATGAGTTGGAGGGACCACAAAAAAACTATAGCAAATTCAAGATAAAATATGAGAAAATTCAAGTAAAAAACAAGAGATGGGAAAAAAGACTCAAACTCACACTAGTCACTTGTAATGAAAGTCAAAAAAAGTAGTACTAATTGGTAAGTGTGGTCCTTACTATATTTAGAGGTCCCAATTAATGTCCTTTCATCTTCATGAGTTTCTGGAGATTTTTAACTTTATAATAATATATAGAAAAAAGACATAAAATAGAAAGAAAAAAAATTAGAAGAAAAAAGAACAGTGACATTGCACTGTTGTTGTCATCATAAAAGGTCAAATATCAACCACATGCTAAAAAGCTATGCCTTTTTTTTCATTTATGTGGTACAATCAAAAGCCATGTACTTTTTATCCAACTTGGAACTTGTATCTTTACCGAACACGTTAGAATCCGATTAAATTTGAATTACATAAAAAATTTACATTAAGATTAAAGTGCTTCCTAGTAAAGGCGCCTCCATATGTAGAGGTACTCAAATGCAAGACCTCTAATTAAGAATGAAAGAGTACTTATGACTCCATCATACGACCTTGTTAATACCTATAACTTTATCTTAATCAACATCAACTCTTAGTTATCTTAATAATATTTATATAATTCTTGATTTTTGATAAAAACATTTTAAGAATTAAAAGGAATCTAATGAGACTCATACATTATATGGAGAGTTTTTTAAGACATAATCATAGTTTTTTGATGGGGAAAATGAAGTTTCTACATTCAACAATTATGAAATGCAACATGTGAATGACTATGATTAAGTGCTTCTGGGCACTATTGTGCAACAAGTCACATCTGTATATTCAAAAACATGATGATATGGTTAATTAATTAAATGGAAAACATTTCAATGTGTTGATAGTTTAAAACTGATAAAGAAAAAAATACTAGATAATCTTTTTTCGTATGTTTAATTATTGAAAAGTAGAGTAACCTGATATCTGTACAAACGAAAAGTAATAAGTACTTAACAAGTTAGTCGTCGAGGTGTGTAGAGACGGAATATTAATAGTTTTTACGTTATGAGTTCTGGATAACAATCTTTTTTGCTTTTTGAAATTTAGATTAATCTTTTATATATATATATATATATATATATATAAATTGTTAATGCAAATATAGAGTTTGAAAAACTATTATACACCAAACCCTTTGCTTTAAAGATGGCTTCTGCCTTGGCGTTTGCACCATCGTTGTTAGAGATGGAGGGAAATAGTAGCGGAATCAAAATTTCCAATTAAGAAATTCAAAATTCAAAGGAGTTAACATATGAATTAGTCAAAGGGGGTTAGACATCTATTATATACATTTAAGAAATAATTTTAACCATATATATATAATAATATTTTCATCCGAAAGGGGTTCGGATGAACCCCTAAAGGTATAATGGCTCCGCCTTTGGAGGGAGAGTGTCCACAAACTCATTAACTTTGATACAAACTCTGTAATTATTTTAAAATTTTATTAAATATTTATAAATTCTATATTCAAATTCATTAACTTTAAATTTTACCACGATAGTTATAAAATGAAAATAATTATATTAAAAACTCTCAAAAACATATATTCACCTTCATAAAAGAGAGAAGTGTACGTACTCCAGACTCAATAGAGCCAGAAATTGACTTGATTTATGGGTCACATTTCCAAATTTTGCAGAACTATATGAATTTTGGTAAATAACTTTTGGGAGACCATTTTTTGTGTACGAATTGACTTGTTCTGACACTTCCATTTTAGAATCTTCATTTAATATTTCCACTTCACTAATTTAACTGTCAAATATAACAAATATATTCAACTTAATTTTATAAAAGGGAAAAGGGTCTGATATACCCTTCAACTTTGTCATTTGGAGTTGATATACCCGTTGTTATGAAAGTGGCTCATATATGCCCTTACCGTTATACAAACGGCTCACATATACCCCTGCCGTTACAAAATGGCTCACATATACCCTTCATTTTAACGGAAGTTAAAAAAATTAGTTTTAAATTTATATTTATTACTTTTAATTTTTTTTTTAAAAATTATTTAGGAGTATATATGATTCTTCTATCAAAGTTCAAGGTATATTTTAATTTTTTTAATACATAAATTATTTTTTGACTTCTTTTATTATAATTATTTGAGTTTCTTATTCTTATTTTGTTTTTTTCTTTCATTCCTTTGTTTAAAGAAAAAAAAATTAAACTATTTTTTTGTCTATATTGTAATTTGATTTTTGTATTTGAAGAAAAAATTTTGGTCATGTACAACAAGTCTTACAAGAATATTTGTATAACATCAATAAATTTGATTATCAAAATAATAATTCTAAATTAGTCATTGAAAGAAAAAAAAAGTCAAAAGAATATGATTGACGAGGATTAAATTTACTCATATGGGATTATATTTTTGTAGAAAAAATAATAAAAAGTTAGATTAAAATTATCTTTTTTTTCATTTCCGTTAGAGGAAAAGGGTATATGTGAGCCATTTGTTTATAAGTAGGGGTATATATGAGCCACTTTCATAACAAGGGGTATATCAGCTCCAAATGACAAAGTTGAGGAGTATATCAGACCCTTTTCCCTTTATAAAAAAATTTGAACATGATAATATTTACGTTATTTCATCTATATTTTATGAAAGTAAAAAAATTATTTACGATAAACATTCAACTCAACTCATGTTATATTAAGATGGGATGTTGATTATATATCTTAAATAGTGTTGTGTGGTCCAATATAAAGAAAAAAAGGAAAAAGTTAAAGAAAAGAAAAAGTTAAAATCAAGTAAGAAAGGTAACAAAAGTATTGTGGGGATCCATGCCTAATTATAGCGACAGTACTCAAAAGAAATCACAAGGGCATCCATCTTCATGCATGTGCTTTTTCTTCGACTATCGTATCGTGATATTCAAATCAGTTTACGCATAATTTAATTAATTTTAAATAATTTATAATTTTTATTAACATACTATAACTAAACTATATTAATATTATAAAAGAATTTATATGGTTAATGTAATAATTAAATGTTAGATCCGAAGTATCTTTCGTATAAATCACGATAGTGTCTCAAAGTAAAAAGGAGGTTATACTCAAATATCTTTTGAAGAGAAAAACAAGAAATGAAACAAGAAGAGTTAAAAATTTGAGATATATTGAATCAAGGAAAATATTTTTCAGAAAACGTTTTTAACTTTTACACGTTCAATTAATCAACATATATTGTTATTAACAAAAACAATTCCCTTAAAAATGGAAAAATGACTTTCCTAGTGAAAATCAAGAAAACAAGTTCAACAACTGATATTTCATATTAATTGTCTTTTCCACCCTCCAACAGTAACAAAATACATAGTACATTAATCTCACAGATGAGATTTAGAGAGAATAAAATATACGCATATCGTGAGATAATACTAATATATTTTACTTACGTACCAAACATAAAAAAAAAAGATAGAAAAAGAGAGTTAAACCCCTCTTATATTCCTTGGGCTAACAAACATAGGCCTGTATGTGATTAAGAAGCCCAACAAATCGTAAGTATTTCAGCCCCCAACTGGGTGATCTTAGGCCCAAATGATCCACGCGTCTTACCAATTCAATCAAAATATTAAATTTCGATGGAAAAATAGTGATCTTTTAGTAACGTCTATTTTAGAATATTGTTTGTTGTTGTGCAGAAAAGGCAAATATATATAATATATTCTTCCATTGTAATAATGTTGTTATACTACTTTTTAAGGGGAGGCTTTCCACTAAGAAAATGGGAGAAAAAAGCCAAAGCTCGATTTGGTTGATATGTTGGAACAAAATGACCTGCTCCTCTTATTGTCACAAATGTCAAGTTTTTATACTCCTCTACATATCCACCAACCTGCACATAGAGGCGTATGTAGAATTTTTCGTAAGCAGTGTCAACATTTGAACAAATGAATCACTATAATGACGAGCATCAAAAAAAAAAAAGAAGCAAAAGCTTATCTGATCGATCTCAAGTTGGATGACAACAAGGCTAACCAACCCTTTGGGGAAAGGAAACTATGACTAATTAGACCCTTTTTTAGCCACCAAATAACAATAAGAAGGTAAGATACAAGACAAAAGCAGGGTAGTGCTAATTTTGTATCCGCAACTATTTTAGCTCATTCTGAAGAACATCAAATGTCGTTTCATTCGCTATCTAATTAAGCTTTCACTGTCTCTCCGACCCCTATTTTTAATCTCTCTGATCCCCATAAACGCGATAATTAAAAATGAAAAAAATAATTTTTTAAAAATATGAGTTTTTACCTCTCCTTGTAAGTACCAAGGGTACCAAGACGTCTTAACTGATAAATTTAACATCTTTATAGCATATCTAGTATCTGTCACTGGCACTACAACATCCATGTCACCACTGCAAAATATACATTTTCATACCACATTATGTTATCTTGAATAATGCATGATAAACTAGGTAATGAATGAAATTGTATACTCCTTCTGTCTCAATTTATACGGCACATTTCAAATTTCAAGAGTCAAACTTTTTAATTTTGACCGTGAATTCAAACATGACAGATACATGTATAAAAAAACACGGTCACAGAAAAGTTGTTTGAATCTCGAAATCTGAAAGGTGCAACACAAATAAATACTTACCTATACAGCCATATCCTTAATCCACTCTTCATCAACTGATGTAAAAGTGGCAAAACACTCAATGGTCTATCTTTCCAGTTGAGATTAAGTGTGTTACTGTTCTCAATAAAAAGAAAATTTATGATTAGTGTTACAATTATGCTTAGAAATGAATACTATAACAAAATTTTAAGTTTTTTTTTTCACTAAATCAAGAGCCATATACTTGCAACTTTCCCATGGATAAGGAAGATTTGTAACATTCGCGTGCATCGCCTTCTGAACTTCTGGTATGTTGAAGTAAGACTGAATGTAACTCGGAAGGCACGGATCAACATCCGATATCTATTTATAAACAAGAATAAAACACCGCGAGAAGTTAGTTTAAATCAACATTTCACTAGTTTTTTTCAAGACATTGAGGATTAAAAATGATGTAGCATTTACTTACTGAGGTACTTGAGGGTGATCTGTTGGTGCACAATGACGCGTAGACGTTGTAGATGAAGATATTTCCAATTTCTTCATCGATTTGATCCAAATACGCGTTGCATTTCTTGGAGACAGATGATGGAGTAGAAAAATTGCAGGTTAATATGATTTTGTTGTATAATTCCTCTGAAATTAGTGCATGAGACCAGTAATACTCTGTTGTTCCTTTCATGTTGGCTTCGAAATCAACATAGGCATTGCCAATCTACATGTGAATTCCATCAAAAGAATTAATATATCGCTAAATAGCTAATCTTTTTGATAATTTTGTCGCATAGATGTTGATCAGATGAGAAAACTTACAGCAATTCCTTTCAAGTTTATAGTACTAATCGTCTCGTTTGAGTTGTTGTTGTGAAGAAGTATAAGCTGAGCAAGTTGAGGGATGTAATGTCCCGCGTAGCTCTCTCCAATAAGGTAAAAGTCATTAGGTTTATATTCTGGAAATCGTTCGAGCCAATAGACTAGAAAGGTGTAAGAATCACGAGCTGTTGTTCTGTCTCCGCTAAAATTGAAGTCAGAACTTGTGTTTGTATATGAAAATCCAACGCCAGCAGGTGATTCGAGAAATATTATGTTGGCCTCTGATGAATGAAATGTTAAATTCATTAGTACTACTAGTTTGTGTGTAGTAAAAACAGTGACTTTAAATTTGAACTTCTTTTGATTGATTCACCAGAAATCCATGAAAATTGATTCCTCTGTAGAGTTCCATCTTTGTTAACTCTAAATGGACCAAGTTCACCAAATGCTCCTCCTCCAAGTGAGGAACAACCTGGCCCTGCTTGTAACAAAATGTTTATTAAATGATCAACAACGATATATTCTGTGTTATCTTACAAGTGAGATCTTGGGAAGGTCGTGTGTATGCAGACCTTATCACAGATAAAAACCCGACATAAGATACATTCCATTTTACCAATATATGAAATTACTAAATAGTACTTCAAAAAATAAAAAAAAAGAAGCTAACCTCCATTGAGCCATAAGACAAGAGGCTTAGAAGCAGAATGTGTAGGCGATTCGACGAAATAATAAAACAAAGCTCTTCCAGCACTTGAATCAACTGTAACATATCCTGAATACTGGTTAAAATCTACATCTTCAGGTTCACCAGGCAATTTTTCAATTTTATCACTATCTTTGAGTGAATTTTGAGTCACAAAATGTACTGGTGAAGTCCTTTGTGATACACTTCTACTACTAGTAGTTTTTTCTATGTTTATTTTGAAATAATGAGAAATTGGTTTTAGGCTTTTAGGTTTATAACAATGCACTAAATTAGATAAAGCTAACAAGGTTAGGAAAAAGAAGTGGAAATATGATGTTTTAACCATTTTTAATTTGTGTGAGAAATGATTGATAACAAGTATAAATATTCATATTGACACATTTAAATAAATGACTAAGGTTTTTAAATTTTGTGTCCGGCCAATATAATTAAAGATTAATATTAATGATCGTTTTGTTCTTGTTTATTTGGAAATCTCTAAGCTCACTATTTTGTTTTGTTTATAATGAACTCCCTAAATTAGTTGAATATTTCTTAGGCATTTTGACGCAGTGGACGGCTCAATAATTTTTTCTAGTGTTAGAATTACAATGATTTAGTGATATCGTCCGTTCTAAACTAATTAAATATCCCCCATGACATTTGTCTAATATTAATTGTCCACATTACTAAAAATAGTTATACAAAACTATTTATTTTTCTTGTCGTATATATTTTTTCGAAGGCAGGTATATTCCCTGTAGACAGTCTGTAAACTTTGTCATTTTTTTGTAAGCCATATTTCTTTTTGTTTATTGACGTAAAAAGTTGAAAACGCTTTGTAATTAGTATTTTTGTTGTTTGGAGGAGTTTATCATCTCAATATGGAGTTTGATGATGTGTAGTTTTGGATAATCTGTCTTCATATTTTGAATTTAATTATTATTAATAAGGTTTTGTATAGTTTAAATACACACTATTTTTTTTAATCTCCAAAAAGTTGAATATTATGTCTGAATCAACATTGAAAACAAGATAGTTTAACCCTCGTGCTTTGAATCTCAGTACATAAAAACAGAACTGAGAAAGTGAAGGACGATGCTTCCCTCTGTGTGGATTTAGTACCACTAATTATCATTTTAATATGATTTCAACTAATTACGAAATATTATACTCACAAGTAGTGGGAATTAGAGCAATTTGGAGCTAACAAATCTCACACTCTCCCACCCCACCAACAACTAAAGTAGCCCAATTCTAGCTCAAGAAGAATTTCAACCTACAAAGAATAAATTGGCATGGGGATGCAGACCAAACAAATAATAAATTAATATTAACACACTACTGTTAGCGTGCAGTACTCGCCATGATTTTTAAATAACAAAAGGTGTGAGGTCAGCTTTCACACCTTGATTAGTGCCACAATATCTGTTGCCGCCCACCAGCAACATGTATTGATTAACTTACACACACCTCGATTAATTCCACATACACAACTATAGGTATCATAAAAGATAGAACATATGAAAAGAAATCACCTAGTGTTTTGGTTGAACTTGAGACCCAATGTTCTCAAGCTAATTAATTCATTTGCCACTGGGTCACACCCTCGGGCGTGGTACTCGCCATGATTTCATTGTTGCAAAGGCAAATTTCTCAATCTATGTAGCTTCAGAAAAATGGGAGCAAACAACTATGGTTTACAGCTTCAAAGCATTATGCAACAAGTGAACGTGTGGGTTGGTCAATTTTAATCCCATATTATTTGGGATCTGAACCATAAAAAGGAACCGAGACATCAATAACAGAAGATGCTTGGATGAGTTAGCCCTCCTTCCATAGAGCTGTTTATGTTAGTATATGTGCAAAACTATGAGCTGCCATCACATTCCATGCAGATAGTTTAAATGGAGCATGGGATTTCAGTAAAAGAACACAAAAATCAACACATTATGCACTATAAGGAATATGGCTAATATTAGATAAATACAAGTAGCCTTGATGTTTCTCTTCGAGGAAATTTGTGTTGGAGTATGAACCGGGAGGGGACCGGCTTTTGTCAATTCTGAAGACAACAGGCTTCAAGCCATGTAAATATTACAGAAAATATAAAGCAAAAATAAGGGGATATATCTACATATGGAACAATTACAGTGGAAAGATCCTATGCTAGGAAGACAGGCTTACCTCACAAGAAATGTTGGCTAGACAAGTGGGTAATACCTCCCCACGACAAAAGCCGTCTTCTCATAAGCTGTGTCAATTAGATCCTACACTTACACGCTTCTACACGGAAATGCCACAAAGATCTCAAAATACTTCACAGTGTTGAAGATGCAAGTATGAAAAGCTCTTAATTAGCTTTGTCATAGCAAAGATGCCAATGGAAACCAGAGCTTAGCCAAGCGTGTGATGCAGCTATTACTGTAAGTAACATATAACCTATATTAGAGAGACATGCACATCAATCATTTTAAACATGTCTGTCTTTATGTGTTATGGACTATGATGAAAAATATGAACTTGGAAAACCTTTTTTACCAGAAAATACCAGGAGTCACACTGCAAAATCTTTAGACTTTTTGGACTTGCTCATGAACTTCTAATGCTTCCAGAACGCTGCTTACCCACCTGCACCATGTGACTCATAGCATCAAGTAGATCAAAATGTAAGCGTAACTGACGCACACATAATGGAAAGTGGAAACAAATATATAGTCCCTGCCTCCAATATATCTCACTACATCCCTAAAAGAGTCAGCAGGAGAGGTAATACTCCCATGGGTCAATGAGCATATCAGCAGATGGTCTTTGCCCCAATTAAGAATCGGGTCCTATCACAAGTACTCATACTTAGCAGTTAGAAAAAAACCAAGAACCTAACACTTGAAATCTGGTGCTTGACAAGAAAGATTATCCACCACATTCTGCATGATCATTCACCAAGCCAGTCAACCCTAGCTCCTAAATGCTTAAGCTTCCTCAATGGAATAACTTCAGTGCTAACATTTGGCTAAAATTTAGTCTGATTTTTATTTGATAATAGTTGTAGAAGGATGAAACACAAATATTAAAATTGTACTTGGACTTTCCAATTCACGTCACCAATTTACTCAGCACATACCCTTCTAGTAAGATGAGAGTTTAGATGGCCAAGACAAGGGGCATAAGAAAAAGAGGATAGATACCAGCAGTGCCTTGCCCTTCATAGACAAGAATGTTAAAGAGATACATGGAAAAAGAATTTAGAATGTATCGCTTGATCATTCTCCTGAGCAATTGAGTGTTTATACAGACATCTAGTCAAAATTAGGGACATAACTACAAATAAATAATATGCGTAACTGATTCTATCTAATATACACAATATTCTCAAAGAGAGTCGAACAAGGAGAAAATAGTCTCTTTTAAAGTTACTTAATAGAATGTTATCCTTCACTAAAAGCTACTTACTAAAATATTAACTTACAAAATAGTAGCAGTAGTAGCAGTAATTACCAACATATCAACTGTAATCCCACAATCGGGGTCTGGGAGGGTGATGTGCACGCAGCCTTACCCCTACCTTGCGAAGGTAGAGAGACTGTCCCCAATAGACCCTTTATTCCAATAAAGCATATCAAAACCAATAAGGAAAGGAAATGACATAGTGAAGCAACCATATAGAAATAATGGAGAAAAGAAATGGTAGCAACAACAAACAGTACAATAACCAAAGCAAAAAAAATGTAATGATAATACCGAAGCATAAGAAGTAGTAATTACCAATTTAATAAAGTACTATGGCATATTATGAGCCACTATTAAGACACAAGAAAAATGTAGAAATAGGTAAGAACAGAAAAGGATGGGTGTCTTAGAACTTCTGTAGAGTTTTGAAGGTAAGCTCTTGAAAGAAGTGAGTCTCATTTAACATTGAACTCCATAATATTGAAAAGGTTGAACAAATAATATTATGAATGGTTACAGGAAGGTTAAAATTTCCAAGAGACAACTCTATGCAGAGGAAAGCTAAGTCTTACAATGGTATCTGGGATAATTCTCACTGGTTTATTGTATAATGTAAATAGAAATTACACAGGTTAAAAGGGACAAACAAAGAATATATGATCCTTATTCCGTAGATACTACTTTTGAAGAAAGAAAATACAAAGACAAGGACCAGAATAAAGTATAGTTTTCCATTTGCTGCTTTATACTCTTCTCACAGCCAACTCCTTCCATATGACAGTGAATAGTCACTTCACAGCAAAAGAGATCATACCAATTACATGAGGCAAACATAGATGCTAAAATAGCAGTTTTTGTATTGGAAGTAGCACTGTTCTTCTTGCAGAACAGAGTCAAAATATCTTATAATATTAGGGACAACCAGAAAGGAAGAAAGTCCCAATCAGAAAAGCAGAATAAGAGACTTAGATCAACAAGTTACCCTTCAAGACCAGGACTTGTTGGATGGTATATATTTCTGAACCCAAGTTTTTTAGCTGCAGAAGCTGTTGTCTCCCCAATACATGCAACAGCATTGTCCCACTGTCTCGATGCAGTAAGATTAGCCCATACCCTGTCAAATAACCCAGCAGAAGGAAAAAGGAATGAGAAAGGAGAAAGAGAATAAAGCCTCTAAAAATTTAAGGTAGAAGGATGAAGAACATAAGGATACAATTCTGTTCCCTGGCTCAATGAACTATGTCTGGAAACATCTGTCTAGTATTTTCTAGCATGTTGGTGGAATTACAGTCATCAGCTATAGAATTAGTGCACTTGCTTAAGCCAATATTAGATATCAACCTGTCATCATCTACTTTTGCTATATAAATGAATAATTTGGAACATCGTACCTGAGGGCAGAAGGAGATGCTACAGTAACAACGGGAACAGAGAGTGCTAGTTCAAGAAGATATTGATCAACGTGATTGACTGGTGCCTGCAAGAAATGGAAAGGTCATAGGCAGCAGGATGAAATCTAATTAGTTTTCTTTCAAGAGAAGGATCCAAGATGTGGTGCTCTATCTGAACTTTGACCAAATGTCAGGAAAAGGTGACAAGTGACCCTCTTTTTCAGGGCAAGTGTGTATTACCAAATTCGCAAGCACAGTGGTCTCTTGTGAGTAAAAATGAATTTTCTTCTCCAATTAGGCAAAAGAGAAATATCATACCGTTGTGTAAGTGTTCAGCCGAGTAACCTCGAATCCCCGCCCAGAAAGTCCTTCCTCTGAAATGACGGAGCCATATGTCAGTTTAAAACTACTCAAAATACTTCTATATTCCGAGGAAAATTTGCATACTAAACATGAACTATCAAGGTGAGACAGTTGCAAAATATCGGATGAATGAGACTCTTGTACAGATTATGGCCACGAGGAAAGGGAATGAGCTAAGACTTTTGTGGCTAATCTGTTTCTTTTGTTCTTCCTTTTCAATTTTTTTCTAAATAATGGTTTACAATAGAAAAGGCACCTCCACGGAAACTATAGATCCCTACAGAACCAGAAAAAATCAGAACGAATATACAAGGAAAAAAATCTCTGTATGAAATCAGATAGATGGGAGAATTAGGAGAGACAGAAACATAAAGAGATGGAGTAATATGCACACACCGATGTCAGTGCTGGCTTTTGCTGAAGCAGGATAGAGAACTGTGCACTTGTCATTTCCATTCTTCGGAAGCTCTAAAGCTAAAACCTTGCCAGTTGCTGAAATGCAAATAGAATGAAATTTTCAGTCACTCAGGCAATAACATAACGTCAGTCAATTTTTTACTGCGGAACAGTTTGCAAGGAAAAAAAGGTATTTAAATGAATGACAAATGCAATTCCTGATGCACATGTGTGCCTTATGCTATTTCTAAATGTCAAAAGAGCAAGTGGGAAGTTTACTTAATACCCTTCGATGGTGCAAATGCCATATCAAGATACTGCTTTGAAGACTGAACAGCTTCATCAAATATGCTGGCTGTACCAGATCCAACAACTCCTACTCTGACAGATGGGGTCCCAGCAGCTCTAAGTGATAAATTAGAATAAGTATGAGGGACCAGAGACAGCAAAAGTAAATATAGATCATCTAGACAGCTTGAAGAATTTGAGGCTTCTTTCAACCAATAAACAGTAATGAAAAACATATATAGTAATACTTCATATTTTGGGGAATTAATTATTGTACCATCTTTAGTTCAATATTTCATTTGACAACATAAGTACACACATAACAGGACACACTCTAATGACTCTCGCTTTTTGTATATGCTGACAATCAACTGAGAGTCTTTTATACAAGTGTTCAATGCTTCATTTAGGAAAAAGTATACAGTTGATGGATGGAAGGTTCAACCAGAACTGGGGTTGATGATAATATGTTATGATCCTATTGCAAGGTACGGGACTTGAGTCTCACATTGGTTAAATGGGGAAGCTGATGTAGGACTTATATAGCTTTGGATTTTTCACCTAAAAAACTAGCTTTCGGGTGTGGTTCTCCCTAGGTTGTACCCACTGCCCTTCGTGCCTTGAATGGTGATGCCAATATTGTAGTGTTGCCCAGGGTTAGAAATGGTCTAGCGCACACAGCCGTCGAGGACGACCAATGCAGAGCGTGGTGGTTTGTTATGATTCTATAGCAAGGTATGGGACTTGAGTCCCACACCAGTTTAATAGGGAGTTGAAGTGGGACTTATATAGCTTTGGGTTCTCCCACCTCAATAACTACTTTCTTGGGTGTGAATCTCCCTAAGTTGTATCGTAATGCTTAGCAGGTGCTATTTGTCACATAAACACATCAATTCAGTGGATAATCAAACTTAATATGCCAATGACCATATTATATAGGAAGTATTTGTACCTCAGGACAATTGGTCTTTCTCAAACTTGTGAAAGTAAAATGAAAAATCTTCAACGAGTAGATAAGATTCTCAAACATGCTGAGAAGTGAGAACATAGTTTTAAAACCCGATTTGTCTACACAAGCAAGCAACAACGTTTTTAAACACTGCAATGACTTGTTTTACTGACAAGTCCAACACAAAATGACTAAATTTAACATCAGATCTTGTAACTTTCTCGGCATTTTTATTTTTAAAGCCAACTTCACAGATATATTCTCCAGACCAGCTATCCATAATATCAAATAAATCATTTTCGTCTTTGGTAAAACTTACCAATGGGTATAGCCTAATAGCCTATAGTCAAAGTGATCCTCCTATTCAACGAACAAAGGAACTGTACTAAAGACTAGTCAAGAAGATAGTTTAGTTATTTAAAATCAGAAGGTGAAGAACGTCAGACAAAATTAACCCTCTTTACTGGTTAATTCAACCTAAACTTACTTCCAAGCATCAAGAAAAACCTTTCCCGCCTCTGGTGAAGTAATGATAATCCAGTCGAACGTGGCCTCTGTAATCACAAGAAGAAATGGGGAAAAACATTAGAGACAGCAGATAACATGTTAAGCTATTGGTTTCACCAAATCTGGAGAGGACTTTCAAGGGTGTAGAACTGATCAATCATAAAAAGTTTGCTGATATAAGTTGTAATCGAAGACCACTAAATAGTTATTTACAACAGAAGGACAGAAGTGTGCAAATACTCAAACCAAGCTTCCCTGTTACTGTCTCTCTTCATTGTAGCACGAACGTCCGCTCTTGCAATCGACTACAATATGTTGATAGCAAGAAGGTACAGTTTCTATATGTAGTCCTCTGTATAATGCTTTTAGATCCTAACTGTGTAAGTCTTCTATTATGGTATATTCATCTACTTTTACTTAATATGCTGGCTGGTGCTGGCTTACACACTTTATGTACCTAATATCAGTAATAAGTCATGGTGTTCTCATGTTATTCCAATTATTAACTCTCGTTTACTTTGTTATCAATTGCTTTAAATGTGAACTGTGAGATTTATCCAATTGTCTCCATTTTAACCGAGAGAGCAATACCATAATGAATGGTATTACATTCTTATGTTTGTATTTAAATCTAAAATTATTTCTTTAAACAAAGATCTGTTCATGGTTTGACGATTTAGAATTCAACTATTTTTTTAATTAATCCAAGTGAGAGGAATACGATAACCATTAGATGGTTTTGAAAATTAATCACCATAGGCATTAGGTCCTTATTGGAAAGAATTTGTAAGGCCTGCAGCATATAAGAGAAATCAAAGAGCAACTTAAGGCCTGCAGCAATTAAGAGAAATCAAAGAGCAACTCTCCTTTTTGCTTGTCTTATATACTGTTCATATTTTATTGATTTTTTTTTCTATTAAGCCTAAATACATAATTTTACTGAATACAAATGTTACTCTTTTATATCATCAAGCACAATTATGTAGTAAATAATAGTGTAGGTCGTTGTCTTTCAGGAAATAAAACCCACCTCAACTTTTAGAAACTTAAGCGTAACTGAAAAATTAGAACTGCATATACTCTAGAGTAGGTAAGGATCGTGATTGCTGATGCACGCAAGCTTGTGTCCACATCACATTCGTTGAATTTCACAAGGAGGGAGTAATAAAGGTGATATTAGTACTCGTCTCAGCAATCACACTAGTAACAAAATAATGCATGGAAATGCAAATAAACTAAATAATTACTATAGCCTTGGGCATTACATAAATGACTGTATGGTTTATACTTATAATAGCAATAAAAAGAAAAGTAATGGAAGTACTTGGCTTGTTTGCATATATATGCAATAGCAATATCTCAAAGCAATGACCTCACTTTATTTGTGTCTGAATGCATGATATGCTATTGTTCAGAAAATGTCATCTCCATAGTCTATAATTTTTCGGGAAGCCAACATAAAAAAGAAGGCCACAAAGGTGGTATTGTGCAACACCTAGTTATATTAAGTTTAGGTTCTGGGTCAACTTCAAACAATCATAACTCCTAGCTCAGGATGAGTAAGGTGTGCTATAAGATACCGTAGGAAAGATCTTTGAATTATCTTTCCAACACCACCGAGTTTTGCTCAATTTCGAGTTTTTATGGGGGAGATATGCCCATTTGAAGTTGCGCTGTCTAGTCTAGATAAGAAAAGTCAAAACTGAATTTAGGAGGGTATTATGGTCTTTTCATTACCCAATTAAATTATTTCATATTTAGTAAGTTATTTGGGGTCTAAACTGAGTTAGTTCAGTTTACACAATTAAGAAATACACTAGGCCTTTGAGAGAAGAGAGAGGTCAAGTGTTCTTGGAGATTTCTTGCGGAATCGAAGTCATTTCGCCAAGGATTGATCCA
Organism: Solanum pennellii; assembly: GCF_001406875.1. Taxonomy (NCBI): domain Eukaryota; kingdom Viridiplantae; phylum Streptophyta; class Magnoliopsida; order Solanales; family Solanaceae; genus Solanum; species Solanum pennellii. Next base: position 74,350,524 of record NC_028640.1, on the reverse strand, counting down.
TAAAGAGGTATGTGAGACTTTCATAGCGTTGGGTTCTTTCACCCACGCGCAAATCATGTTTGTTTCAGCGAAATTCATTCTAAAAAGTTGAAAGTATGATGTTTCTTGAATTATGTTCTTGAAATTGGCTTTAGTTCTTGAGATTTGATGGGATTGTTGAGTTCTTGAAGAAATTGTGTCGATTTTAGAGTTGTTTTGAGTTAGGATCGTGTGTACATATTGTAACATCTCGTAACTCAAAATAAATAGGAATAAGCAAAGAAACTAAGAATAATCACTGTTGGAAAGAAAAGAGAGAATCTGAAAATTTTCTAAGTTCAAGAAGTGAGTTTTGGTCATTTTCAAATGGCCATAACTTGTAGCTCAAGAGGAGTTAGAGGTAGTTCTGGGATTGTTGAAAAGATCTTTCAAACGGCGCCAAGTTTGCACGATTTCGATATCGTATGAGGGAGATATGCCTTTGCCTTTCGAAAGATGGATTGTTAAAGTAAAGAAAGTCCAATCCAGATTTAAAAAAGGGCAAACTAGTCTTTTTACCAATTATTTCCTAATACATTTTAAGGGTTTAATTGGGGTAAAAATAAGTTTTAGTTCAGATGAGAAAAGTTCTTTTACGCTTAGGGCTTGGGAGAAAAGAGAAGAGAAGAAGGAGAAAAGAGAAAGATCAAGGTTTTGCCAAGAACACCAAAGGATTTTGAGTGGAATTCGTCGGGGGTGATTCCTATCAAGGTATGTGAGCTCTTTCGTGTTGGGATAATTCATCCGCATACCAATCTTGTTTAAGTTCAGAAGTTTTAGAATTGATTACATGACTAGAAGTGAGTTTCAGTTCAAAAGTTCTAGAATTGATGACGACTAGAAGTGAATTCTTGATAATCTCGTCGAATCCCTTTGGTTGAGTTGATTGCATGCCCATTGATGTTGGTTAGTAGTTTCCGATGTGGTTTTTGAGTTAGATCCAATGGGTATTGAAGGTATTGATGATCCTAGGGGTTTGGGGATGAAACCATGGAGGTTTAGGTGATTTAGGGCCAGCAAGCAAGTTGAAAAATTCATCAGACGCACCTGGGCAAGGCCAGGCAAGTCGCGCCTGCATTGCACCAAAAGAGGGTTTCAATCAACTGGGGCCTGGTGCGGCGCGCAACCAGTGCGCCACAACCAAGCCTTAGTCAATTAAGGCTGGCGCGGCACGCCACCAGTGCGCCCGAATCGGCGATTTTTGCCCAGTTTTCGTAGTTATAACCCTTTTAAATCCTTCTAAGGTACATTAACACCTTTCGATGATTCTAATTACTTCAAATGATTTCTAAACACCTAGAAATCACTAAAGAACGCAAATCATAACCTTGAATCCACAATCTAATTCAAGGAAAATTAAGATTAAAGTCGAAGGAGTTAAGAGTTAAGTCTTGAAGTTAAGAAGCAAGTCAAAGTAAAGTTTGTCTTTATTAAATGTTTTAACTTCATTTTAAGGCTCAATTTTCAAGTCAGAGTAAAAAGTAAAAGTTGAAGTCTTTCCTTTCAGAAATATAAGGAAACTAAGTATTCCCTAAGAGTTGAGTAGGGTCAAGAGTTTCAAGTCAAGCAAAGAGTAAATAGTTGAGTTCAATTCTCAAAAGTTATAAGAGAACTAAGTATTCCGTGAAAGTTTATAAATGTTTCACATTTAAGTTAAGAACGAAAACAGAGATTTTCAAAGAGCTTTCGAGCTAGCTTTCAAAAAAGAGTAATCGCTTTCTAAATAAAGCAAGAGAGGAAACTAAGATTTCCAAGATAGCATTTAAGCTAAGTTTTGAGCACTAATCTCAAATCACAGAAGTCAGTATGTTTTTAAAAACATAAGAGCTGATATAATAATATTTTTTGGGAGCAGTATTGAGCATTGATATGGGGGAGAGTTCAGATTACTTCCGGCCCCCATAAATCATGTAGCCACTATTGGTACAAAAGGGTCATATTTTTTAGTTGATTCCTTTAGTCCTATTTAGCATAGACTAGTAGATCCATTAGGTAGTTCAGGTTCTATATCGACGGCAAGGTATAGGACGGCCCTGGCAGCGTGAGGTGAGGCAAAACACTGTATCATCACAATAGCTCTTACATGATAGTTGCCGGTTAGAGAAACTTCCACAAAAGTTAAATGTATTTATATATATACAGCAGTTAATTGTATTTTACATACATCTTAGAGTTATTCGTACCCTTATACACTTCTAGAATTGCCAGTATGTTTTCAGATAGTTTTTCTTTATATTGCACTTGTGTTTAAATTGCTTTATATTGAAAAAAGTCAGTAATGTTAAGTTGAGCCAGGTAAGTTCTTAGTTTCTTTCCGACTATTTCTAGCCTATGTTGTTTAGCATTCCAACTCGCATACTCGTACATTCAATGTACAAATGTCAGTTTGCCTGCATCGTCTTATGATGCAGACGCAAGTACCCAGGATCAGCATCCAGCGCTTCGTTGATTCAGTTTGAGCACTCGGAGTCAGTGGTGAGCCTCCTTGCATTCCGAAGACTCTTTTATATTTTTCTAGTCCTTTCAATTATAGTATGTTGCGGAATTTGTCCCAACATTCATCTTAGTATTATAGAGGCTTCATAGATAGATAGTCAGTGAGTCAGACAGTTTAGATTTGAGTCTCCATTTATTTACATTTCAGATGTTTTATCATGAGACTTAAGTGTCATTTTGGCCAAGACAGTTATTTTAAGTATTTCTTATGAGAATGTTTTCTCATTTATATTGAGTTAAGTATTTCGCTGATTTAAGTAAGCTAGGCCAAGGGTTCACTCAAGGCCAACAATGGTCATTGGGTGTCGGTCACGTCCGAGGTGTAGGCTTGGGGCGCGACACATATATTAGGTATCTGAATCTAAAGAGGAAATTTAGAAAAAAAATCTAGCTTAGGCTAATTGGGGTGAGAAAACGAAGAAGGAAAAAGTCAAGCAGATTTCAACACACAAGTCCGCGGACTTGCTCCCACAGTGCAAAAAATCACCTCCGCGTCGCGGAGGAGACGCGGACTCCTTTGTTTCAAAAATAAATTTCGCGATCAAATATTTAAATGCATCTCCACTTCACGTACTTGTTTCCAAATGGTAATTTTTTGATCGTTTCTCATGTTTAACTATCTAAAAAAACTTCTAACATCATGAGATCTTTCCTATCACAAATCACAATCCTTAAATTCATAAATTCAAATTTAAGGAAAGTTAAGAGCCAAGTCTAGAGAGTTTTAGAGTCCTTTCAAAAAGTCTTCTGGAAATGTTTTAAACTTGTTTTTAAGACTTGAGTTTTGAGATAAGTGTAACAAATGAAGTTCATTTCTTCAAGAAGAGTATATGAGAACTAAGTATTCCCAAAGATTAAATGTTTTCACATTTAAATAAGAAAGAAAACACAGATTTCCAAGAGAGCCTTTCAGCTAGTTTTTGAGTAATATCTCAAACCACAGAAAGAATTTTGTTTTTAAACATATGAGTTGAGTATTTTGGAAGTAGTATTGAACACCGATATGGGATGAGTTTATAATAACTCAAGTCTCCATAAACCATGTAGCCATCATGGATAGAAAGGGTCATTACTTTTTAGATGATTCTTTAGTGCTTTTTATCATAGACTAGTGGATACTATATCCCGACAAGTTATTGGACATTTCTGGCAGCATGGGCGAGACGTTATATCATCGCATAGCTCATAATGATGGTTGTTGGTTAGGGAGTTCTCCCACCGAATTATATTACTGTATATATAAATTAAGTTGTTATTGTAGTTGTTTTAAATACATTGCATTGTTTAAATGTTTTATATAATCTGCACTTTTACTGTTGTTTATTTTTGCGTTGAGTTGAGTATCCATGAGTTAAGTAAAGATGAGGCAAGTGTTTCTTTCAAAATTTAGTTTAAGCTTATGTTATGTTTAGTTTTCCCCTCGCATGCTCGTACATTCAATATACTGATACCATTTGACCTGCATCGTTTTATGATGCAGATACAGGTAATCAAGATCAGCATCCACCGCCTCGTTGATCCAGTTGAGGACTCAAAGTCAGTTGGTGAGCCTCTTTGCTTTCCGGAGGATCCCTTTGATTATGTTTTGCTTTATTGATTTTGATTATTTCGATTGTTAGGATGATCGGGGGACTTACCCCGACCTCTTAGTATCTAAAGGCTTCATAGACATTTAGATATGAGTTTTTTAATCTGATATTTCAGTTGTTTGATATTGAGACTTGAGTTGCCATTTTGGCTAGTTGAATGTTTCTTTTGAGATATTCTAAGTTTATTTCATGAGTTTATCTTTTGAGACTGTTTCAAGTTATTTAAGCTTCCTCTAAGTGTTAGCCAGGCCAAGGTTCGCTTGGGGCCTCTCGAGTGCCAGTTTCGGCCAGGGTGTAGGCTTGGGGCGTGACATATCCACCCCAAACAAACAAAAAGCAAAGAAAATATTAATGCTCATAACAATTTCAATTTCGCAAATTCAATAATTGAATAACCATACAGATACTTGAAAAAAAATTCATTTGACCTTGAAATCTTGGGAAATTGTATTTAAAAGAAAGGGCAACTATCTGTTTTGTTTAGAATTCTAGTATAGCGCACCAATCTAACCTTTAAAACAAATTGTCTGTAGATAGGATATTTTGTGACAAAGCAAATCAAAGGCCATTAGAAGAAATGAGCTAGAATTCATACAATGAAGGGAAATGAATAACTCCATAGAAATAAATATACAGATGCTCAACAATGAGTCTCAGGCAAGCAAATATGAACCATGATTTCCAAACCAAAGCACAAATTGCAAGAGCCTACCAGTTAATAAAGAAGTGAGCCTGTCTAGATCAGGTAAGTGCATATGCTGAATGAGAGGAAGCTCAAGAGAATCAATCCCATGTCTGACCTGTAAGCATGAAAAAGAGGGAAAACATAATTGACGAAGATGCAAAATTTACAACTTTCTAGAGAGAAATCCCAGATAAAAAGTTGTGTCCCCACGTGTATCAAGTCTAGATCACCTTGACCTTTGGTGTTAGAAACTTGGTCCCATTAAAAAAGTTGTTTGTTCTCATTCATGGTGATTTCTTATATATCTTGTACGTGATTCAGGAAAAGAATATGAAATTCCTGTCACGCGTTTGCTTCTTTTCTTCCCAAGTAGAAAGCAAACAAAGATGTATTGCCAGCAAGACAGTGATTTTTATGAACTTGTGTGCTTGCTTTGACATAAGACATTTACCAAAAAATAAGTCAGATTTTGGGGAACTTTTTGTTGAGGATAACACTTTCATGATTTTTTTGAGTGCTAAGGTGATAATAACTTGTAACTTTTTATTGGAAAAGATCTGAAATTAAGAGTTGAGAAATGGAGAAATATTTCTGGCAACAAAACATCAGAAAATGACTAATTCTCATAATATTTCCGAAGATATCTCCTTCATACCGAGCACACCATGTTGAAAATCCAGGATGCAAGAAATGAATCTATCATAAATAGGCATGAACATGATTTAGTGCTCTTCACTACATCCTTATTTAAGACTTTGTTGAATCAAATCCACAAAATACAATCTTTTAAGCTATGCGTCTAAATTCATGAATAATATCCTTCACAGTGCCGCTAAACCAAATGCTTCCTGATCTCAAGACTAATTATCATTTCACTCTTCCCTTTCTCCACCATATCCAGGGGAAAAGGTAGACCGTTGGCTACAGGTTCTGCCAAACCCAGTAATTTGATTCAAAAACACAAAATTTGTCTTAAAAACTCATTATATATCTCTAGATATTATTCGTTTAGAATCTAGAACGCATAAACTTCAAATCCTGGTTCCTCCTCTATCATATCATTTTATCATCCTAGAAATCCAAGTGATCAGCAGCTACAAAGTTAAACTTACTTAAGCATTTGATCAAACATTTAATGTGCTACTTCCTTCATACCAATGTAGCTACAAAAAAAAAAAACACGCCAAAATTCTCTCTAATATATCACTAACGAGCACTGAACCACCACGAAACAACCACAAAACCTCTAGAACTTCGAGATAATAACATAAAAATCCAATTAAAACTCGAAATTGAAGAACCAGCAAATAATTGATTGAGTACCAGAGCATTGATGAGCTTGCCGTTCTTCCCGCGTTCTCTGGTTACAACAACTTTCGGCTCCTTCGTCGAACACGAAACGGTGATCGATGAAAGTGAAACGCAAGCGCCGCCCCTGAATGAACGACGGACACAACTCCGCCGCTGCTGCGTGGTGGAAGACGACGACGTCGTCAACGGAGGAGGAGAGAAGGAGGAGAGAGAAGACATTTTGTGGAACGCGTAGCTGCCAGCTGTAATCCTGTAACCGATTTTAAACTGTAACTTTTTTAATCATTAGTCATTAGTCAGCACCTCCTCCAGTTAAGTAATCTCTAATCTCAAAATCTTTAATTTAATTAAAGTATTAGTATTAGTATTAATTAATTTTCAGCAGGACAGATGTCAAAGCTGAAAGGATAAGAAATTCTGTTACTGACACGTGTCCTATCGGTGGGGCCCGTTATCTGCTGTGACCTATCGACCATTATACGCAATGATGGTGTTCTACTTTACAGTAGTGATCAGGTGTTCTGCGGGGATAGAAAGATCTTATCCAATCCGTTAATTTGAATGAAGCGACAATTAGACGGCAAATCAACGGTTGTGATAAGGATGTGGCTTTGGTAGGAACAGTGTCTTAGGTGTGTATCCCATGATGCAACATATTAAAATAAATAATTAAATTTGATTTCTTTTTGGGTCTTATTACCAATAATGTGGGGGAATTAATTAATTAACAAAGTTTTTTTTTTTTCAATAAAGTGATTCTAGTATCATTTTTTCCTCTTTTAGTGAGGCAAAAGTCATGTTTGGAATTGTTTAATCTTTACTCATCATAATCACACCCAATTTAGTTAGTTTTTTTTTTTTTTACCGAAAAGTTTCGATATGTATGTTTAAACTTAACAAAATTACATATTTAGCCCTCTAAGTTTGGAATGTTGCTATAAAAATTTTAAATTTGGATAGTCTATTTAAAGAGAATATTTTTTCGATGTGAATTTAAATTTAATCTAGGCTCAATGTGACAACTAAACACTTAGAATTATCTACCCTTGTTGGAGTTGGTTTTTGCAATGACAAATTCAAATTTAATCAAGTCACGATATGTTAAACACTTGAATTATTTAGCCTTGTTATAGTTGGTTTTAAGGAAAGATCAAATTGAATTAAGCCTCGATATGTTAAAAAATTAAAATCAATTTCAGAAAAGATTTTTTCGGTTCAATAAAATAGGTAAATTCTCAGATTATCAAATTCAAGTTCAACACATCATATTGTGGTGATTAATATGCATCTGTTAAAATATTGAGACATTGATTAATAAATGATCGAGAAAATGCCCAATAGCGCCCCCTCCCCACCCCCAATCTATAGTCGGATTCTCAATTACACACTCATACTTTACGGGTGTCTTATCACCTCTCTGAATTTTATAAAACTGAAACTATTACCTCCCTGAACGCTTAGCTGGCAAAGTGAGTGTATCTCACTCTCTTTGAGAGAGTGAGCAAAAAAATTTAATATTAAAACTCTATTTTTAATATCTATTTTTAAGAACATATGTTTCTATTTATTTATTTATTGTCTTCTCCATAGTAATAAAGATCAAATTCCTCCACCATTCACCATCTCTAAACCATCATTGCCACCACCATCTTCACCGGATTCACCATGGTTGATTTCACACAAGCTTTTAAAATCTCATTTAAGAAATTTTTATAAACCATTCAAATCAATTAAAAGTAAAATGAGATCTATTTATATCACCTAAAAATGGGATTTGGATCATATTTGGAAAAAAAAATCAATTTAGGTTTACATCAAACCCAATTGAACTCTCAAATAAGATTTTTATTTTATTTTATAGATCCTTTAATTATCAATCTCAAATCTCAAGTAACCAATTACAAGTTTCTTCCTCATTTTTCCGGAGAGAATTTGCACTTGTTCTTTCTCTCTATTTTGCGCCCCTCATTTTTTTAGTTTTCCTATCTCCACTGCTACCAGTTAAAAGCTATCATTGTTGCTTCCTCCGACGAAACGTCACCATTGTCACTGTCTCTGACGAAACGCCACTGCTGCTTCCGGCGAAACTCAAAACACCAGCAAAAACCCTCCCACACCTCCTTTCATCTCTCTCTTGTTCCTCATAATCCAATTTTGATGGACTTTGGTGTATAAAGTAATGGTGAAATTACTTTAGAAATTTGAAGGAATTGGGAATGTTGCTTTAGAATTTTAAGAAACTGGAAGAGTATAGGAAAAAGAGAAAGGAATTATAAGAAAATTGAAAAAAAAAATTAATTAAATTTTCACGTATCGAACGCGTGAAGTTCACAGATCAATATAGATGTGGTTATGGCTTTTCAAGGATGTAACTATTTCAGTTTTAGACAGTTCAGAGGGGTGATATGACCCCCATAAAGTATGAGTGTGTAGTTGGAAATCCGGCTATAGATTGGGGGGGGGGGCTTTTGACCATTTTCTCTAAATGATCGCTGTGGTGTTGCTAACTAATTTATTTTCCTCTTTTGTCCCATAAAAATAAAAGTTTTTTTTTTCATATAGGATGGAGCTCATCGCATTAGACCGTATTTCTTTGGGTTTTTTATTTCTTACTGGTTTATGAGGCTTGACTAGTTTGAATTCATATTGAAAAATTATACTTCAAAGTAAAATCTTTCTTGCTAAAGGCGACTTCATTTTTAGGGAAATCTGAAAACTCTGGTTAGTTAAGGATAAAAGAATCTTTACTACTCTATACAATGCAGATATCAAATAATATATCGAAGATAAAATTAAAAATATAGGCATAATACATAAACATAACCCTTAACTTGGCGTCAGTTGGCAACTACGGCCCTTAACTTTAGATGTGTACAAGTAGACACTTAAACTTGTATAAAATTAAACAAATTGACGCATTCATACTACATACACCCTACATGAAAAAATTGTGTCCTATGTGACGTCCGACATGTATCATGCCATGCAGAACACGTATATCTAGTTGTTTCATGATACCACATTGTGGTGACTACTAGTACGTTGCCGCTGTCAAAATATTAGGCAATTAATATATAACTTATTGCTTTGGTATTTGTTTGAGTAGTATTTATTTTTAGTAGTTGATAATAAAGTCTTTTTTCGTCTGATGAAGTTATGATATTTAATTAATTCGAATTCACATTAGAAGATTTGACTTAATTTAATACTATAAGCGATTTTATTTTTAAAAATATTCGAAAACTCTAAGTAATTAAAAATAATGCAATACTTAGACTATCTCCAACCCACCTCTATTTTACTCTCCATTCTCTAAATTTGGAGAGTAAAATAGAGAATGCCCTCTCCAACCGACCTCCAAATCACACTCTCTATTTTACTTTTTCAATATTTTATTATTATTTCCTTTACTTTCCAATTAACATATTATTTTACATATAGTTTCATTAGTTAAATATCTAATATTCATAAGTCATTTTAAATGCATATAATATTTTAAAAAATATATTATTTAATATTTGCTACTTTAGTTTCAAATTAATATATTCTTTTACAATTTTCACAAAAATAAAATTTTATTTTGTTAATTTTCATTATAAAGAATACACATAATTATAATGATAAGATGAAAATTTTAATTTAAATACAAGATAACAATACAATACATAACTTAATAATTTAAATATAACATAAAATACAATAATAAAATAATAATTAATTCGCGATGAAACAAGAACCATGTTAAAAAGATGTTGAACAAGAATTCGAAGTTTTGCAATCATTGCAAGTCCGTCACGTTTTCGGAGAAAGAAAGTGATACATAATATAATGACTACATATATTATACTACACACGTGATAATTGAGAATGAACGTGATCTTAATGCACTAATTCAAGATATCGTAGAGGCTTCAAGTCCAATGACAGAAATGGTGTTAGATCTTAATGCACTAATTCAAGAACCATGTTAAAAAGATGTTGAACAAGAATTCAGAGTTTTGCAATCATTGTCAGTCCGTCACGTTTTCGGAGAGAAAAAGTGATACATGATATAATGACTACATATATTATACTACACAACGTGATAATTGAGGATGAACGTGATCTTAATGCACTAATTCAAGATATCGTAGAGGCTTCAACTCCAACGACAGAAATGGTGTTAGATGAAAATCTTCGATTTGAACAAATTTTTAGCTGGACATAATAAAAAGGACAAAAATGATCATTTTGAATACGGTAATACATTAATAGAGCATTTATGGGAGTATCGTAATAATTTCGAAAATTGATTGATTATGTAATGTTTATCTAATCGTATTTCAATTTTATTTGAATTTGTTCGTTAATTTATATATTATATAATATTCTCGTGCAATTTATGGTATTTAAAATTGGGAAAAGAGACGGATTTACCCCCGAACTTTAAATAAATGGTACGTATATGTCCTCCGTATACTTTGAATCCATATAAGCCTTTGCTGTCCAATTATAGGTACATATATATCCCTCTCAGTAACGGACTCCTAATTTTTTACGCGAGTCTTAATCCTATTGAACTACCCGTTTGACCCCTTTTTTTAAGTAAAAACTATGTAAATCACATAGTGTAANTGATACAAAAAATGCAAAGTCGTACTTGATACATAAGTGTAACTACAATTATAAGTCTGTCTACTTGATACTAACATGATACAAAAAATGCAAAGTCATACTTGATACATAAGTTTAACTACAATTATGAGTTTGTCTAATTGATACTAACATGATACAAAAAATGCAAAGTTATAGTTGATACAAAAATGCAAAGTCAACTTGATACATAAGTGTAACTACAATTATAAGTCTGTCTACTTAATACTAACATGATACAAAAAATGCAAAGTTATACTTGATACATAAGTTTAACTACAATTATGAGTCTGTTAGTATTTTCTGAATCAGATAAATAATCTAAAAAATATAATTGATACAGGAAATTAAAATTATATTCTTATTAAAGATCTATTAAGCATAAACCCCAAAAGGAGGTGACAAACAAGAGGATGTGCAACTGGGTTTTGATTTACAATAAANTTCAAAATTTCCTTGAAGGTAATTTTGTATCCGGTTTCGTAATGAATATTACGATATTGCTAAGACATTCAGGAATATGGGAGAGTGAGGTTAAATACAATCAATACAAAAGTGATGGGATAGTGATTGGAGAAAATATTTCATATATGAATCTAATCTCAGAAATTGCTACTGAATTAAATATTGATGAATTGAAAAAAAATTTTATTATCCAATATATTGTAGAGGGCAAATTTTCTCCGATGATAATTAGGAATGATATGGGTGTGAAGCTGTTTATAGAAATTAAGAAGCAAGAGGTTGGATTCAGTATGTATCCGCTTTGCATCGATACAAATGATAAAAGTACATAGGAGTTACAAATTTTTGATTCAAGCAGTGGTGCAATTATGTGTATTGAAGGTGGACAAAGAGACGCTAATGCTCTAAACGTTGTTGAATCAAACATTGGTGATTCTTGTTACATACCCGAGATGGAGAAAGAAAATTATATATCAGATACAAATATATCAAATGTGGAGACGAAACAATTGTACTTGATACTTAACAGACACTTTATAGCCTAACATGATACAAAAAATGCAAAGTTGTACTTGATACATAAGTGTAACTACATTTATAAGTCTGTCTACTTGATACTAACATGATACAAAAAATGCAAAGTCGTATTTGATACATAAGTGTAACTACAATTATAAGTCTGTCTACTTGATACTAACATGATACAAAAAATGCAAAGTTATACTTGATACATAAGTTTAACTACAATTATGAGTCTGTTAGTATTTTCTGAATCAGATAAATAATCTAAAAAATATAATTGATACAGGAAATTAAAATTATATTCTTATTAAAGATCTATTAAGCATAAACCCCAAAAGGAGGTGACAACCAAGAGGATGTGCAACTGGGTTTTGATTTACATAAAAAAAAAAATTGAATTTCAACTTATTTATACATTTTTCATACTTAATAAACAACATGTACAAAAAAAATAGTATTTTCTGAATCAGATAAATAATTTAAAAAATATAAAAATATTTTTTCTGATAATTCAAAAAGTCATTGCATGTGACAAAAAAAATTTAAAAAAATAAATAAAATCGAAATACGTGCAATGGAGGTCTGGATATGGCCATTGTNAGTCAACTTGATACATAAGTGTAACTACAATTATAAGTCTGTCTACTTAATACTAACATGATACAAAAAATGCAAAGTTATACTTGATACATAAGTTTAACTACAATTATGAGTCTGTTAGTATTTTCTGAATCAGATAAATAATCTAAAAAATATAATTGATACAGGAAATTAAAATTATATTCTTATTAAAGATCTATTAAGCATAAACCCCAAAAGGAGGTGACAAACAAGAGGATGTGCAACTGGGTTTTGATTTACAATAAATTTTTTTTTGAATTTCAACTTATTTATACATTATTCATACTTAATAAACAACATGTACAAAAAAATAGTATTTTCTGAATCAGATAAATAATCTAAAAAATATAATTGATACAGGAAATTAAAATTATATTCTTATTAAAGATCTATTAAGCATAAACCCCAAAAGGAGGTGACAACCAAGAGGATGTGCAACTGGGTTTTGATTTACATAAAAAAAAAAATTGAATTTCAACTTATTTATACATTTTTCATACTTAATAAACAACATGTACAAAAAAAATAGTATTTTCTGAATCAGATAAATAATTTAAAAAATATAAAAATATTTTTTCTGATAATTCAAAAAGTCATTGCATGTGACAAAAAAAATTTAAAAAAATAAATAAAATCGAAATACGTGCAATGGAGGTCTGGATATGGCCATTGTAAGCTTTCTACCCCTCTTCTTGGGTGTCTTTGCATGTGCCTCTTTTTGTGTTTTATGATTCTTCGAACTTTGGTTATCCATTGTTGGAAAAAAATGGCAGACAGAGATGGCGGACAGATTAGACGAAGGCGTACGGACGGAGAGCACAACTTTGATTTTCAAAGGCGGACAGGTAGAGAAAAATGGCGGACAGCCTAGAGGAAGTCGGACGGATGGAATAAAGAGATTTTGATTTTCAAAATTAAGAAGATGAACAGTTGATTAATTGGTTAGTGGGAGTGGTGTAAAAGGGTTCTCTATTTGGGGAAAAGAAAGAGTAAAATTAGGGGTTAGTATTAATTATGGGAGTCGTGTAAATGAGTATTTTATTTGGGGAAAATAAAGAGTATAATTAGGGGTAAGATTTAATTGGTTTGTATTAATTAGGATTCTAATTTAATAATGTATCTGTTAGATTAAATTTATTAAAAATAGGGATTTTAGTAATTTTTAAAAAAAGAAGGGAAATATGGAGAATATGTAAACTTAAGTTGTATATTCATGTAATTAATCCTTTTTTTAACCCATAATCCTATTATAAGTCCCATAACCCAATACCCGCCCAATTTCCTCTAAAAGGAATCCAAATTAAAACACCCAATTGGGGTTAAGCCTATATCCTCCTTCAGGTGGAAACTTTGGATTACGAAGATAATCTTCATAAACAGCAAAAATTGTACGGCAAAGACGAGAAATATGTTCAAATTCATCATAGGTTCAAATATTGTTCTTGCCTCGTTTGTTTGGAGTATAGAGGAGTTCTTCATAATAGCTTTCCCGGAAGAAGTGATAACTAAATCTCAAAATTTTGTGGCCACCAACTATCATAGGTCATTTGCATTGCTTGCATACTCTTCACCCACCAAATTCAAGGCGTGTGTTGAAAAGGAAGAGGAAGGCTTCAAATCCAGTATGAGCAAAATTGAGAGGAAATTGGGTGGGTATTGGATTATGGGGCGGATAGTGGGATTATAGGTTAAAAAAAGAGGTCAAACGGATAGTATAATAGAACTAAGACACGCGTAAAAAATTAGGAGTCCGTTAGTGAGAGAGGTATATAAATACCTATAATTGGACGGCAGGGGATTATATAGAGGCAAAGTATAATGGAGGGCATATACGTACCATTTATTAAAGTTCGGGGATAAATTCGTCCCTTTTCCCTTAAAAGTTTTTGACTAAAATATAATAACTAAATAAAAAATTGAAAAAATAATTTTTTGTATCACATAAGAATTATATAAAGTAATTATTATATAAAGTAATTATTGGAATAAAAAAGTAGATAATTTATATCATGAAATAAAAAAATAAGAATGAAATAAAAATAATAATATGATATTAAAGAGAATAAAAAAAATTCTTTTTTAAAGAGTAAAATAAAAAATTGAATTGAAATTGATTGTTTAAAAAAATAGAAAACTCCATATTTGAAACTAAAACAGAGAGTAGGGTTGAAAATTCCCTTACTATTACTTTATATGAGTTTTGATCGATGGGTCATTTCAGCAGTGTACTCGTGCTTATTCTCTACTTTTTTATGAGTTCTTTTTTTTGTTTGTTTCTCGTTTTTTTCTTTCAATAATGTAGGTTTCAAGGGAAAAATGAATTACCTAAGTATTATATATTTTTGATAGTCAAATATAAAGGCATCATTAAAATTATTGAATTACAATAGAAAATATCGAAAGAATAAGTAACGAAAAATAGAGATAAGAATAGGAATAACAAAACTTAAATTTTAGAAAGAGGACTAGAGAAACAAATAAATTCTTCACAATAAGCATCACTCTTTTGTCCTAACTCGTAGTCCCAACTAACCAATTGATGATTGAATATTATTTTGTTTGACCCAATAATCCCAACTAAATTAACCTTATTCTTCAATTCTAACACATAGGTCGTCTTTGGTTCTATGTGAAGTTGGTTGAAGAAAAGAATTGATGCAGTTACCGTAATAAAAGCAATATAATAGTATTATAACTCTTTTAAATTATTCAAAACCAATTATATCGAACTTTAATATAATTATCAAACACAAAATGAAAAAATAAAAATAAAAACAAATGCAAGCATCAACTTTGTAAAAAAATTAGCTGACCTTGATAGTTAGTTATTATCATTTTGTTCCTAATGAGAGATTTTCCAGCACAAATACAAACTTAGCCTTCGCCAGCACTTTGGGTGTGCCAACCAAGAATCATTAATTTTTTTGAAATGCTAGCACTCCCATTGTGGGTGTTCATACAACATCTAAATTGATGGCCAACTCACTGCTTCTTAGAGCCACACTGTCATTACTGGTTTCATCTGCCAAAAACTTGAGCAAGGGGCTCAAAACCCCGAGCCTACGCTGCGATGAAAGAGATGGAAGTGTGGTCCTACACATCTTGCACTCTTAACACTACAGAAGAATTCAAGAAACAAAACAAGTTCCAGAAAAAATGGCTATCCAAGTAGAAGACAGCTTGTGAGAGTGGATCGCCATTACAAATAACACAAAAAGCAGATCAAAAGAATTGATTTGCATCCAGAAAATCTGAATATTTTGCAAGCACCATTTCGCTTTCTGAAGTACATAACATGTACCACAGTGGATGATTATGATTTATTCCATCCAAGAAGTTTCATGTCTAAAGTCCAAACTTCTAAATAAATGTTTAATAGAATCCCTAGGAGACTAACACATCCAGTCAAAATTCAGTTCCACTCCTCATCTGGAGGGATTTGATTAAATTCTACATTCCATGCTTGAAACAAATAAATTAAGCACATTCACTATTCAAGCAGAGGAACTCAGCGCCAGACTTTCAGCTTACTTGTTGCTGGTGAGTACCATACACTGGATAAGCCCCATAGGCAGCAGCATACATCCCCGGATCGTGCGGTTGCGGGAATGCATACCCATAACCATCATAGAAATGTCCTCCATAGTATGGCCCAGTCCACTGGTTCCCAAAATCAGATCGTGGCTGCAATATTCCACAGGAAAGAGATTCAGCAATACAAGCATAGATAGTCAATAGAGAGAGACATGTGGAAGAGTATGGCATATAACAGCTTAACAATACCGTCTCAACCACCAATAGTTATTTCACTACCATGGCTTCTCGATATAAATTGCTTATAAATATGAGTGTCATTTCACGCTGTCAATTCATGAAGCTCTTTTTCTTTTGGTATTAATAGATATTCCCACTTCTACCAACAAGCATAACTTAAGAGTTTCTATAATCACAAGCTCCTCCTTACAATTGTTACGGAAACAGATGCTAGCCAGTGGTCATAACTGTTCTAAGCATTAGTCCCACCTGCCTGGGAGATCCATTTTTCCTCCAAAAGCATAAGTCTTCAAAGAAGCAACAGAAAGGAGACAGGAAATTGATGCAATGCAAGCATAAAAGGAGAAAATGTAAAGAACCAGGTGTCTAACTGCATAACTGGAGCAACTTAAAATTTGTCACAGAGAACATATCAATAGGCTACTACCATCTCAGAAAGGGGGGCAGAGGAGCAGATAGTTTGATCACCTTACAGCATAAAATCACAAGTATGTTATTGTAACACACTAAAGCTTCCTGAGAGCTTATGCAGCTTGAAAATAGATATTCCCACTTCTACCAACAAGCATAACTAGAAATTTCCATAAGTTTAAGGAAATGTTGAAAATTATGCGACACGACAGATGCTTTCCACCAGATTTATGACTTGTCCTAAGAATTCACTGGCCTGTTCGGAAGTTCTTTTTTGTTTTAAAGACGCAAACTTCAAAGAAGCGACAGCTGAGAGACAAAGGCATAATGGGAGAAAGAAAGAGAAAACACCTGTTTATTTGCTGGGTTTCGTCCCCAAGAAAGGCGCACCGTTTGCTTGCCAATAGCAGTTCCGTTCAACTTCTGTAAGGCTTCCTCTGCATCATTCCTGCCAGACAAATTATATATATTTGTTACTGAACATTTACCGTCTAATAAGACACCTAATGACATGAAAAATCATTATTGTCAAGATACCTCTTTGCGAATTGCACAAATCCACACCCTTTCCCAACTGGAATTTTTACAGAAACTATTTCACCATACTGTGCAAAAGGCTGTCTAAGATCTTCATCACTGACATTGGGGTCAAGACCTCCAACAAAAATCTATGACGATATCGGTTAGCCAAGGGGACTCAAAAATTAGAAAAAGAGTAAGATTAAAGAATAGAGTAGTTAACAAACTGTGGTATTTGTAGAATCTGCATCAGGTTGTGATCCTTGAGCTGGTCCACCGTTGGAGTATCCACCTACCAAATGCAGTTCAGAAGCAAGTATTTAAAAATATAAAACAGTCACCTCGACTACCACAACATCCACAGTAATGCTTTGAAATTAATGGACCATTATTTTGATGTTTTCACTATAAATACTGTTAAACCGCAAAAGAAAAACAACTAATGCAAATGAAGTGAAATTGGAAACAAAACCTAATGGTTAAAAAGGAAAGGAACACATTAATTTACTTTATGGACTCAGACAATTTAATATCTATCAAGTTACCACAAATCTCATTCATGCTCACACTTTTAGGTGCCTAATCAAAACCTGATACATACCTGTTGCAACTAAAAAAATCATGTTTGACGTGAAAATATCAGCTAAAATAAACAGTTACAAGCAAAGATGAAAGTTACAAACACAACCTCAAGAAGGCAGCTACATAACAACCAGGTAATTGAATATACCCATTTCTCAGTAGTTAGAGGAAAGGGGTTCATTCTCTTTTCCCTCCTCTTCTTCAAGAATTAAATTTTGTTAGCTAAACCATGTAGAATGTAAGAGAACATGTATGCGTCAAAGTTGACTTGGAAGAATAAAATTGTTGCTTTTAAGTCCAAGTCGTCATTTCAAAGAATATACAAATATCAAAAGCAAGGCATGAAGATATTAAGTAAGGCCATAAAAATAAGGCAAGTAGTCAGAGAAACATGCGTACACGATATGGAAATTGAAAATCCTTTCTAGGAAAAACAAAATTTTAACACCCTGCAACAAGAGGACACACGAGTACTAGGAGTACCATGATACTGCATGTTAAATAGCTAGTCCACAAGTGATAAATTCTCCTCTACAAGAACGCTAATACTACAGGGTAGGGGTGTTTGCACAAGTGTCTCAATGGCAGAAATGGCAGTAGCACCAAAATGTGACACACTTTGAAGTTACTAAATTAGAAAAAGAACAAAGAACTATTCTTTTTACTATATATGCTCAGAAATGGTTTTGCAATTAGATCCATTTCTTCCAGTCTCTGTCATTTTTCACCAACTTTACAGCATTCGTGAAAGGAAATCCGTAAGAATAAAGTTCTCATCCTCATTTTTTAATGGAAAAGACTGTGAGGTGTAACTGCTAACAAGGCAACTCATTTTTCTTTCCTTCCAAAGGGGTCTGATTGTTTTCTTGTGCAAAAATAAGAAAAGTTAAGAGATATAGAATAATTAATGCCAGCAAAAATATCTAAATTACAACACTCATTACCTTGAGAAGAATATTGTTGTGGATATCCTGATGATTTCCGTGGTGTGGCGGCACCAATTCGCATAGGCCTGCTTGAACAATACACACCATTCATTTCATTCATAGCTGAAGACCTCTCATTATCATCTCCAAACCTTACAAAACCATATCCTTTAGAACGACCAGTGTTGGCATCAATGACAACCTTAGCAGCTTTAACAGAGGGGTATTTTAGGGAGAAAGTATCAAGCAGTAAGGTATCAGTAACATCTGCAGCTAAATCTCCTACAAAGATGGACAGATCGGAACCATTGTTTGCTCGCTTGTCACCCATACTGAATGTAGCCCAATTCAGACGGAAAGGTTGTTCCGCATTAGGCATTGTCATGCAAGAATATGTCTGCAGAACTTTCTCGGCAGATGCATGTGTGAAGAATTCCACAAAACCATACCCTTCAGAGAAACCAGTCTGTTTATTGCGAATTACCTTGATGGAGGCAACCTGCACAAACAAGAACCATATAAGCTGACAAGAAAATCATGAGGTCAAAGACTTTTTCCCCATATGGAGAAATCATTTTTGGGTGGGCAATGGGTCAATATGTAACCTCCAAGCCCATTCAAGAATTTCAAATGGCCTGAATCATCATGCAAGAGTTTCTCATTCTGCTTCCAACTTAATAAATGTTGAATAGCTACCAGGAGTCTATATGATGTCACTAATTACTTAGTATTTTCTTGTCATTCAATTTGAATACTAGAGAACCTCAATGTTCACCAACTTGGGTGTGTCATGACATAGCATGCTCATTGGCATGGGCAGACATATCATGTTCATTGACATATGCAAAACAATTCATGTGTGTTGTGCTGTTAGTACAGAGTAATGTTGTGTGACAAAAGAATGCAATGGGAGATGCTTTCTCAGAAAGCTCTCGATAACATAACAGTTGCATAATATTAGCAATTTTAATGGTTGTCATCCAAACTCTGCTGAACATCAGAAAGGCAACAATGAAGAGAAAACAGATGTTCTAAGAAAAACTTGTTCTTTTATTTATCTCCTCATTAAACTTGCCTACTGCAAAGAGATCAACATCTGAACTTGGAAATTTAATATTAAGATTATTATACTCCAACAAGACCCAAACAATCCCACAGACTATCAAAGAAGTTACCATATAAATCAGAGACGTTACAAGTAGATTACATGACGAATCCATGTTAACCAGAACGTCAAGACTATACCTTTTTAGTAATTCTGAAAGCATGTTACAACATTCAAGGTGGAATATTTAAGGCTGGCATAAGCTTTACAAATCTTAAATTTTGGCTTCGGTAGCAAAAGTTTCAATCTTTGCACATGTTTTTTTAATAAAAATTCCAAAGCTACTCCCCTCAAGACATACAGAATCTGTACTAGTTAAAGTAGTAAAATTATTGCCTTGCCCCAGTTTCACAATGGAAATAATAACTTACCATTTACAGACTATTTTCCTCTAGAAAAATAGAGAATGAAGACTATCTATTCCCTAATTAAAGCATTGCCTAATCATACAAACTATCTATTCCCAATCATCAACATTCCATTTTAGGCCTGTCACTGAAAGTACAAAAAGATATTTATGGAAAAAATATAAAAACTTTACTTGTGACGGCGGCTAACTTAGTAGCTACCTGCCATCATTCAATAAATCCAGATTTTACTGTAATTAATCACATGAAAACATTTATAGAAAAACATAAATCACGTGTTTAAAAAAACAGAGCACCAAATATATATAAATATATGCATGAGCGTAAACTGGTACAGACTTATACCTCATTAGTGGTAGCAAAGCAGCTACGTAGATAATCCTCATCCATCCAATTATGAAGGTCACCCACCCAGATCGTTCGATTTTCATTATTAGTAGATCCTCCACCTCCACCTTGTTGATGCGGTGACGGTGAGTGCGGTGGGTGGTGGATAAGGTGGTGATGGTGTTGTGGATGAAACGGCATATAGTGCGGTGGATAATGTGGGGCCGGCATCATTGGATGCTGCATTACCATCGCCGCCGCCGGGTACTGCATCGCCACCCACGGCTGCTGCT
>NC_028640.1:74316850-74329422 GCF_001406875.1 Solanum pennellii | reverse complement strand
TGCGCCCCTGCTGGCGCCGCCGCCGGCACGGGTACAACCGCTGCAGCACTCACTCCTTGTTGCGCCTTCGGAGACGTCGCTGCCTGTGACGACGGCGGTGGCGGCTGCTTATTGTCTTGAGATTCAGTACCATTGTTGCTCTGCATCTTTACCTCAAACCCTAGAGTAAACTCTCGCACAAAAAAAAACTTTAATTTATACTTACTATAAATAAATAAATATAAATATATAAATAATAATTTATTAAAAGGAAAAAAATATATAGAGATAGATATGGTTGTAAGTATAGGTGAATCTGATTGCAAAAAGAAGATTTATGAGGAGGATGACGGATTCAGTGAAGCCCTGTATCAAGTATCAGCCGTTGGATTAAACGGTGCTCTATTAATATCAACCGTTCATTTTGAAGAATGTTTTTGGATATATACGAATTAAATTAAATTTTACTTAATTCGTATAAATTTGGTCGGCTACAGTTTTTAGAGTACCTTTTTTTTATTTATTTGTCTTTTTGCACCTTATAGTTTTTTTTTTTTTTTACAGTTACAGACATACAGTTATTGTATTGATTTTAGTGAAAGTAAGATTTTTTTACGTACAACGTATTTATTTTGATGGGTTTTTCAGTGATAGACGTATGACAAGTAAAGTTTTGTGTGCTATTGATTATTCAAGAGTACTAGGTTTTATATTTTTAATTATTCAAAAGCATATTTAATATAATTGCATAGGTACTAAAATAAAAACTTAATTAAAAAAAAATTATAATCGTAATATTCGATTTATTCAGGCGTATATTATAAAGTTACCGTGTACTATAACAATAGATGTAATAAACTGATCATTGAATTTTAGGCCATGTCTTGTGCAACATTAATTGTTATCGTTTTCCAATATTATTTAGATAGATACACAATTAAAATTTGAGTATTATAAAAATGAAGTTGTAATTACAAATAAATATAAAATAATATTTTACTAATAAATAAAGTATATCCTTCTCCACTTTAATAGTGTTAACACTTCAAAAAGAACTAGTTTTCAGGTTTTTGTTTCCAAGTGATCATTTAAGATTATGTAAATATAGAAAAATAGTTAAAAAGAATCAATATTAACAGGTTTTTTCTTTTCCTTCAAAAAAACAAATCTTATGTAAACAATGCTTAACAAGATAACTAACAAAAATATTCTATGATTTTTTTTTTCCTTTTAAGAGTGTGGTATGGCAATTTCCAATTTAGAGTTCTAAAATTAACATATTCAAAATTTTAGATATAAAATTTAATTAGACGTTGTCTTTCCAAACTAAGATTTCAAATTAATTTGCAAAATCGTTATTAATCTTCTAAATCATCCCATTTGCTTTATATATTCATTTAAGTTTAGATAATTAAAACAAAACTTAAATATATGTAACAAATTACACTTCACAAACCAATAATGTACAATACAAACTTTATATTACACTGTTTACATAATGACAGATCTAAAGCACAATAGAAATATATATGTGACCTATTTTATATATCAACATGTTAAACTAGGTCACGAAAAGGGAATAATACTAGTACTATTATCAATGAGTGTGTAGTACTGAAACAGAAAAACATATCTTAATAGAAAGTGTTTCTCCCTTTAGGACCCTATACGACTCAGACTAGCTAGTAAACTTCGAATAAATATATACTACTACTATATCCAACTTTCTTGTCCTATAAATTTAAAGTACAATAATAGTCCTAATCAATCAATTCACGGCCCGGGGTTCACGAGGGATAGATATGAATTTGAACTTTATGGAATTTGGAACTTAATATTTGTGAATATCATGATACGTATATAAGGTTTGGATCAAAGCTGCTACGTTGGACCCTGCATTCCATCATGGGGGTCCACCTCCATGACCAACACCAGGGCTATGGCCAGGACCTCCTTCTTCTGAAATATTAATATTGCCATGCATATTGTTATGATCAATATTGTTGAAGTAGTTATTCTTCACTACTTTTGTATGGCTATTTTCTTCATGATGGCTAAATATTGTGTTGTTTTTTTCTTTTTTAAGAAGTACCCTTCCCTCACTCAACAAAATCCCATAAGAGAAGAAGATTAATGCTAGGAAAAAAGCACAAGTGTACATAATTTTTGGTTGAGCCATTAATTTCCAAAAGGGAAAACCAAAGAGTAGTGATAATTATTTCTTTGTACTTGGGTTGGTGGTATGTATGAATATTCTTGAAGGTGATACTTGAGGTATATATAGAGGCAAGATGCTATAGTTTAAGAGCCAAAAGAGCTTTTGGAAAGTATTAAAAAGACAACTTATGAATAGAAGGGGGCAAATAATTAATGGGTTTTGAGTCCACATTTAATGTTGAAATTGCACAAATTACCCTTAAAAAATAAGGAATCTTACCGGCTTATTAGTTAGTTTGGTTATATGAACTCTCACTTTATTCTATTCGATTACTATATCGTAATTTCGTCCCTATTTTTCCTTTCCAGCAAAAAGAACCCTTAAATATGTTAGTTTAATTCAATTGATCAAAATAAGTCAATATGAACATACATATCATATTTAACTCAATTACTCGCTTTTCTTGGCAAATTGAGGGCATGTATATAAAGAATTATTACTTATATACAATCTAAAATAATATCCTCAGAAAATGAAATTTTTCTTTTTATTAAAGACGACGAAAAAATATCGAACAACATACTAATTTTACATGTGCAAGCTACCTTATTTGATGTTATTTGATTCTATGCATGCACACCGTTCAACTTGACCCAATAATAACCCCCACCCCCACCCAAATACACACTCTTATTAAAGAGAAACAATGTTGTGCATATATGTTGATCATTTTAAACAAGTTTTCTATAATTAGTAACTATGTTCAATAATTGAGAACATATTTGCTTATTTTAAAGAAACTTTCAATAATGCCAAAGTTGTGGGAGTGAACAATATTTAGGCATTTGGCACTATCGAATAATTAATTAAATAGTCGTCTTTCCAATCGTTAAAAAATAGTTAACAAAAGTATTATATATGTAATATATGTATTCGAATGTAAATAGTAAATATTATAGACTATTTGTATATCAAGATTCGAATTTTAAGTAAGTTTTAGACGGTACGTTAGAGTGGAGTTTACTTATACAAAAAAATCACCCACTAACTATTATTGATATAGACATTTCTGGTACAACTCCAATATATGAAATTTTTGCCTGCATAAATAGTATGTCCACCATACTTTGTAGTATAAATTTCCATGTGCATGCTCATATAGTCAACTTTTGGTTCATGCACCCCATGAGTCAAAGAGTCATTTTAAATGTGTTATTTCTCTTTATAATGTGTTGATGCGATATTTTAATATTAATAAAAATATATTATATGTTATATTATATATCGTTTTACTTTTGTTGATGGACGTTATATTTGTCTCTTTTTACTCTCATTGATTATGGAAGAAAGTGGTCATCGATTTTTAGTTACTTGTGTTATTAACCATCAACTCTTCATTTAATTTCACTCATTATTCTATCTATATATGTTTTGTAAGTTATATATGTAACATTTGAGCCATTCATTTGACAAATTTACTATGTATTTATCTTCATATTCATTGCAATGAAGAATTTATCACATATAAACAGTGCAGCCTTCATTTGTGTAGGTAAGAAGAAGAAAAAAAAAGAGAGATAGATATGAGAAAGAGTGGAAGAAAAGATGAGAAGTATTATATTGAGTATATTGAGTTAGTGTAGTGAAAAAGAGAGTTGAGAAAAAGAAAATATTCTAAGTCTTCAACTATATTCACTATACAGAAGTGAGTAATTATATGTTGAAGGAAGGTATTCTTATGTGGAGCTTTGAACTCTTCAACAAATCCGGAGTTGCTTGAGTTGTACGACGTTGTTGGACTGTTATATCCTGGACGGGACAAGTCAAGAGTGATACTATTGGATCGGTGTAGATTATGGCCCATTAAACTTGTATCTCCTTAAAGAGAACGAGATATCAGTGCCTCAGCCTAAAGATTTCTTTATTCATTTTGTTCATTTTATTTCAACTCATATTTGTGATATATTACACCAACGTAATGTAACAATTTGGCCTTTCACAATATATTATCGTAACACTAACTCATTTGGCAGAAATCCTTAAAAAAACTCGCAAAAATAGTTGAGTTGGTGTAACATGTGATATCCAGCTCATAGGGTAGGTTAAAGATCGATTTCCTGGTTAATGTCTTCTCAACTATGTTCGTTGCAACGTACTTACCTAGTTTACATCTTATATGTGTGATTTGTGAGTTATACACAAGAGCAAATTTACTCCTAATGCGCACCCAAATAACAGTAACGATGAGTCTTCCATGTTACATACAATTACATTATTTTAAATCACATAATTTAATCATTTCCTTTAATTTACACATAATATTTAAACTCAGAAAAATCATCTAAATTTAATCCAGATTATCATGTAACACCAAAAATTAATTATTATTGACTTAAAAAAATAGATTTTGATTCCACTATTAAAGCACTATATAAACAAATATAAGTGGGAGCATCAAGTTGTACTTGCCTATAGTGGAATAAATTCATAGTGGGTACTAGGAGATCACAATTCACAAAGAGGTCAAATATTTTCCCAAAGATTCCCTATTAATTTGAATATTTATAATTTGAATATTAATTTATTTCCACTTAAAGGAAGATTCTTCAAGAAAAAAAATTGGATCTTGCCTAGTTGGCTCCCAAAGTTGGGGAAGTTGATCCAACACTCTAACAACAAAATCCAATTACAACTGTTGAATCCCATAAACAATGGACACTTTTTCTCTATTTTTCCTTTATGTATCTTACATTAAATTCATTCATATCTTTTTTCTGTTTCCATCATGAATTTTGTTGTTGATAAAGATATGCACTTTCCTAGGTAGCATAATTAATACTTGTAGCGCCCGTCAAAATAAACAAACAGTCTGATGCACAAAGGATCTCGTATATCAAAACTTGTTTTTATGCCTAAAGGTCATATAGAGATAACTTTGTTACTGCAAGCGTTTTTCATTATTATGACTCAAATTTAAAATCTTTAATTAATAACGAAGGGATCTCATTATTTAGTCAAATGTTTCTAAGATTACATAACCCCGAGTGGCCTTGTATTTTTTTTCTATTTATTTCCTTGGAAGGGGGTGGATTTTGTTGAATTGAAGGTTGGGAAATTAGGTTAAGTTGAATTTTTAGGCAAATAGTCCAATTAGAAGCACTTTGGATGGTTGCTTTAGTACTACTAGTGTCCTCATTACCTTTTAGTTTGAATATATTTTTGTTTTAAAGTTTAATAGTTTTGTTAAACATAATTAATTTTCCTTTTTAGATATATTTAATAGAAAATAAAAAAAAATTCATTCGATGCTCTTTTCTCCACTTTCAGCACGAGGCAAGGTGAGGCGAGACAAATGCATAAGTTCAACTTTATGAGTGCACTTGAAATAATAAATTATTACGTTTGAAATTTATCATTTATATATATTTTGTTATTTTTAACATTTAATAAGTCCCCTTAAAGCCATAAAAGCACTTGGTTAATTGATCGAAATTCTAGTCAGAAGGTTTTCCTCCTTTTGTATATCTCATATCAATTTGTTTTCGATCGGAGCAACAAGTAGTACAATCTGATTCTACTTGACTAAACTCGTGTTCCTCGAAAGGAAAGAAGTTTGCTTTTGTTGAGAAAAAATAAAAAAACAAAAAAAAAATAAAGAAAAAACAACTCCGATAACCCGGGTCAAACAAATATGGGCCGGTTCAAATGCTTAGCTAAATCAACAAGTTAAATTAGGTATATAGCATATTATGTAGTCATATTATCAAGTTATGGCACAAGATTTTGATTTTCATTCAATAACATATAATATATCAACTTATAGCATTTCTTTAAATTAAAATATATTAAATATTTATTCAGTTAAATTAGGAAGNTCAATAACATATAATATATCAACTTATAGCATTTCTTTAAATTAAAATATATTAAATATTTATTAAGTTAAATTAGGAAGAAAAAAAAAATTAAAAATAAGTAATAAAAATTGAATAACTACCGTGAATGTAGTTACTGTTTTAAACTGATAACCAAATGTGCACCTTTTAAGGGAATTTAAATATATTAATTAAAGATATGCACCTTAATTATCTCAATCCGTTTTTAATGGTAATTTTTTTTTATTTTTTATCCTAAAAAAATTCTATTCTGTTATCTTTCTTTCCATAAACGTGTTTCATTTTTTTTTCCAGAAATTTGACTATATTCATATATTCGATTTCTATCATATTGTTTCGTTTTTTTTTTTAAAAAAAACAATTAAAATTTAAGGTTGAAAAAGANTTTTCCAGAAATTTGACTATATTCATATATTCGATTTCTATCATATTGTTTCGTTTTTTTTTTTGAAAAAACAATTAAAATTTAAGGTTGAAAAAGTTTAGATTTGATTTGATGGAGAAAATTGTGTCAATTTTAATTAAACATGGTGGCAAATGGAATTCATCAGGTTAGTTTTTTTTTATATTTTAGTAATGTGTCGTGTTTTTTTCCCTTTGTTATATTGCATATGTTAAATTGATTTTTTTTTTTGTGAAACATTAATTCAGTGTTTCTACTAATAAAAATTTTNGAAAATTGTGTCAATTTTAATTAAACATGGTGGCAAATGGAATTCATCAGGTTAGTTTTTTTTATATTTTAGTAATGTGTCGTGTTTTTTTCCCTTTCTTATATTTCATATGTTAAATTGATATATTTTTTTTTGTGAAACATTAATGCAGTGTTTCTACTAATAAAAATTTTGTAATGTTAAATGTATTTTCATGTGTAATTAAAACGAAGAGTGATGGTAAATGTGATTACTGGTTAAAATTTAAAATTTTAAAGTTTTTGATAAATTTAGCAAATTTTTTGTTTTTGAAACATTAGAACATTATCTGACTTTTTGTATTAATAATGTATACATTTTGTATTTTAATGTATATGNAAAGTTTTTGATAAATTTAGCAAATTTTTTGTTTTTGAAACATTAGAACATTATCTGACTTTTTCTATTAATAATGTATACATTTTGTATTTTAATGTATATAAATAAAGTATGAACAATATATACGAAAATCAATTGAGTATGAAATTGAATTAACTGTATATTATTTTTTATATTAAATTGGATAAATTGAGTATGAAATTGTATTTTAGATTGTATGTAGTAGTTAGTTGTGTAGTATGCAGTATGTATAAAAATTATTTTAATTTGTATTGATTTAAATTTTTGTTATTGTATATATAAGTGTCTTGTATATAATTTTGTGTGATTTGTGTATTAATTTTGTAGTAAACAATGTATTAATTGTGTATTAAATTATAATAGTGTATAAACAGTGGGTAATTGTCTATTAAATTATATATAAAGTGTGTATTATTTTTTGTACAAACTGTATGAAATGTGTGGTAAACAGTGTATGATTTGTGTATTAATTTTGTATAAAATGGTATTAAGTGTGTAATAAACAATGTATTAATTGTTTATTAAAATTACAATAGTGTATAAACAGTGTAGTAATTATGTATAAAATTGTGTATGAAGTGTGTATTATTTTTGTACGAAGTGTATGAATTGTGTGGTAAATAGTTACTTGTATATAAATTGTATATGAAATCTGTGTTAATTATGTATGAATAAATTTTTAATTTTATTATGGGATGCACTGAATGTAATTTTAATGTTGTGAAACAGGGAAATACGTCGACTTTGAAATGGAGGGCATCCTATACGATACTTCTACTCTTTATACTGGTTTAGTTAATTCTATAGTAACTCAGCTAAACATAGAAGAAAATCTAAATTCTGTTGAGATAAAGTATATAGTTAGCGAAATGTGTTCACCTATAAAAATTCATAATGATGTTGGGGTAAAGGTTTATCTAGATCAGATGAGGGTGAATTTGGATTTTTTTACAAAATATCCATTATGCATCACTTTGAAAGATTGTGGGCAGTATAACGAATGTCATAGAGTTATAGTTAATGATATAATAAATTCTGATGTTAGATTATCACAGAATAACATAGATCTATACTCCAACAATTCTATCCGTTTGATCGGAATGGATTTAGACGGAGTTGTCAATGATAATAGTGAAGTAGATAATGATATAATATGTGATCATTCTAATTTATTTGTAGCTGAAAATCAGATTTATAATAATAAAGAAACCCTTAAGGAGGTTATGAGGCATGTTGGACTTGTTGAGAAGTTCAGCTTTCGGGTTGCACGTTGTAATGCATCTAAGTAAGTTTAAATTTATTTTTTATTTTTTTTTGTTTTGTTACAATGTATATATATTGTAATGTATATTTTATTAAATTTTGTAACAGTTATCACCTGAATTGTATTTCTAAGAGTTGTTCTTGGATGATGAGGGCATCTAGTTTGAATAAATC
Organism: Solanum pennellii; assembly: GCF_001406875.1. NCBI lineage: Eukaryota > Viridiplantae > Streptophyta > Magnoliopsida > Solanales > Solanaceae > Solanum > Solanum pennellii. The sequence goes on along the minus strand of NC_028640.1, from coordinate 74,320,900 downwards.
TAGTTTATTCAAAGTTCGGAAGTATATTGCTCAGCATACATGTTGTGTTAGAGAAAGAGTTTATGCCAGACGTCAAGGGATAACTGACGTTGTAGCTGTCTTGATAATGGATAATTATATTGATCCATCTAAGGTATATACTCCAAAAGATGTAGCTGATGATATGTTGAAATTGCATGGTGTTTCGTTGACATACATACAGGCATGGAGAGCTAAAGAAAAAGCAGTAAAGTTGGTGCGAGGAGATCCAGCAGAATCTTATGCAAGATTACCTGGTAATTTCGAATATAATGATAAATTTAAACATTTGTTTATTTTGTTGTGTAGTAACAGTTTCGTGTATTATTTATGTATAAAATATGTATTTTTTATGTATGAATTGGGCTGTTATTTTCAGGTAATTTCGAAAATAATGATAAATTTATACAGTAACAGTTATGTGTATTTTTTATGTATAAACTATGTATTTTTTATGTATGAATTGGACTGTTATTTTCAGGTTATTTTTACATTTTGGAGCAAACATATCCAGGATCTGTTTTGAAAATAAAAAGGAATGAAGATGATACATTTTTATATGCATTTGTTGCTTTAGAAGCATGTATTAGGGGCTGGGAATATTGTAGGCCAATTGTAGTTGTTGATGGTGCTGCATTAAAATGTTCATATGGTGGTACAATGTTAACTGCAAGCACATTGGATCCGGGAGGTAAAATATTAGCCTATATAATTTTCTAATTATATAATATAATGAAAAAATATATGAATGATATTTTTGATTTGTGTGATATTTTTTTTAAAAATTAATGAGCAGGTCATATACTTCCGTTGGCGTATGCGATAGTAGATTCTGAAAATGATGCTTCATGGACATGGTTCTTTGAGCAATTTAGAGAAGCATATGGAGTTAGACAAAATATGTGTTTTATGTCAGACAGAAATGAAAGCATATGGAAAGGGACAACAAATGTATATCCTGAATCAGAACATTATGCATGCATATGGCATTTATCAGTCAATGTTTTGAAGAATTTCAATAGAAATACTGAAGATTTGAAGATGTTGTTCTTTTCATTGGCAAAAGCTTATACAAAACAACAGTTTGAGACAATTATGGGAAGAATAGATCAGATAGATACGCGAATACGACCATACTTGTTTGATATTGGTTATAGCAAATGGTCAAGAGCTTACTCGAATTGTAAGCGCACATGGACCATGACTTCAAACATCGCGGAGTCATTGAATAATGTTAACAGATTAGCACGGAGGTTACCGGTGATTTCACTTCTTGAGTTTATGAGGGTGACAATTCAGAGGTGGATTCACAAGCATAATGAGGAGGCTGATAAGACTACATCTAATCTGACAAAAAAATATGATGTTTATCTACAGAAAAGTATTACGTTGTCGTGCAATATGAGGGTATGTTTTTCACTGTATTGTATTTTTAATTCATACTAATCTTCAGCATGTATAAAATATTTTTTTTCTACACAGGTGATACCTTCAACTGTTGATCTGCATGCTGTAGCTGAAGGAGCAAAGAAATACATAGTAAATTTGAACACAAGGATGTGTAGTTGCGGAAGAATTCAAAATTATGAGATACCATGTGGTCATGCAATTGCTGTTCTCCGGTACAGGAAGTTACATGAAGCAGATTTTTGTTCTGCTTTTTATAGCCTCAAGAATTTCAAAGATGCTTATGCCATTCCTGTCGAGCCTATCCCGTGCGAGAGTACATGGGATATACCAAGTTATATTTCAGATCCTAAATTGATGCCGCCTGGTCCAAAAAGAGCAGCAGGAAGACCCAAACTTGAACGGTGGAAGGGATTCGCAGATGTGAAATTCAAGAAGACAAAAAGCACATGCAGTAGATGCCATCAGGTTGGACACAATAGGAAGACTTGTTCAAATTATCCTGTACAAAAACAATGATGTCGTAATGTTAAATCTGTGTTTTTGAGGCATTACATTGTTATAAAATGTTTTTTTATTGAATAATATTACTATTCATACAAATGTCATACATTATTCATACAGTTTTCATACATTATTCATACCAGTAATATACATACAATTTGTTTCTGTTTTTATTTTGAAAAAATATATTTTATAATTTGTCATAATTCATATATTTTTTCATACAGTATTCATACCTGTAATATAATTAATATCTGTTTCTGTTTGTATTTGAAAGTGTATAGTATTCATGCAAAACAAATTTATGGAATAATTTAACATTACTATGTACTATATATCAAATTTTAATATGACATTCATAATTCATATGATTTTCTTACATGATTCATACAGTTTCATATATGTTAAAGTGAGACACATTTAGTAATAATCAGTAATAATTTATATAAAACCATCAGTAGTCATAATAAAAATACAAACAGAAACAAATTGTATGTATATTACTGGTATGAATAATGTATGCAAGATGGTGATACACATTTATTAATGTATAATTGTATGATATAATTCATACATTTTTCATACAGTATTCATACCAGTAATATAATTAATATATGTTTCTGTTTGTATTTTGAAAGTGTATAGTATTCAAGCAAAACAAATTTCAACATTACTATGTACTATATATCAAATTTTAATATGACATTCATAATTCATATGATTTTCATACATGATTCATACAGTGTTTCATATATGTTAAAGTGAGACACATTTAGTAATAATCAGTAATAATTTATATAAAACCATCAGAGTATTCATAATAAAAAAACTGGGAAAATACATAAATTGTTCATAAGTTAAAAAAAAAACAAGTCTTTCAAATAAATGTACATTGTGCCATGAAGATTTCTACTTCCTGATACGGAATTTTGGAGTAGGATAATTGGTGGTGTCCATAACTTGTTCTTTATGAGTTCGAGGTCCACCCTTCTTGCTAGCAACTGTTCCTGTAACTTCACTTTCACTGATTGCGCCTTCATCATTCTTTGATTTTCCATAATGCCAAAGTAATGTAGCATATCTTTGACGATGATATGTTGAATCAATATCAATATGTGACATATCAAAAACACCATTGCTCATGTATTCGGCAAATAGAGATGTGTATAAACCACAATCACTGTAAACAAATTGAAAAAAAAATTGTAATGAATATATAGCAATTTCAATTTAAAATGAATAAAAAATAATGTAAGAAATATACATACTTTGAACTTTCTTCTTGTTGAGGAACATGTGTAACATTCTTGATACTTAGAGGTTCAGAGTGAGACTTCTGTTGATAATCAGGGAGATTATTCGCATACAAATCAAGCCTTTTGCCATAAAACCCTGTGCTCGTCAGAAATAAAGGAATCATGGTTGCAAGCTTATCAACGGCTTCTTTGACTTTCCTTGAATGAACAGATCCTCCCATCATCGAATCATATACATATAGACATCTACTTTTGATTCGGAATACAACAAGAAACCAATGGAATTTGTCATTGATGTTGACTGGGATGATTACTTCATCAACCCTATCCCACGGAATGTTAGCAAGCAGCTTATATCCTCTAATGCATTGTCCAACATCATGGTCCGGTGATATGCATCTCATGTCACATTGTGATTGTCTCCACTGTTTCTCAATGTTATCAACCCATGCCATAAACCAACAATCAACGGTACTGTAAGAAGTGACATTTTGGGAGTATTTTGCCTTCTTTCGGAGATAATACATTATTGTATTAATATGCTGTTTTAACAAAAAAAAATACATATCTGATTCATTCACTGTTCACACATATTTCATACAGAAAATATACTTACATAAAACATACATACATCACACATATTTCATACAGAAAATATACATACAGAACACATACAAAAAATCACATATTTCATACAGAAAACATACATACAAAAAACATACATATATCACATATTTCATACAGAAAATATACATACATAAAACATACATATATCACTGCAACAGTACTGTAAGAAGTGACTGTTTGGGAGTATTTTGCCTTCTTTCGGAGATAATACATTATTGTATTAATATGCTGTTTTAAC
>NC_028640.1:74267912-74315229 GCF_001406875.1 Solanum pennellii | reverse complement strand
AGTCATTATATTAATTATATAAAAATATGTTGGAACTTACAGTGATTTTGAGTTCTTTCAACTCTGCCTTAACCTGTTAATTAAAAAAATAAGTATTTGATATGTGTACAGTAATTTCAAAAAAAATTATGTTTATTTGAATATTTTACTTGTACCTCTGCAATATCAGCTCTCAATTCTTGAACTTTATGTTCACTGTCAACAGCACGATTTTTCGATGATCTTGGATTTTCTGAATCATGGTGGTTGCTGGACTGATTTATAATGGTTTCGTCCATTAGATTTAACTCTTCTTCCGAGAAGACAATATTTCTGAATTATGCTGCATCAAAAAAAAAATGTATAATGTATAATGAATTATATTGAATGTAATAACATTATAAGAAAAATACCTGATTCCCATGTGTTCTGAAAATTATTTTCTTCAAATCGTCAAAAAAATGACGTCATTCGGTGTCTTCCAGTTCAGGATTCTCGGTGTGCGATTTGAAACACGTATAGCAATTGTGTTGTCAAATGGATGACAACACTCATAAAACCATATCTGCAGTGCTATGTGGAACTGGCTGAATTTGAATGACGATGGATTTTTTTTGAATTTTTTATTGCAAGCTTTGAGTGTTAAATTAAAACACTCATTTGCCCAAGGGAAAGTGGCATACTGTCCAGACTCTACCAAATCAAAATACAATTTTGGAATTGTTGTCTTTGAAGGGTCTGATGCAGTCAGAAATGAAGAAATAAAGTACAGGACCCCGATTTTTAGTTTATCATCTTCTTCCCAAAAATTTTGCAATTTAAACTTGTAATAAAAATCAGACTTGGATACTTTATTAAAATCTCCAAAATTTTCAGCAATGAGTCTGTTTTGAACATGTGGATCTGATACAAAATCAGAAACAGGTCCACATTTCAAACCAGTTATAGCAACAAGCTCTTTTAGACCAAAATGTAACTCTTTACCATTTACTTTAATGACAAACATGTCATCCCTAACATTTTCATTCCCCATTATAAATAAGTGCCTCAACAATTGACATTGAATTTTAATGTGATGCAAATTATAAAAAAATCCAAAAGCTGTTTCATCTAGGAATTGTTGAAACTTATCTTAACCTAAAAAGGTCAACAAATCCGCAAACACATTCATGTTAATACATGAAGACAGATGTGTTTGTGTCTTATTCTCCTAAAAAAATTGTAAAAATTAAATACATTAATCATACACATATTCATACACATGTAATACAAAACTAATTCATACACATAGTATACAAAACATAATACAATATAATCATACACATTTCAAACAAACTTACAACATTCTTTCATACACAATATATTGAACACCAAAAAATACAAATCAAAATATAAAGTATAACTAATTATGATAAACAGTACCCAAAAACTTGCAAAAAAAAAAATTCATACACATTTTATATATACAGTGAATCATACAAAATTCATACAGTGAATCATACACAATTCATACAGTTATCATAAAATATTAACCTATATAATTATCTAATTATATAATATAATAAAAAAATATATAATATAATGAAAAACAGTACCCAAAAACTTGATAAAAAAAAATTCATACACATCTTATATATACAGTAAATCATACAGTGAAGCATACAGTGAATCATACAAAATTCATACAGTGAATCATACACAATTTATACAGTTATCATACACAATTCATACGGTGAATCATACATAAAAAAAAACATTATTTATTTAAACAGAAATTTCATATAGGGAATCATACACAATTCATACATTATTTATTTTACACAAAAATTGTATTTTAACTATTTTATACCCAAATAACAGAAAATAAAAATAACAGAACATAAAAAAAAATTAAAAAATTAACTTTTACTAACCTTTGAACTTTTTTTGGGTTTAACTGTTTCTTCTTCTTCTTGTAAATGTGAAGTATCGATTTCAGATGCTCTTGATTTTTTGGATTTTGATTTTATTAACTCTTCCACAAAATCAGATTCAGACTCTGATGATTCCTCGATTTCTTTTCCTTTCCTTTTCTTTCCTCTTTCTTTCGTCGTTTTCTCAGATTCATCTTCTTTTTTCTTTTCTTTCCCTTTTCTCTTCTTCTCATTTTCCTTTGGATGTTTGTTCGTTTTTTTTTCTGTTGTTGATTTCACTGATCTAGATTTAACTTTAACAGATGAAGGTTGAGATTGTGTTTGTGATAAAATTTTGAAAGATGGAGCATGAAAATCGTCTGAACTTGCTTCTTCATTCAATCTTCTACTTTTTCTCGGGGTTTCGTTGCTTCTTTTAGACATTGTACGTTTGTTTATCGCAAGATTTGAAGATTTGAGTGCTAAAAATGAAGATTTGAATGCAACTATTTGAGAATTCTTGAAGAAGAGTGTTAAGAGAGATGAAATTTTGAGAGAGAAATTAGGAGTGCGAAAATGGTGAAAGCGTGCGAAAATGGTGAAAAGTTTTGATAGGCGTGCAGATGTAATGATTTTGAAAAGAGATGGGGAAGAACAAAAATTTGGGGAATATAAATTTTTTTTTTTAGATAAGGTTTTACAGTTTTAAAAATAAAACTGTAATTGTTTTAGATTTTGATAAAATCCCTATAATTTTGTAGTTATCCTAAAAAAGGTAACTAAATAATATTTAATTTAAATAACTTTAATTAAGAGTTTTGTTTAAAAAAGGTAACTTAAAATAATAAGTGTAATTAACTACATTGGTTTAAATATGGTAATTGAATTATTTAAATAAGTTAATTATTATTTTAAAAAATTAATGAGAATAATATATTATTTCTTGATATGCTATAACTTGATAATAATATGCTATAAGTAGTTTAATATTAAAAAGTTTGTTTATAACTTGATATTTAACATCTTAAATGTGTGTGTAGTGTTATTTTTATTTTGAAAGTGTGGACTTAATTCATAAGCCCAATGGGTTTTATTTGTACAATTAATTGGACTAGGCCCAAAATTTCCTCTTCTGACAGGCCCAAAATACTGGAAAACATATTAACTCGAACTTATTAATCCACTTCAAGTATTTTTATAAAATAGGATCAGATTACATTAATACAATTTTAAAATTTTAAAAATACAGAGTTAGTTATTTCACTAAATAATCGATACCGAACGCGAAAAAATGGGATCAATTGTTGTAAAAATCTATTCTTATTTGAAATTTTCTTATTTCTTACATCGAAACTATTTCCAACCAAGTTATAGTTGCATTGCTAAGACATTAACTTAATATTATCTTTTGAAATTACTCTTTATCTTTTTAGCGAAAAACAAATAAGTGATTTTAATTCGTACAAAAAATGCAAAGTTCTTGTCATGTATAAAGTTATATATACATATATATATATATGCATGTAGATTGAAGAAAACATGAATTATTTCCATGTATTGTACCCAATATTAATTTGTCATTAAAAGTATTTATTTAGATGCAGTGTGTAGGTTACAGGGAATGCCTATAATAAATATTAGGTAGTTATTTGCCACCAAACATATTTGTAGTGTATACTAGATGACTAAACTTAACAAAAAACTAATAAATGCATAATTTTTCTTTTAATGTTTTACCAATATCGTTTAACCAATTTCAACCTATAATAAGGTTGTGATAGGATTGAGATTTTTTCATCCTTAATAGAGGTATTTGATTCGAGTTATAAATATAGAGTTTATTCCTCAAATAAAATTTTCATAGTAAAAATTTAAACTAATCGACGCTCAGTATAAATATCAGATAATAAAAGGGACTATTGTGAGCCCTACTTATAAACTTTGACTTTGAAAAAGTAATGTCAACTCATATCCAATTTGCAAAATCTAGCTTATATGGTCTATGTATTAATTAAGCAAGCTATTATATTTAATGTATGGCTACTTTAGGTTTATTGTTGGTACGTCCAAGTAGCTAGACCTATATGTAGAGTACTTTATGTGCCTATATATGTCAACTGCATTAATAACATACATTACTAGCATTTAATTGCAACATATATGTTCACGTTTGACTAACAAACATTTAGTAGATTTAAGTTAAAAGGAGCTTATTTATAATATAATTAGAATTCGTCTTTGGCTGAGATTCAAAATTTTCTGTATATCATGAAAATTATATAATTTTTCTTCTCATTTCAATATTTATATTCAAACTTGATTAAAGTATGTTATATCTAAAAGTGACGCTTTTAAAATAACTTTTTTCATTCTCACGAGTTAATCACTTAAGTCTTGAGAGTTGAGATCTCTAGTTGGTTATGTTAAAAATAGAAAGATCCAAATCTACAAATTACGACACATGTTGATGAGTATATGTTGAGTTCGAATGGACAAAAATATTTTTCTTGCAAAGCATTTTATATAACAACTTATTTTTGGATCATTTTAGTTTTTAATCATAATTGACATAAATTATAGTGTGTTTCAAATCTTAAAAATAATATTTCAATTGCTTGACATTAAACAAAGTGGAAGTTCAGCTAATTAGCCACTTAATATACTAAGATTTTCCTTTTGCTATTATACATATTTTTAATCATGTGACAATCTTATTAAACTAGATACTTCTAATTTTATCGAATAAAAATGACAATTAAACACATTGAGATACATGGATACTAGTTAACCATGTTATAGTTTCCTAACTAATGTTTGCTAATACTAATTAATAACTTTTATTTAAGAATACAAATTTAATCAACTTGAGAAATCGTAAAAAAATTAGCACATACCCAAATTTACAGGAGCCAAAAAAGAAAAAAAGTGGAATCTGAAAAAATATTCTCAAAGGGTAATGTAATTGAGTGAAATTCATTTTATATCGTACAAGAAAGACTTCCCATTCCATAATGACATCTTTGCTCATTCATTCAATTTGTTCAAAAATTCATTTTTGTTACTTATTAAAGTACGTGTCAAGTTAAACACGAGTAAATAGAAATGGATCAAAGAAGTATTCTCTTCGTTCGGTATTGTTTGTCATGGTTTCTATTTTTAGAGTTAAACTAAAAAAAATTTGACTAACATTTTAAAATGTATTTTTTCATCATATTAATATATATAAAATTGTAATTTATAGTACTTTTCATATAGTTTTAGAATATCTATTTTTTTTAAATATCGAATTAATGTAATCTAATTTAACTTTAAAAATTAATCAAATTAACTTTCGAAAAGCACAACATGATAAATAATACCGGACGGATGGAGCATTAAAGAGAGTCAACAAAATACAGCAAAACGTGTCTTATAGCAACTAGTTCTTGAACCGTGCGTTAAGCTACGTGGCGCGCTAAAATCCAACTAAGTCTGAAAAAGAAAAAAAACCTCAAAAAAAGCAAAAAAGCAAAAAAAAAAACAACAACAAAATCTTAAGGATGTTTGGCTGCACAAGTTGCCAATCACAAACCAATCTTTTTGTTTTTTTTTTGGTCACATCACATATGCACGACAGTCGTTAAAATTTTACAGTTACCAGAAAATTTTCCATTTTGGCCTGTACCTAAAAGTGTTAAAGACCGGACCTTTGAGGGACAGGGGTTGTGGGGTTTTGGTTTTTTTGGTTTCTTGATTAAGGAATATGCTCTGATTCCTTACAAGAAAAATGGTTTCTCAAATATGCTGATGTCTGTTCCAAAACTATAAAACAGACCCAAATACTCGCTTTGTGATCTCTTTCCTCATTCAGGTAATAAGTTTTTTCTTGTTTTTTTAGTTCTTGATGATAAGAATGAAGTTGATGTTGACAGTTTTTGGTGATTTGTTGTTTGATTGATCCCTTCTGTTTCATCTTTTGGTTTAAAGATTTGTTTTTTTCTTTCAGCATCCTCTAGATTTTGTGTTGAATATAGGAATTGATCAGTTTTTCATTGAATAATTGTCCCTTTATGCTAAATGTTGAGTCTTTGTTAGTCATACTCTGCCTATGTTGTTCATACTCTGTGTGTTGGATCCTCCAAAGTGCATATGAGACTATTTCAAAATTAATACTCCTTCGTTTAAATTTGTTTTGTCTTTATGTTTCTTTTTAGTATGTTTCAATAAAAATCTCTCTTTTCTGTTTTTGGCTACACTTTAGTTTCAACTTACCATGTGACAGGCTTTAAGATTATAAGATTAAATAGCATTTTCGTACATTTTATATATATTCTACAAGATTCAAAATTATTCTTTACTTTCTTAAATTCTATATCAAGTTAAAACCATGCAAATAAATTGAAATGGAGGGAGTACTTCACTGAGTAGTTTCCTTTCTGAGTTGTTAAAATTTGGTCCTGTTAGAAGATTGTGCACCTGTAATGATTGTACTTTTGATATAGTTTTCAGTGTCAAGTTGATTATGAATTGGGGTTTGGTTAAATTTCGCGTCATAATTATTGGGGCTAAAATGATGTACTGTATTTTCTCTTCTATGCAGTTGGTTCATGTGAATTAGAATTAGTTCATTGGGAAGAACTTCTATCCAGCAAAGTGGTGGGAATCTAGTACTGCTTGCTGAATGGGGTCTGATAAGCAGTCCAGTGGTCTGCTTGATACTCTAAAAATGGAGACAGTTAGGACGATCTTAACTCATTCTTATCCTTACCCACATGAACATTCGCGGCATTTGGTCATTGCGGTGTTTGTCGGATGCTTATTTTTTATATCATCAGATAACATGCATACACTTATTCAGAAGTTAGATAGCAATATCAAGTGGTGGTCAATGTATGCCTGTCTGCTTGGATTCTTTTACTTCTTTTCATCTCCATTTATAGGGAAGACAATCAAACCAAGTTACTCAAATTTTAGTCGTTGGTAAGTATTTTCTTTCTATATCTGGCGTAATAACTAATCCTTTTAGTTAAATAAATTGATGAAACTGGTAATGAGAGGATTGTGTTTTTGCAGGTATATATCTTGGATACTTTTGGCTGCTCTATATCATCTTCCCAGTTTTCTATCTATGGGAGTAGATCTCAGGATGAACCTGTCTTTGTTTCTGACCTTATTTGTCTCATCCATTTTGTTTCTTCTCGTTTTCCATGTTATTTTTCTTGGGCTTTGGTATCTTGGCCTAGTTGCTCGCGTGGCGGGAAAGAGGCCCGAGATCCTGACAATTGTGCAAAATTGTGCTGTAAGTTTTTGGAACACTTTGTAAGATGATATAAAGTAGTTGGGGTCTTTGTGACTTATTTCTTCATCATCTCTGTAGGTTTTAAGCATAGCCTGCTGTGTGTTTTATAGTCACTGTGGCAACCTTGCTGTAGTAAGGGAAAAAACTTTTGGTCGGAGGAATTCTGGTTGGTTTTCGTTGTGGAATAAGGAAGAGGGCAACACTTGGCTTACCAAACTTGTAGGCATGACTAAGCTGAAAGATCAAGTATGCAAATCTTGGTTTGCTCCAGTTGGGTCAGCCAGTGATTACCCCTTTTTGTCCAAATGGGTCATCTATGGAGAGGTATTGTATCTCATAGTTTGCGTTTCACAATTTTCCAACTTGATATACAGGAGGATCTAAGTTGCTGTTGCCTTTTTTTCTTTCTGAATTTTTACCTTTCAGTTAACTTGCAACGGGTCATGTGCACAATCATCAAATGAAATTTCTCCGCTATATTCATTGTGGGCCACTTTTATAGGCCTCTACATTGCAAATTACGTTGTGGAAAGGTCATCAGGGTGAGCAACTTGAATATTTGTTCACAGAATAAAGTCCTTTTTCGGTGTTGTCTTTGTCTGCAGAACTGCTACAGATATTTAGACAACATTTTGACGTTTGCTGTACAGGGTCCACTTTTGAAAAATGTGGTCGTCTGTGTGAGAACTTTTGAGTGAACAGTTTCTTAGATTAACATATGAATCAACAACAAAGTCTTACTGGATTATACGATATTAGGATACCTGTCTACTTCGTTACTTAGCTGAGACCCTGCAGATTCCAGAATGGATCTAGGAGTTAAGCTTGCCATCACCATGGCATTAGCTGCTTGCACCTTATTCGTCTTTACAGGGTTAAGCTTGCCATCACCATGGCATTAGCTGCTTGCACCTTATTCGTCTTTACAGGAATATCATTGAAGATGAAGTGCTTTTATGTTTTCCTTATGATGGCAAATTTATTAGTGTCATTATAGAAAAGCAAGTCAACCATATTCTGGTTGCTATTATGACTAATGCTTTAAATGGTACCTGGTTGGTTCAATTTGGCGCAGCAGCCTATTCAAAATTGGAAAGCTTTCCCTTGAGTAAATTATGAGCATAGTTTTATTACCCGACATTATTCTGATTTTTCCTGCTTGGAGTGAATTGTAAGCACCATTCTGCTAGAGTTTCTTGTCTGCTAACAGTTCACACGATAATGATTAATAGATGGGCTGTTTCACGCCCTTTGTCACTCAAAGAGTTCGAGAAATTGAAGAAAAAGCAAACGAAACCTGAGTTCTTGGATATGGTTCCTTGGTATTCAGGGTATGTTCTTTCGTTATACCTCCTATGTCTCCCCTTTTATCTGTGGGGCCTGTATTCTGTAGTTAAAAAAGCTTTATCAATCTTCATACTAGAACACTGATTACTGGAGTTGCAGGACATCTGCTGATCTATTCAAGACAATGTTTGACTTGCTGGTCTCTGTAACTTTGTTTGTTGGACGCTTTGATATGCGAATGATGCAGGTAAATATGATGCTCTTAATTCCTTCAAAGTAGATTCTTCTAGAGTGAAGTTCCTATTGTAACAACTTACGAGATGCTGCAATCTTTATTTTTGTAAAGATTTTAGAAGGGTCAAGGCTCAAAATGTTTCTCCTTTTGATAAAAACTCTGCACATGTTAATGAAATGACAAGTTTATAATGGATATGTAGTTTTGATGATAAAAGACAACATGCTTGATAAGTAGATTAATTATTTCATGAATTTAATTGATCTGGCTAATTTATTCGTGTGCTTATAATGGACTGGGTTGACCTTACATTATCCTAAAATTCTCCGATGGTTAGGCGGCAATGAGCAGGGTTGAAGATGGGGCTAAGCAGGAGGATCTTTTGTATGATCAGTTTAGTGGGAAGGATGGTCTGTGGTTTGACTTCATGGCTGATACAGGAGATGGTGGAAATTCTTCCTACACTGTGGCTCGGCTTCTTGCTCAACCTTCACTCCGACTCCAAGTCAATGGTTCAATGCGTACTCTGCCACGTGGAGACATGCTTCTTATTGGGGGTGACCTTGCGTAAGATTCTAGTTCTCTGTATACTAGTAGTTTGCCTTTGCATTGTCCTGAGACATTCTGATAGCCTCATCTTATGTCTCAGAAATTAAGATAGTTCAATTAATTACACCGAAAATTGGACGGGCATCTTCAACGTAGATACTCTAGTACTGGCCATTATATCTAGGAAATCAGTGCGGAAGCAATTTCATTTCTTCAGCACTTACATGCATAAATGTTCAATCCACTCAGTTTTGGGTGTAATATGAAGCAAGCCATCTGTCGTGCTGATACATATACTTTTCGTTCTTTCTTTTTGTGCCAGAGAACTCTGTATGTTTTGCTTCTTTATTCATTTAAAGAAAAACTGTTCTGCCTCTTCACGTCATATAGAACTAACAACGGCACGACAGTATGCTGTTGCATTTGTTAAACTAATAATTATTTATATTTTCTCGTGTTGTATAGGTATCCTAATCCATCATCATTTACATATGAGAAACGCTTTTTTCGTCCCTTTGAATATGCTCTTCAGCCTCCTTTGTGGTATAAGGAAGAGCATATTGCTGTAAGTAAGCCTGAATTGCCTCCTGAAGTGGATGAACTTAGGCAGTATGATGGACCTCAGTGTTTTGTCATCCCTGGAAACCATGGTCAGTATAGCTTCTTAGCTTTTACCTTGTGAACTTATTATTTCCTTTAGTTTCAGACTCAGTAAAGCAGCATGGCTTCTTTAATCTTGATGTTCTTTTTATAATAATCGAAGTCCATTTGTGAATTGCAGACTGGTTTGATGGGCTCCAGACGTATATGAGGTACATCTGTCACAAGAGCTGGTTGGGTGGTTGGTTTATGCCTCAAAAGAAAAGCTATTTTGCGCTTCAGCTCCCCAATAGGTGGTGGGTATTTGGTCTTGATCTTGCTCTCCATTGTGATATTGACGTATACCAATTCAAGTTCTTCTCAGAATTAGTGAGAGATAAGGTATATCCTCTCTGCTACGAGCACAGTCGTCATGTTGCTTTTCTGTTATATCTATAATGGTGAATATTGGAACATTGTCCTGGTTCAAATATACTGCTATTAGTTTAAAAAGGTGGATGTTTTATGCAGATTGGTGTTAATTGTTTCTGAAGTTCCTAATAAAGAAACTATAATCTTTATTCTTTATGGAAAAAAATAATTGTCACATTAGTAGGATTAGTAATGACTGATGGTGATCTTTTACACGTGTACACCTGAGCATGATACTGGTCCAGACTTCTGCGAACTTTTCCCAAATAGCGTTCTCAATTGATAGGAATAATCTAATATTGTTAAGAGAGACCATTAGCTACCTTCACCCTAGCCACCACAACCAATTTCCTCCACCACCATTCACTATCACGACCGTCCATCTCTACTACCTTAACCAATTTACCACCAGCCCCACCATTAACCACCTATACCATCAATCATCACCGTTAACAACCCCCACCACCAGCTTTCGCCGCATATCACGAATAAAAACCACGTCCAACTGTACTACCAATCAGCACTGTACAATCATCACTTTGGCCCACATCCACACAACCTCCAGCTGCCATCGCTGCTAGCTTTTAGAACATGCTTCATGATACAAACAGATTTTACAACACCACGTCAATTAAGTTTCTCTAATATTCTCATGATATATTTTTCAACTATTATTTATTAAAATACATCTACATTTGTCATTTTTTTGATAATACAAATTATACACATCGAGATGATTAGATAACAAAAAAATCTCATTTATTTAGCATTCAGATTTAGTGGCAACATATTAGTAATTAGATATTTATTCAGATTCAGACATCTGAATTTTAATAAATATAAATGAAACTGCGTTTGTTTGTGTTGAGGAAATGGTGTCCTGAAAGAGGTTTAGTTCACCGCTGGGCCAAAGCCAAATACTGAAGCAGTATTAGTTGTTGAAAGTATTGAAGTCTGTGGTATGGTTAATCGAGATACTTTTTCTCTAGTCGGACTTTAAAATCATTGGATGTGTATCAGTTGTTCTTATTGAGTTATTCTGTTATGATGAGAAGATCTAGAATTGCCTTGTTTCACTTAAACTTTTTATCAATCAAATATAAAGGAAAAAGAAGTTGATCCCCCTCTCCCACCAAATATTCAACTCGTAATCTGTCATTTTAGGAGGAAGGCTTCTCAATATTGGTTCTGAGTTACGCATACATTTCTTATGGATTATAATTCCATGCAGTTTTTTCTTGCTGATCAGACCTGAAAATCATTTTGCTAGTGTGTGAATGGTAGCAGTCAGTTAAAAGATCTTAACAGTGAACAAGACCTTGACTTAAGCGTTAGTGGTCCTTAGTTCCAGATTCATGTATTTCTCCTGTCTTTTTCTTCAAGCTACTGATGTTCAATATGAAATGAAGATTATCAAGCTTATAACACAATTAGTACTCAGTTTTTGAAGCCCACAGAGTTGGTTTACAGCTGGTGTGTGGGAATTGTAGACGTAGTTGATTAAGGGATCCAATGCCTATATCATTCCTTGTGTAGGCTTTTATGTAGTTTTGAAATGTTACCTAAGCTCCTTATTGGTTCTTTCATGCCTTATTTCTCTTTTTATTTATGAAGAGAAAAGAGAGGAGAAGATTTGAGTTTTTTTTTTAAATATGCAAAGGATTTGTTTACTGAAGGTTTTAGGCCTTGCTTAATTGATGCTCTGTTCAGGTCGGGAAAAATGATTCTGTGATCATTATGACGCATGAGCCTAACTGGCTTCTTGATTGGTACTTCAATCATGTGACTGGAAAGAATGTTACCTACTTGATACGCGACCATTTGAAAGAAAGGTGTAGACTACGGATTGCTGGAGATGTGCATCACTATATGCGGCATTCATATGTTCCATCAAATAAGCCTGTTTATGTCCAGCATTTACTTGTCAATGGTTGTGGAGGTGCTTTTTTGCACCCTACACATGTCTTCAAGAATTTCAAAGAAATATATGGAACACCATACGAGACCAAAGCTGCTTACCCAACTTTTGAAGATTCAAGCAGGGTAAGGAGTTTAAAAGTTCCTTTTTGAAGGTTTTCAATCAGATACCTACCAAAAAAAAACAAATTTCTGGTCGGATATATTATTCAGGTGCTTACATGCTTATTAACATTTGCAGATTGCATTGGGCAATATATTGAAATTTAGGAAGAAAAACTGGCAATTTGATGTTATTGGTGGCATGATATATTTCATATTGGTCTTTTCTATGTTTCCACAGGTAATTTGTATTTTAGATTTTTGATCTATTCTTTTAGATTTGTTGTAAGCATCAGTTCCCTCGCTGCCTCATGCGATGTCTTTGTCAGCAGTATATAGTGTTTCATTTTTCTAATGAACAGAAGATGTATTGCTGCTGGGCAAGAATGACTAATCATTTCCATCTGCTTCTAGTGTCAGCTAGATCACATTTTAAAGGATGACACCTTCTCGGGTCTCTTGGGAACCTTCTTTGGCACAGTGTGGGATTTGTTTATGTATATGCTGGGATGCTCATATGTATCAGCAGCTGGTGCTGTATTACTTTTAACAATTGCAATAGTCTTTGTGCCTTCAATGGTGTCTTGGAAAAAGAGACTACTAATTGGGATTCTTCATGTGTCCGCACACTTGGCTGCTGCCTTGATTCTCATGCTCTTGATGGAATTAGGTGTTGAAATATGTATTCGGCATAAATTACTTGCAACTTCAGGTGAGGTTTTGTTTATTGTCTTCAATGTGTGATTCAGTTGATTTGTCTCCTCTTTAGTCCAGTCCATTGTCGTTGCTCTGATTCTTAATATAAGCTCATTATCACATGGATTTGCACATACGTGACAGCAGAGTACTTAAAAGTTCTCAGCTAATGCACGGAACTAATTAGACGTCCTCTCACTGTGATGTCCCATCTATTGGATACAACGCATTTATAGTACAACGCGCAAGCAAATAATTTATTTTTTTGACTTCAGAATGATAGTATACCTTTTAATTCTTTGATTGTTCTTTCATAGATAGCTTCTCTGGGCAACTAGTTAAATGGAATTACTGAACTCAGCCTTGGTTTCCTGTTTCTTTGAATCCTATTGTTTTTTTGTTAAACAACGTAACTTTGTAATCCAGGTTATCACACGTTATATCAATGGTACCAGTCCGTGGAGAGTGAGCATTTCCCGGATCCAACTGGCCTTAGGGAACGTATAGAACAATGGACATTTGGCCTTTATCCAGCATGTATCAAGTATCTCATGTCCGGTTTTGACGTTCCTGAGGTAAGAAATCATATGATAGGGGATGCTGCTTCATGACGATTCAGTTGCTCTATGATATTTCTGTCCTTCCTCTGATCTCATGCACGCAAATTTCAGGTAATGGCCGTTACCAGGAGTAATATTTGCAAAAATGGGATTGATTCTCTCTCCCGAGGGGGTGCTGTAATATATTATGCATCAGTTTTCCTATATTTTTGGGTCTTATCAACTCCAGTGGTTTCTTTGATACTTGGAAGCTACCTCTACATTTCCATCAATTGGCTTCACATACATTTTGATGAAGCATTTTCATCACTCCGCATTGCAAATTACAAGTCATTTACACGGTTCCATATCAATACCAAAGGCGATCTTGAAGTTTTTACCCTTGCAGTTGATAAGGTGAGCCTATCTTTATTATCCCCAATAAAAAAAGGAACACGAACTCACTGTCTGTTGTTCTTCATAGCCGATCCCAGCTAGTTGGGATTGAAGCGTAGTTTGTTGATTGATTTTTGAAGCTCTCTGGAAGAGTACTACTTTTAGGAGAACTGAATATGAGCTATTTACACTTAAAATGTATGATTTTGCAGGTTCCGAAAGAGTGGAAATTGGATCCAAAATGGGATGGGGAGTCGAAACAGCCACAAGAACCAAGTTATCTCCAGAAGTTCCCTAGCAAATGGAGAGCTAAGGCCTCTCAACAGGACCCTGTAAATACTGTGCGAATAATTGATCATTTTGTCATTGAACACAGAGATTCAGAACTGTCGAACGGGTAACTTAGTCAATGAGTTGTTGTTTGATTGCTAACTCATCTAGTGCCATCTTGTACAGATGTTGTAGGGTAAAGTTGCTTAGAGATTAGTTGATATACAGGAAGTTTTCTGGGATAGGAACAGGATTGTAAGAGGCAAATGAAAGATCCATTTGGATCATAGTTTAGTTAAGAAAAGAGAAATATCCTTGTTACTTGTTAAGTCATTATACTCATCTTTTAACTGTACCACTATTCTCTTTTAGGCAAATTTGTCTAGTAATTTCACATTATGAGATATTACTAGTATCTTGTGGCTGGTGAAATGAAGAACCTAAGCAGTTCGGACAGATGGAAGAAATTACCTAGTGTTTTTACCGTTGTTGGAATTTGAATCTGATATCTCATGATTTTCAACTCACATACTAGGTCGGTACATCTTGATTAATATATTTTCAAAATGAGTGTCGAAAAGTGTTTAGATTTGAAAATCGACTTATATAATCAACTCTTCTACATTACCAATAGTATCAAAGTGAAATAAGCAACTCGATACATTGGGAACAGAAAACACAATTATCAGTACTCTTCCTCCATATCAAATACCAAAAATATTGCATTTGTCAAATAAATGGCTCTAAAATGCTTATGTCTTGGAACTTGATTTCCACTTTCTTGAAACACATACATGAACTCTTGGTGCTCTTCTGTTTATGCATTGAAATGCTTCCATGGCTGGATTCTGCACAGCTTTTTTAATAATACATATACCATAAAATTCATTCCACCAAAATCCTATAGGGACCTCTTCTAAAGGAAAATAAAGAGATTCTCGAGAAGTACATCTCTCCTTTACGTTTAGAATGTTCCCGAGGCCTCTGCAAGTTAAAACCAGAAGACCAGGGAAAGGAAAGAGCAAAGCCACCTGCCAACTAGATGCGGCCATATTCACTCATCTGCAGCTTGATAAACGTGATTGATGACAATCCTCTAAGTTGTCGATGTATCCTGTTTAGTGCAAAATACGCACAAGAAGTTTGCGACCACGACACTGGTGAGCCAGCTGCCTTGCATGAAAGGAAATGCCCATTAGGAACAGAGTGAGTTGATAAATGGAATCATAGTATCAGCCAAACTTTCCAGAAGCAATAAAGACATGGACAATGATTAACAGGTCAAAACATTTTAGAGTGCATGAGACTGAGTAGCAGGAGGGAATACAATGATTAATAGGCCAAAACAATTTAGAGTGCATGAGACTGAGTAGCAGGAGGGAATTGCATGACAAATTCAAAGTGAGCTACATTCCTTTAAAGGGTGTTCGGTAGCCCTCAATGAAATCACTACTACTCCTAATTTAGCAATAGTACGTACAGAGATGAGAGTTAAAAATGACCAAAATCGACTCCAACAAGAGAGAATGATTTGCGTAAATAACATGTTCAATGCCCAAGAGAAGACAATAAGAGTGTACAAGTACTATTACTAGATAATCAAACCAAAACATAAATCCCAGTAGACCTAAACAAGATGAGGAAATAATGAGTACTAAGTTACTTTCTAGGCACACCAATCAATATTGATAGAACAGATTCACGTGACATGACATGTGGAATGAAATAAACATCGTATAAAAAAACAATTAGTTTAGGATTGACGTGGTCTAACCATTGAGAAACCAAGTTTGGCCTTTGGATTGGAATGGCTTTTACAGGATGATTAGCCGAACAATTTGACCCATAAACCGGAATGCCTTTGTTACTTCTCTCAGGGACTTATTCTTGTCATCTCTAGACCAATGCTGCAATAAAGATGCAATTGATAGAGTGAGTGGTGCTTTTGAAGCATTGAAACAAATCCATGATGCAAAAATGTTAAGACATTTACCTTTGCCAGCATGTTAAAACTATCACGCACATCTCGCAACAACTTTTCTTCATCCCCCTCCCACTTGTAGAATTCCAACTCTTTTTCCTCTAAGAGTCTCTCAAAGGCCTAATAACATTAATACAGTAAATATAGATAACCAAACATATAAATACTGCATTAAAGGAGTTAACATATTGAAAGTCAGAGGCTCAGAGCCACCCCTTTTACCTTTAATTTGCATCCTTATATTTATCGACTCCTACTAAGTCTTATACTAGTACTATTTGAGCTTCAGAACTGTTTATGACAAGATAAAAATTAGAGCCACAAAACAATAACTAAAGCTGAACTTACTAACTGTAACAAATTACTTCACCCCTCCCGAAAGAGAAAAGAAATAGTCTTGTTCATTCAATAAGGCGTATATATCCCGAGTAATCTTCAAACATGTCAAGATACCATGTGTTCTTCAAAAGAAATGGTTTTTATGAAGAAAAGTTTAGGCTCAAGCTGGAATTCAATGAATTAAAACTCTAGGAATCTAATGATGGAAATAAGGATGCATGGAGTTGTGCTCCTTCCCAAATTTACTTAGCTCATATATTGTTTGTTTGATTGTTTCAATCGTAATTTTCTGAGCAGGGTCTTCATTTTCTACATATCAATAGAACATATGTTATATAAAGAATCTCAACACAAAGCAACATGATATGACACTAAATAAAGCTCACAAATCCCAATGGCCATATATTTTCAGCTCACACATGAGCCTACCATAGAGCGCTTCCATCCAATATATAATAATCTTTCACTGGAAGCTTCACAAAAATAACATTTGAAGAAAGACATTTGATGACCACGCTTAATTTAATACTCCGACAAATAAAAACTCCACAAAATGTTCAGAGGATAATGACAAACACAGAAGGAAGTTGTACCTTTTTGGCTATGACTTGACCTCCTGCTATGTGTGAGAAATATATGTTGTAGAAGTGACTGAGAAATAAACGAGGAGTCTTTTCTGCCAGTTCCTCCAGATAATTGGCGTAAGTGACTCCAGGAATGCTCGGTTCAGGAATTTCATGACCCTGCTGGCCAAACCATTTTAGGTCTTTCGATATACATTCTGTTCGCTCCAATCCAGTCCTTCTGAAGTAAGCATCTACGTTAAACAAACAGCAAACACTTTGACATCATTTGAAAATCAACAAGCAACATGTTCTAAAAGTTTTGAAGTGTTCCTCTTCTTCTTTTTTCCAATTACCACACAAATAGTTTAAATTCAACCCTCACCAACATATAACACTGCTTCTTTTTCCTCTGTCATGAACTTTCAGCACGAACTCAGTTGGATGGCTACCTAAACTTTCACCTTGTTTGTTAGGGTTCGATAATTCAATTCCTTATTCCCCACCTTGTAATCCCCTCCTCATTTCCCCTACCCCTACCCCTAATTCAAAAAGAAAAGAGAAAAACTGAAAGTTGAAAACTTTTTGGTGAATGTAACATAAATTAATCCCAGAGAATTTGAATGTGTAGAACAACTTACAAGAAACATCACTGGACTCATCAACAATGCGTTCAATTGTACTAAAAACAAGCTTACTATCAACAAGATACTTGAGAAATCCTTCTATACTTGGCTGCCAAGTCGCTTCACCACCACCACTACCACCGCCACCTACATCATCCTCGTCCGACGAAACTGACTCATACCCATCATCTTTCATTTCATCATCACTCTCCGACTTCTTTTTGCCTTTGGAGTTACGAAATTTCATAGCAACAAACCTCATTTCTTCAGTAATACCCTTTTTCTCACCTGGATATTGTTTTCTGTACCTCCTTCTCTTCCTCTTCCTCTTCACTGGAGGCTTTTCAATTGATATCACCCCATCTCCTCCTCCTTCTTCTTCTTCTTCTTCTTCCTCTTCGTCTTCGTCTTCGTCTTCTTCAGTTTCAGTTTCGGGTTCGGTTTCTAAGTCTGATTCTGAAAGTGTAAATGAGGAGGGTGCATTGAAGTTTGAGCATTGAAGAACTCTGTGTGTCCAGTTTTGGTACTTTGAGGAAATTGATAGGAAAGAAGTAAATTTAGCAAAAAATTGTGGCTTTGGGGTTTTATGGAGCAAGGAAAGTGAAGATTTTGAGGTGGGTTTTGGTAATGGCAGTGAAGAAGATGAGCAATAGCATGTCAATGTTGCCATTTTTCTTCGCAGTTATCTCTCAAGAGTCGAGGATTTAGGTCTGTTGCTGCCATTGTTGTTCTGTTTTGTTCAAATAAATTAAGCCATAAACACCGATTATACCCCAAGTTAAACTAAACTTAAAATTGAACTGATAAACTTAGGTCATAATAATATTTTTGGTCCCTAAATTATTGAGTAAAGTATTTGTTTTTAATATCCTCCGATTCATTTTTACATTGTCACTTATTCTTAAAATAAATTTTCATTTACACTAAATATTAATTAACAAGAATAGTATATTAGAATATCTATATCAATAATTATTGACATGTGTTTCAGCATAATAAGCTTCAATTAGACTGATTACTAATTCTTCTATTCACAAGTCAATTTGAATCATAAATATGGAAATATAAGTGTTTACCCTAAATGAACCATATGCACACAAATCTGAATCACATATACCTAGCTACGTGAATTTAAATTAATCGAACCAATATGAATACCAAAATAAAATGGAAAACATTAAGGAAAACTAAGTAATACCAACAATGAATGATGATACTATGGATTAGTCACTTGTCACTTTTCAAAAAGTCCATCCGAGAAAAGATAAATAATCTTTACAGCTTATTAAACAAGTATTCTCAAAGAAAGGGAAGTCATAATTTTTGGAAAAAAGAAATTATATATAACAGTAAATGATACAAACTTTTATTACAGGAAAAAATATTATACAACACTCTCTCATGAATGATTGTATAAGAATCATCTGCTAGAGGAAATCAATCAATGGTTAGTAAAATGTGGTTAACTCTCCCTAATGTTCAGCCTAATAGAAACTATCAATGTACAAGTAAATCTGTAAACTCGTCTCAACCTATGAAGTTGGTACCTCCATATGAGCCTTGTTTAATAAATCTAGGCCACAAGGAGCTTCCAGTCCCTACTCGAGTATATCAACTACTTACACTATTTGCATGTGAATCATGGAGGAAGAAGGAATGTCAAAACTCCGTTATCCTTTGTTGTGGATTATGTACAGTTATCATCGTTTACTAAGAGCTTTCAATTTGTGCAAGAACTCTAGTGTCTCTTTATAAGAAGGATCGCTGCGACTCAAAGGCTTGCAGGAATTGATATGATCAGTTGACTCCAAAACCTGCATCAGTAATAGACTAATCAAAACATCACGTTGTTTATGTAACTCCAGCAGAACAATCTTCATCCATTTTCACAGTCAAAAACAAGTATAAGACAACGCAAGACATTGGGATCAAGTTCTTTCAGGTTTTGTTCGCTACCTACATTGAAAACCTTTTCCGAAAGCTTCACTTCCTCTCACCCAATAAAATTTTAGAAACTTGAGAAATAACATAAAGCGACAACCACTTCAAAAAATGGATTAGATTATCTCCTATTAAAGATGATAATTAACTCCATGTTTCCAATAACATTTATTTATACACACAACTGTCAGAAAAGTTCACTAGACCCCCAAAAACTGAAAGAAGAATACTTCACTAACATGATCTGCCTTATCAAAGTAAGCTTTTATGTAGAAGAAAAAACACACTAATATGGTCGCAATGCTCAACCGCACAGTGCAAGCAATCAAAAATGATAATTGCAGACTATTATAACAAATTTAGGTGTTCAGTAATCATCAATTTGAGCAACTTACAACTAGTTCTCCAAATCCGGGATATGCAGATTCTAATGGTACAATTTCCATTCGGAAAGCCCAGCCTCCATAGCCTTCAACAATTGGAGTTACCTTTGTCTACAAACGGTCCTCATTATTAGAAAGGCAATGAGAGAAGTGATTTTTTTTTCTAAAGGGAGAACTAAAGGTCAGGAAAAATGTTAGTACCTCGCAGAAACTGAGGACCTCAAGCTTTCCTTTCTTATGAAGCTGTCCCATGAAATCATTTAGCTCAACCAATCTTGGAGATCCACTTCTCAGCTCCCCAATCTAGCAATGGCAAAAGGAATTATTTATAAAATTTCACACCCACAGGCACCCGCAACAAGAATCTCAAATTCAAGTGCATATTTTATTTTCAAAAAAGGAACTGAAGTACTCTTGAAAAAACACACAAATTCAGAAGAGAAATAAGATAACAAGGTAAATAAAGGGAGCAGGTAAGTTTTACTAACAGTGGGTGCAGGGCGGAAAACAAGACCCATTTTCCAGGGCATGTCTGCAAGTTTGCTGCCAAAATGAGGACAGCTGTAGAATACCTGACCGAATTATTTTTAAAAAATTAATAATAAGCAAATTTAACAAGTACGCAATTTGTAGAATGTCTTGTAATTTATCTCTGAAAGAGAGCAGGACATACAACTCCAATTGTATTCTTGACAAAGTTATCCTTCTTTTCTGCTTTTGCTTGATACAACATCTGCTTGACAACGAGGCCGCCCATGCTGCCAATTGCAACAAAAAGTGTGTTTATGTCAATACACATGTACAGCTATAGAATATCAGCTTAACTGGATGCTTAAGATCAATTTAAGAAAACGCTGCAAATGGGTTTAGGTGTCATTACTAAGTGTGAAAAATGACCGATTTAGTTCAAATTTGCACTATTAGGAAGTAAAAATAATTACAGTACCATAATTAAAGAACAGTTAACAATGTGTACTATGAGCCAGACTGAACATGTGCAGGGCAAGACAACATTTTGCGTTGTCTTGCCAATCATAGGTGTAGGATACGAATGTTTCTTGAAAAGAGCAGCAGAGGTGCTACATAACATGAACTAAAACTTCCCACAAAGGGAGGTAAAAAATTTTAAAGCAGCCTAAAAACAGAAAGTATAATGAAGGTACTTCCAGTTAAGAGTGTGCAGATAATCACAGGCTCCGAGCAATCTAACAGCTTAAAGTACGCGGTTTGATTAGGACCAACCTATGTGAAATGAATACAACTGGTCGATTGCCGATGCCTGCAGCAACAAGCTTCTCCAACAGCATGGCACTTACTTCCTGCGGATTTAAAACAATGAACTGCATATACATCTGATGTCACTGAAATGCATGCACAACAGATTAAACAACCAATTGACCAACAAAACATGCAAGGGGCTCTGCACCAATAACAGTCTTCAAAATGAAGAAAAACCCAGTCTAACAATAAAACTTGAAGATATAACTGTCCCAGCATTCACTGTACACTAGAAATCCACAACTTTATGCTGCAGCCCAAATTTTATGCTGCAGTGCAGAACTATAGAGATCGACAACTTTTGGTTACTCGTTGCGAAGTTCAGTGCTTACTTTAGCTACAACACAAAACTGCATCGAAGATTCGTGCTGCAACACAAAAGTGCAACGCAGATGGTTCCACCCATCCGAGGTGATTTGAATTCTGGTCTCCGTGGTCCTTTACAGCTTAATTGAGCGCTCACACCCCCAGATGCAACACTCCTTTGTATTTTTTTCACAAGGTTTTTGGTAAATAATGGTGCAAAATGTCATCTTCCGCTCTCCGGTGGATGAACTATATATGGCAATGGTCTATATTTCTTGAATGTTTTGGAATAGATAAACTAGCCTTTAACAATTGATGAAGCATTCCAATGTTTTGCATGATGCAATGAACACAACCTCAACACACAAGATAACTTGAGAAAATTTAAGAAGTAAACAAACCTGAAGAGGTAGGCTTGCCCCGGACCACTGGGTTAGACTGCTCTGCATACAACTCCATGTTTTAAGTCAGAAAACAAGGCAAACCTTTTTTTTTTTTTTGACAAATTTTGAAAGGATAGACAGAGTATGCACCAACCTTGTACTTGACACTAAACAGACGGGCATGAGGAAAATCAGATGGAAGCCATTCACCAGGCCAAAATGTTCCTTCCCTTCCAGCCTCTTCATCAATTTTTTCAACCAGGCCAGATTTGGTTGAAGACTTGTCATCTGACAACCGCCATGTTTTGAAGGGTCCACCACGCAAGCCGTGGATAAAGACAACGTCAACTAAAGGTACTTCAAATTGTGAGATATTCTCTGATTCACTAGCAGATGTCGATGTTATATCAATATTGATATCTTCATTTGTTGTACACTCACTCCCAGCAGAATCATTGGCACCTGGAGATGACCCATCCACTGATTTTACCATTATCTTTTCTACACATTTCCAGTGCGGTAATTCAGGATTTATCAGGAGTATCATATCAGCGTAACGAGGGCAAGTTTGTTCTTTGTTAGAAACATTTCCATGAAGAACATCACCATCTACAGAATCTTCACCAGCTTCGTCATCACAGAATATGTTCAAAAGTGTTGCCCTCGCATAACTTCGAATTTTAGGGTCATTGCAACCAGGAATTCCTCCGTTAGCACATTCTTCAAGCCATTCACACCACTCTTTATCTCCAGCTAGTTCTTTCTTGACTTTTGGAAGAACTGAAAGTACATTTAGCAACCGTGCTGCATGCTTCCGAATATGACCGGTAGGTGGAACACGTAGACTGGATGCATCATTCTGATTCGCAGTAGTAGAAGCTTCACCATGAACAGTTGACACCCGATCCTGTCCCTCCGATGCTCGTGACGCATCGTATGCTTCTATAGCAGCCAGTTGTTCATAATCATCATCCAGTAACAAGCGCCTAAGCAAACAGAGGCCTCCATAATCAGCTATTTTGTTCTGACAAGGAGTATCTTCAGCACATATTTCTGTCAGTGCTTTAATCCCTTTCAGTGTGGCCACTGCAGAATCTGCAGCATTGATCTTAGGCAATTTGTCTTTCTTAAGATTTTTTAGTGGCCCAGCAAAAGGTTCAAGGGAAAGAAGATCTGCCAAGGGATGTGTATCGTCAGCATTGGCAACTATTCCTAGTTGCGTTCCTACTAAATTGACAACTGCTCCAGCCAACTGATTAGCAGTTTGTGTGGCCAAAACTACATTTGCTTGATCAACTTGGGTCTGCAAAATTAAGAATATCCATGAACCACATAGAAACCAAGGAGACACGAGATGTTTTTACTTACAAGTAAAAAAGACTACTTTCACCGTCCCAAAACAAAAACAAAATAGATTAGTGTGACGAACCTTCACTTTATCACTTTTTGGTTGGTTATTTCCTTTGCTTAATGCTGTTTTCTTGGATTCCAGAACATCACTTAGCATAATAGTTAACCATCCCTGAGAAATTGGTATGGAGGATGGTCCATAATCTTCAAGAATGCGTGTTAGGATTTTTATTGCAGAAGATCTTATAGCATCAGAGGACGACTGTCCAAAGACCCAAGGGAGCAGAACTCCAGACCAATGCTGGCTTTCTTCCAGGGACATATGCCATTCCCTAGCACAAAGCAACTCCAAAGCCTTAGCCAATGCTTCTTGCACCGAAGAATGCTTTGTGGTCTGTTTAGCAGCCTCTCTCATTAAATGAAGACCCTTTTCCACTGCTACCTCCTGTGCTGAAGGGCTACGCTCAAGAGAAATCAAAAATGCAGACAATGCTATCTGAGCTAGTGGGATGTCCTGAGTTTTACTTGCATGTGAAACAGTAGACAGAAGACTAGAAGTCCAATCAGAAACAGAAGTACTTAGCGGCAGATTGTGGTCTTCCAGAAGCAACTTAACCATCAGACTTCCATGCCATTTCACAGATCTCTCGGGTGCTACTAAAGCAGCCATGACCACATGTCCCTCTTGATCCAATTCTTGAATATGATACCTATTAACTTCCGAAGCCGTTGCCCAATTTGCTAATGCCCAAGCAGCAAAAGGAACGGCGACTTGTTCAGAATGCAAATCATCCCAAAGGCCAGGAACCACAGCAGAAGACAAATTTGATCGTGGTGATGAACTATCACTTATGTTGTTAAACAAGAGATTACTAGGCGTATTTTTCACTGTCTGGCTAGTATTAGGAGGCCCCATTTCTACAAGCCCATTAGTTCTTGAAAGTCCTACGACAGTCGTGCCTTCAAGAATTTTCATCCCAATACCCTTCATACCTTCTCCACCATCATCATCCTCCCCGTGTGGCTCATCCCAGTGCATACCACCTTCCTCAATTACTTCAATAGCTGCAGCAATATCTCTCATCTCAGCATTTTTGGGTAGTGTAGGCTTGAATGAAAGCTTGTCTGCACTTTCACAATGTGAAGTGACAACATCCATAATTGCTGCAACCAGCATGCTCCTACCTTTCAAGGAATCAGAGAGATCGAATGAACTACGTCTTGAATGCTGCTTCCAACCAAAAAATTAAACACTTACATGTCAAACTCCATAATTATAAAATGAGATAACAACAGTTCAATAAATTTCAATTGCCTCACCACAAAGAACTTAATATATCGCGTCCCATTGATAATTTAGGAGTCTACAAGGGCTTGCTTGAGTTACAATTTAAGTCCTGAAGTTAGGCACCAAAATAGATTACATATTCCACAAAATCTAGCTCTCTTTAGCACTTCCATATTATCATCAATTTTCTTTTTTCCTTCATTTGTGTCATTTTCATTCAATTTCACACTTCAATCGAGTCTTCTTGCATTTAAATATTGATTCAAACAACTACTATCGGCCTTATGAATCCTCAATGTCCATTCTGCTCTATTTGTATTCATTCCATTTCATTCATAAATAACCAAATTTTGAAAAGAAAAAAAATTATGACAAAGGACTCACCTTTTTCGATTGCCGAGGCTGAGCAGAGAAGATAAACCTAAGAAGATACGGCACAGCATGAGGCCTTCCTAAAACATCCTCACACACAATAGGATCAGCAATCAAATAGGCCAAAGCCCTAGCAGCCTCAGCCTGGGTCCAACAATTCTCCCCTGACATCGCCACCGTCTCCAGAAGCCAATCCACCACCCCGCCACCGCCAGCAGCAACAAGCGCCGCCCTCCGACTCTCGCTAGCGGCAGCAATGTCTGCTAACAAAGCCGCAACCCTAAGCTCAAACCCGACCCGAACCTCATGATTCGCCGAAGACATAACAGACCTCAACGACTTCCATAATACAGAAGCTGCTGTCCCTGTCTTCTTCATCCTATCCACAATCCTAATGAACGACTCATTCGATTTCCCTACCACATTCTCAATTTCATCATATATTCTAACACCTTCACCTTTTCCCTCCCTTTTCTCCTCTTCATCATCTCGTGTCAAAACAACAGCACAAGAAGAAACAATGGCGGTTATAAGGGTCGCCGATAAAGCAAAAACAGAGTAACGTGACAGAGAAGTAGGGTGTTGGGGTTGCCGAATTGGAGGGTATTTAGGAGAAGGGACAAGATGGGGGTTATTGATATTGTTAGGGATATCGACGGAATTACGAGAAGAAGAAGAGAGGAAACGACGGCGAGGTAAACGGATACAACACCGGCGGCTTGTTCTGCAAAGAAGTCGAAGCATAATTCGGTTGACTTAGTTGAAGAAAAACAAAAATTAATGTGCTAATTGTTCGTATAGAAGAGTAATTAATAAGATAAAATTTTGTGGATTATGGATAAAGGGTTAGTAGTAAAAGCGAAAATGGTGGAAAGAAAGCGGTGGTTTATGAATTTGGAGTTGCAGGAAGGAAGAAGAATTTGGAGAAATGAAAAGAGGGAATTTAAGAGGTAATATGCGGAATCTTGTGATGTTAATTTGTCAAATATAGTCTTAATCACATGACTTTAAATGGACACTTAGATGGTGGATGCGTAAATAATAAATTATTATTTGTATTTGATATTTGAGGTTTGATATTTGCATAATTATTTTTAATTTATTTTTTAAAGTTTAATTTTAGTATAAATCACTTTATATCAATGACGTTTTTATATTTAGGATTAAAATTTAAGATAAGAATTAAAAAATAAGAAATATTTTATTATTTTATTAGTATAATTTTTGGTGGTTTCATTACTTTGACCCATATATGATTATTAGAGGAGGATTTACTTGCGAAATTATAGGAAGAATATGAAAAACTATTAATCCCATCGAATTTAAGGGTAGATATGTCTCTTTTTCATCGTCAACAATAGATAAATCTATATATTTTGGCACTCAAAGACAATGTCAGTTAGGGGTCGGTTGGTACAAATGCATAAATTAGTAATGTTTTAGTAATGATGGAATTAATAGTGTAGAGATTAGTAAATGAAAAATTACTTTCACCAAGTGTTTCGTTCATTGTTTCTCATCTTATCTTGTGTTTGGATTAAAATTTTATAAAAAATTTCTTTTCAATTATATCCTTGAATTATTACGCAATTGGATTAAGGTAAATAATCGTCAAACAATATTATTTTTTTATGACCTTCTAACTAGATATGAAAAGAACAATTTTGTTGTCTTGTTTGCCTTTTTTTTTTTAACTTAAATTATTCAATGATAAATAATTGTCATCTTAGTAAATTGATCACTTACAAATGTCAATTTTCAATTTAAAAAACAGAAAAGGGCCTAAAATATCCTCGAAGTATTGAGAATGGTACAAAATTACCTCTATCCACCTGTTGGCTCCAGAATGCCCTTTCTCATCTACCTATTAGCTCCAAAATACTCTTGTCATTCACCTTATTATTCAAAATTGACCACTTATTTAACGGTTTTAAAATTAAATTATTTAAATATTTTTTAAAATATTTGGCGCTCAACTATTGGTTATAATAAAATTTATTAATATAATTTTAAAATCAACCCACTACTCACTCATTACTAACTAAACTCCACCCAATTAATAAATCAACTATAATATCAAAATCGCCATAAACACTACTAAAACACGGTCAAATGATAGATTCCTGAAAATGACATCCAAAATTACTCGAGTCCGAATCGAAGTCCCAATTAAATTTAAGTTGAGTCGCTTATTTAGG
Source organism: Solanum pennellii (assembly GCF_001406875.1). Lineage (NCBI taxonomy): Eukaryota > Viridiplantae > Streptophyta > Magnoliopsida > Solanales > Solanaceae > Solanum > Solanum pennellii. Next base: position 74,288,070 of record NC_028640.1, on the reverse strand, counting down.
AGGACACTTTAAATAAGATTCTATTTCGAGTTTGAATTCGAAATTTATGATTAAAGGTAAAGAAGTACTATATTCCGAATTAATTTATGCACTTTTTTTTAATATAATTTTGTAAATATTTATGATTTGTTTTAAAACCTTTAATATATTATTTTTTAAAAAAAATTATCTATGAAGTAACATCACCTAATTGAGATGAAATAATAATTAAAATGACATAGTCAAACTTTTAAGTTTATCGTAATTTTTATTTAGACACTTAAATGTATGATAATTTACTTCTATAGATATTTTCGCCTCAAATTTTTAAAAACACTCATTGGCAGTAGCTTTCCTGTTGTTGCATTAGTAATGTGACGGGTTTATTAAATTTTGTGGGGTTTAATTAGTAATAAGTGGGTAGTGGATTGATTTATAAATTATAACAAATAGTTGAGTGTCACGTATTTAAAAAATATATAAATATTTAAATTTAAAATCGTTAAATAAGTGGTCAATTTTGAACCCAAAAGGTGGATGACAAAGGTATTTTTAAGCCAATAGGTGGGTGAGAAGGGTATTTTGGAGACAATAGGTAGATGGAGGGTAATTTTGTACCATTTTCAATACTTCAAGGGTATTTTAGGCCCTTTTCCATTTAAAAAAGATAAACTTTCAATTTGCACAATCATAAAACATAAAATCAAAAAGATGAACAAAATAATTTCCTTTTTAATCTCAATAAACTAATTGTATAATGTATCAAATGTGATGTATCCGGAAGAACGAAATGTATCTCACTTGGCTTAAATTTTAGGGAATTTTTGTAAATTGAAAAAGAGTAGGCATAAAATGTAATTTGCTCCTTACACCATGGGATTCGTAAATTTTTTACTTATTGTTATCAAGTGTTTGGTTCATTGTTTCCAATCCCAACTTGTGTTTGAAATCAAATTCCTTAAAAATCTCCTTTCCAATTGTACGTTTAAATTATTATGTAATTGGGTCAAGGTAGATAGTTATCGAAAAATATAATTATCGAACTTTGATATATAAATAATTTTTTTAAAAAATTAAAAGTAATAAATATAAATTTTAAATTTTTTTTTAAAAACTTTCGTTAAATAAGGGGTATATGTGAGTCATTTTGTAACGACAGGGGTATATGTAAGCCGTTCGTATAACGGTAAGGACATATATGAGTCACTTTTATAACGAAGATATAGCCACTCCAAATAAAAAAGTTGAGAGATATATCAGACCTTTTCCCGTTTATTTATCTTGCAAGATTAAAAGAAATAAAAACAATGGGCACATACATGAATGAGTGTAAAAACCCAAAGAATTTGCAAAACCCCACACCATTTTGCTTTTCCCTTCTAATTTTATTCCCTTTTTTCTTCAAGTCTTCTCTTTTACATAAAAAAAAAGAGAAAAAACTGTTTCCCCCTTGCAGCCCTGTATGGCTTCCTCAAGCAAAGAGCCGATCTCCAATCCCTCAATCCCCGACGAGGAGGAGGAGGAGGAAGAAGACGATTACGACGAAATCGATGAAGATGATGAAGGGGAAGAAGAGCGAGAGCGAAGGCCAGTAACTGAAGAATCTCGAGTGCGTTCCGATAGGGCTAAAATGGAGAATTTATTCCGGCGGCTGTCGTCTGAGAGAGTGCCAATAAGAGTCCATGATGTGATTATCCAAGGGAATACTAAGACTAAGGAATCACTTATTGAGGCTGAAATGGAAGCCCTAAAAAGTGCGACAACTCTTCAGGAGTTGCTTAAGGCTGCAAGTATTGCAAATGCGAGACTTCAACAGCTTGATATTTTCGATTCCGTTAAAATTACTTTGGATTCTGGTCCACCTGAGCTGCCTGGGACTACAAATGTGGTTGTTGAGATTGTCGAGAGTGAAAATCCACTTACTGGAAGTGTTGGAGTTTTCTCTAAGCCTGAGGTAAACTATCAATTACTGTATTCTTTTGAGTTTAATGCCTTATGTTTGATTATATGTTTAAACTAACTCAAGCTCTGCTCAGTTGATTGATGTGTGAATGAGGAAAGATTAAAAACATAGAACATTTAATTGCTTGCACTACTATGAATAGTTCCGGAGAAGATTCTGCATTTTAGATGACAAGTTTTTAGTAGTATTACCAATTCAATATTTGCGAATTCTAATTGCCAAACCAACAATTCACAAAGGTTTTGTCAGTCATGGATGTATGAAGATTTGCAAAATTATGTGACATTAGTCTCTCAATTCTATCTCCGAATCTCCCTATGTTCGATCAGAACTTGTTGCAAATTGTTTTTTTTTTTATAACAAATTAACTAGGTTCAGATTGTTACCCCTTTTCTCTCTCTGAGAAAACTGACTTATACTTTTTCCATCTAAAAGAAACCTGACTTATACATTTCGTTTACATGCGTAATTTTTAGTACGCATTGTCCAATGTGTTCCCGTCTGCACTAATGACCCCCTTAACTTCTCTCTTTGTCTTTCTTATACTCTTGAAGACCTCCGAGTCTGCTGTTGGCAACTTACTATACGCTTTAATAACTCTTTGCATCTCCTTATCCTTGTGGTTGAAATCTTAGGCATCAAAAATACCTAGAACTTCATTTGCTACTTTTCTAATACAACTTGTCATTTCTTTCCTCAGGATGACTACGTCTAAGTCTCATCCTCCTTCATTCAACCTTGTCATAAATTCTATTTGGTTTCTGAATTTTAGCTTTTGCCACCAAATTTTTGGCTCCATGTAGCTCTTCTAACTCTTTCCCTTCACATCTACGACCCTCATTTCTGGTATCACTACTATATCTCCATGTGTTTGGTCAAAACCGTTATATTATGTTATATATGTCCTCACAAATCTCTCCTGATAACGCCTGTTGGTCACTTTTGCATTTCTGGCACCAAAACTATATCGCCTTGTGTTTGGTCAAAGCTGTTACTACATTTTTTTTAAATTTCCTCGCAGATCCTCTTCCAATAAAGTTAACTTGGAAGAGACTAGTTTTAAATTCCGTCAAGCCATTCTATATGACTTATTTTAACTGGTCAAGGAGTGTAAGATGTTAACTTGACTAGTTTATTTTTATAAACAACTTGATTTATATAATTTATAGTTGTGATAGTGAAAAGAAAAATATAAGTGATAGTTGAAGAGTTAATATGATAGACAAAGCATCACATCAAAAGTTCAAGATTTAAATGTTTAGTTAACTAATTCGGACATCCAAAACGGGTAAGTATGTCAAGCCAAAAAAAAAAAAAAAATTAAAAAGAGTGAGAATGTCATAAGAATTGGGGTGTATTAAAGATATTCCATTCACCTGGTATAGTGGTATTAAACTGGAAAGTATTGCTAAAATATCTAGAAGAAATTGTTGTGGAAAATAATTACGCCATAGTTATATTTGGTGGATTTACTATCCATTAACAGAGTGAAAGGTAGCACATACTCCAAAGGGGTGAATAAAACGCAAAGCTAGTACTGAAGTTCACCTTGCACTGGCTACATCATGCAAACACACATGAACGTGGTGTTGAAAGTTTGAAATTAGTTGTGAATGTCATCTACATAGAAGTAAAAGTTACTGCTTTAAGTTGGAAAAAGAGAATACGCCTGGAATCTTTCAGCTTGTCTTCAGCTGTGTTTAAAGATAAATTAGGAAAAGAAGAGAAGATTGGCAGTATGTCATTTGGGCTCTGGAGATGACTAGCTAATTGCAACGACTGTTGAGGATGTGCATACATAGTTGAGTGTGATCTATGTGCTATTTAGGGGAAAACTTCACTTCAGTTTGCATGTGTAACTAAGAACTAAGCATAGACCGTGTTTTGTTACCCTGCTATTGGTGACAATATATTGGGTTCTGTCACGTGGCTTTGGATTTATAGAATCAACATGCTTACATTATTTGCTGTTTTTTCCTCGGATTTTGATTAAAACTTCAATTTGCTTCTGTAGGCTAGAGCTTGGTCACTTGAAGGTTCCTTGAAGCTGAAAAACTTCTTTGGTTATGGTGATATATGGGATGGGTCTTTGGCCTATGGCTTGGACCTGACTTCAGAGGTCAGTGCTGGTGTGTCTCTGCCCAGATTCAAAAAATTGATCACCCCTGTGACAGCTCGATTATCTCTTCTTTCCCAAGATTGGCTGAAGTTCTCCTCGTATAAAGAACGAGCTTTGGGACTTTCTCTTGGCCTACTGTCATCCAGAAGCCATGATTTGTCCTATAGTCTTGCTTGGCGAACCTTGGCTGACCCGTCACAAATGTCATCGAGAGCAGTGAGGAGACAGCTTGGGCATAGCTTAATTTCGGCTCTGAAGTATACATTCAAAATTGATAGGAGAAATTCTCCTTTAAGACCAACCCGGGGATATGCCTTTCTGTCGTCTTCTCAAATTGGTGGCCTCCTACCAGATCATCGAGGGTTACGCTTTCTCCGTCAGGTTCTTACAGTTCACTGTCTTATTTTATGTCTTTCATCCCTTTTTCTCTTTTTTCCTCCCAAGAGTAGATTTTGCCGTCTCTGGCTGAAACCTCTTTAAGTTGTTTTTTGAACTTCTGTCAGTAGTGTGATATACAGGTCTATATTGATGTTGAGCTGTTAGATTTAACTGCAGTTTTCCTTCTATCCGTTCTGTTTTATTGTTTTAGATGTGCCCTGTATCTCACTCGTTCTGGCTATCTTGCCTGGTATCTATTCGTACCATAGCCATATATTTCCCACCAATATGACTGTCTGATTCTGCACCTCTATATGCTTCTGATTTCTGTAATATCAAAATCACTGTATAACAGAGCTTATGGATTTCTGAACAGGAGTTGGACTTCCGCTATGCTTTACCTCTGGGATTTTATAATGCTGCTTTCAACATTGGAATTTCCGCTGGTGTAACTGTCCCATGGGGAAGTGGGTTCTTAAGTCGTCCCACCTATTTACCTGAGAAATTTTTCCTGGGTGGTAATTCTTCTCCAGTTTGTGCACTGGGTGGTCCATCATCTCTGTTGGGCTTTAAGACCAGGGGATTGGGGCCTGCTGAACCTAGGAGACAAGTTACTGAAAATTCCACTGATGAGAGCTCTGATGCATCTTCTGCAATAGATTTTGTGGGAGGAGACCTTGCTGTTACTGCTTTTGCAGACCTTTCTTTTGATCTACCACTGCGGGTATTGAGAGAAGCTGGGATTCATGGCCATGCTTTTGCTTGTACCGGAAGCCTGAATAAATTGACGGAAAATGCGTATAAAGATCTATCTTTACAGAAATTCAAAGAATCATTCCGAGCTTCGGCTGGATTTGGTGTCATTGTACCGACCAAGCTCTTCCGAATGGAGGTAAGTAATCCATGTTAAAGATCTGTTTGTGGATTTTTCTTCTTTGCTATAGAAATTGTTCTCGTATGCAAAAATTTCTTCTTCGCCATATATATTTCTGAACTTCCTTTAGTTTTTTAACCCATGGGCCATGCACCTATATGCTTTTTATTTGTTCATTTGTGCCTTTGTCCACTAAAGCATGGCTGCAATAAGCCCAACATGTTTTGGGGTCTCTATGCTTTTTTCCTTTGGCTCAATGGTTTTCTAAATCTAAAATTGGTGTTCCGACACATAACTGTAGTTTGTTAGATGTCGAAATAACATGATGATAATGGACACTATTATTTGTTGAAAAATGCGTACGAGTATCCTGGGCATTTCTGACTATTTGATTCCATCACTAGGTTAATTACTGCTATATACTGAAGCAGCAAGAGCATGACCGTGGGAAGACTGGTGTGCAGTTCAGCTTCTCCTCATCTTTTTAGAAGCTCAACATTGCATGTTCTGTTCCCAGCGAATTGATACGGCATGGTTTCCTTCCGGTAAAATTAACATAATTTCATCCTCCGTTTCTCTGTTTTGTATGAGATGCAAATTTAGCCGGCCCCAACAAGTGCACTTCAGTTTCAAATTCTGGACAATTTTTCAATCCACTGTTACAGGCAAATAATTGGTGGCAAGTATTAGCATACATTCAATACATTGATTTTCAATCCGCTGCCCCAAAATTCCCCGTTTGTTATTGGTGATTCATTTCTTATTCTAGTAGTTCAGCTTTGAAATTGATGTTTTTGATGTGCCTATACCCTTGTATCAGGAGGCTCACTCAATACAGAGGACCATTAAAAAATATTTAACGGGCGACCTTACGAGTTGCGATTTGCTTGTAGGAGTCCTTAAAGAGAGCTTTGTTCCTTCTGCTTGTGTTCATTTCTGAAGCTTTTGGAAATGATGGTTATCTACTTAAACCCCTTTGAATTTAGTGTGTTTTTATGAAGGAAAATGGTTTCTCGAGAAACAAGTAAGTTTTTTTTACTTATTTTTAAGTGTTCGATAATTATGCAGAAAATAATCAATAGTAAAATCGTATGGGAGTGGAGAGTGGCAGGTGAGTAGGGAGGAGATATAGAACTTGAAATTTCACTTATGAAACGGGCTTGTTTTCCTGCGAAATCATATGGGGGAGTTACATTACTCGTTTTTTATTCTTTCAGTTGGAAATAAAAAGCATTTTTTTACTATAAGAGGTAAATAATAAGCATTTTCTTTTTATCTTTTAGTAGGAAAATCATAGTGTTTGCAATAGTAATATTATTAGTTATTACTCTGGACATACAATTATTCATTTTCGACGTTGAATTGTAGACTTATTTGTTCGACGTTGAATAGTAAAATTATGCCAAAATTTTCTATTCAAACCAATTAAATAATGTAGAAACATTCATCTTCAATGATGAGGGTACCCATAGACTAGTTCTCTTGTTGTATGCAATAAGAATGTAAACTTTTTTTTTTTTTTTTTTCCTTTTTCAATTTGACCATTTCTTTCACGATAAGAAATAGTATTAATTTACTCTCAAATAATCGCACAAGGTTGAAATCAAGTCTACTAAAGTGTTCCATAGTTAGAAAGTTGTGATTGCTTTGTTAGAGACAGACTTAGAATCTAAAATTTATGAGTTCTAGTAGCTCTTTGGAGTTATTGATTATTAGATTATAATTCTTAAATACAATAATAATACCAGTTACATACATCTTTAATTTAAGAAAATCTTTGTATCTCATTTGGCCGTGAGAAAACTTGGGAAGTGGTGTTTGGTCATAGAATTTGACAAATATATTTGTCAAGTATCTCAAGTTCTCAAATACTAGAAAAAATTAGTATTTGACCCAAATTCTTAAATATTAGAAAAAATTAGTATTTGTGTGAAGTTATAATATTTTGGTATTTTAAAATATTTATAAATTACTCTGAACTTTTATGTTTTATAAAAAATATTCATTATTTATTAAGTTCAACTAATATTTCCTCAGGAAAAATTTGAGTTTTAATTTAAGTGATAAAATTGAGAAAAAAAAGAAATGAGTTATAATTATAGCCGAATCAATGACAAATTTGAATATGCGATTAACGTAATGCTCTTTTATATATTGTTATTTTGTTGTTGTTGATTGTTATCAATATGTTATAAGGTTATCTTTTAGCTGAACATATTCACTATAAATAAATAATATAAATTTGTGGCTATTTTTTATAGTTTAAAATTTAGGGGTATAAATCATATTTTTTAAAATAGTGAAATATTCTTGGGAAAACTTGGGGCCAAATACATGGTATAATTTCACCAAAAATTTGGTCCAAATATTATTTGCCAAGAATATTTGTTGAGAACTTGGAGCCGTTGGTTTTTTTTTTTTTAAAAAAAAAAAACTACATATCCAGTTTAATTTTATAAGCCGAGCCTATCTAAGGTAGTATTTGACTCACCCTATGCTTGTGAGACAAAGATAATATTTTTGATAGATCTCAGTTTAAAGCAAAACAATTTAAAGCAGCTCGAAAAATGAAATGATAGAGTAAAGAAGTCATGACAAATATAATACTACTAGGATAAACATTATAATATATTTTTAAAATTTCTTTATTAATTATAACAAAATAATACGATAATCAAAATAGAGAAAACAATACAGAGGACTTCCTTACATAACCAACAGGGCGGCTCTACAGGCTTATTAAAAAGACAATTGATTTAGGCCCCCCTAATTTGAGGGGCCTCTATGTTATAGATTTTTTAACAAAAAAAAATTAGTAATATTTGGAGAAATTATAAACTTTTCATATAAGAGTAAATAATTATTGTAAGTTAGACAGATCTAAAAATTATATCTCGAAAAAAATTTAAAAGGATTTAACTTATAATAAACTTCACAAAAAAAATTAAGATCTACATTTAAATTTGACTTTAGGCTACATGAGCCCGTCTTTGATAATCAAAATAAAAAAGTCATGGCCAATGAAAACAATAATTAACAATAATTCCTACGTATCAAATACTTTTGAGTCACCTCTATACTTGGAGATAAAGATAATATTTTTCATGGATCTCAATTTAAGGCAAAACAATTTGAAGCAGCTCGAAAAATAAATAATAGAGTTACGAAGTCATAAGAAAAATAATACTACTAAGATAAAAATCATAAAATATTTTGAAAAAAAAAACATCAATTACAATAAAATAATATGATATTCGAAATAAAAAAAATATACAGATAACTTTCTTACATAGCTAACAGGGGCGATTCTACCAGCTTATTGAAAAGACAATTAACTTAGGCCCCCAAATTTGAGGGGCCTTATTTTTTTAAAGCAACAATATATATATAAAAAAAATTTAACAAATAAAGTTAGTAATATTTGTAGAAAATATAAACTCTTCTTACAAGAGGAAATAATTATTAGAACTTAGACAAGTTTAGAATATCATGTCTCCTAAAAAGATTAAAAGGGTTGACTTATAATAAACTTCATAAAATAAAGTTAAAGTTTCTATTCAAATTTGACTTTAGGCTATAAATATACTTAAATCGCTTTTGATAATTAAAATAAGAAAATCATAAATAGTTCATAAATATCAAGTAAATTTATTTTATATATATTTAATTTAAATCAAAATTATTTAATTTTGTCGAATCTGATTACTTTAAATGATACCTCGAGTACAAGTAAAATGAAGTAATACTTTTCGCCGGCGGCTTTAACTTGCGTGCTGAACCTGAAATATATTCACTGCAAGACAAATTTAATAGTATTTTTTTAATTTGTTGTTCTAATCTAAAACCATTTTTTTTAATTGATGAATAAATTAAACACACAATTTATAACGTGTTAAATTTCATTTTAATTTCATGATACTTTGTCCTTATTAAATATTATTAACCAGAATTTTCTTCATTTGATAACTCAATCTTTGACTCATTAAGTCATCAAGGTCTATAAATAAGCTTCATTGTACATTGCAAATGATATCATAAATAAACTACTTCAATAATATTCTCATAATACGTACACACATTTCATTATTCATTTAGAATAAAGTTTTCTTATACCTTCTTTTGATAATTTATTAAATCATTACAAATGGAGAGAAAAACATCTCAAATTCAACCACCAACTTATGGAGATTTCATTACTATTCTTAGTATTGATGGAGGTGGCGTTCGAGGAATTATTCCAGCTACCATCCTCACTTTTCTTGAATCACAACTTCAGGTAAATTATATATATATATGATGATCGCGATCTGTCAGATAATAACATAAATTTTTTTTTTGAAAAAGCCTCACGACCTAGTGTGGTCTATATGTAACAATTAATATGCTACTACCTGTTTACTAAGTGATCTATCTTATAATGCATGCATGCATGCACGCGTTCTTTTTATGACTTTTATAACGATTTCATTCATGTCAAATAAAATTTATAGGAGTTGGATGGAAAAAATGCAAGAATTGCAGATTACTTTGATGTTATTGCTGGAACTAGCACCGGTGGCCTTGTTACGGCCATGTTAACGGCTCCAGATGAAAATCATCGTCCACTTTATGCTGCTAAGGATATTACACCGTTCTATTTAGAGCATTGTCCAAAAATATTTCCACAAAAGAAATGGTACATACATATATATAGTCGTTTAATTTCATTTGTACTATACAGCTAATTAACCGAATTTTAGTTTTTTTTTTTATAAATATGTAGTGGTTTGTTTGCTCCAATTGGGAAGATGGTGCAAGCTTTAATAGGGCCAAAATATGATGGAAAATATCTACATAAGGTCGTAAAGGAAAAATTGAAAGATATTTGCATTAGTAATACTATTACTAATGTTGTTATTCCAACTTTTGATATCAAAAAGTTACAACCAACCATTTTCTCCACTTATGAGGTACATATTTCCTATTCTAACAATATTTTACTATCATTTTCAGACTCTAATTGTGAAACTATATATATATATATACTGAATATGTTATTATTGATGCAGACGAAACGATCAACATGTTGTTGTGATGCAAAATTATCGGATATTTGTATTAGTACATCAGCAGCTCCAACTTATCTTCCTGCTCATTATTTCAAAGTTGAAGATAGCAAAGGCAATGTTAAAGAACATCATCTCATTGATGGTGGCGTTGCGGCTAATAATCCGGTACGTACTAAAAACATTTTATTAATATTGAAAATTTAACTTATATATACTGACTGACGATACAATATTTCAGGGTTTGATTGCAATATCGGAAGTAAGCAAAGAGATATTGAAGAACAATCCAGATTTCTTCCCAATAAAGCCAATGGATTATGGTCGTTTTCTTGTAATATCATTAGGGACAGGAGCTGCAAAATGTGAACAAAAATATAATTCATTGATGGGAGCAAAATGGGGGATTGTAGATTGGTTAATTCACAAAGGTTCTACACCATTAGTAGAAGTATTCACACAATCAAGTGCTGATATGGTTGATTATCATAATTCTGTTGTTTTTCAAGCTCTTCGTAGTGAAGATAGTTACCTTCGAATTCAAGTAAGTATTAAAATATGACGTAGATGAACATGTTATATATCATATATTAACTCAGAAGACCTTAATAATACTAGTAGGATAGATGAAAGGATTTTTTTTGTATAATATGTTTGATTAATACTAATAATTTTTTTGGTTGTTGAACCTAATTAAACAGGAAGATGAACTAATTGGAACAGAAGCCTCAGTAGATGTGGCTACAAAGAAAAATTTGGAGAGATTAGTTAAAATTGGAGAAAAATTATTGAAAAAACCACTTTCAAGGGTAAATTTGGAAACAGGTTTATCAGAATCAATTCCTAAAGGAGGCACTAATGAGGAAGCCCTTAAAAGGTATCTATCTCATTATAATTTTAATTCGATACTATCTTCGTCATAAATTATTTATCGTGTTTGAGAGATAATTATTTTACCATTATTTTTATCTTAATATACAATTTATAGTCTTTCATCATATCGAAGTTTTAAAATAACAAAAAATTCGAGATAACTATTATTACGGATAATTTGATAAGGTGTTTGAAAAGTCCTGCCTTGTACTTTAATGAGTAACATGTTTATATTAATATAATAATTGATCTAAATTTTTTTTGTATTATCAATGCTTGCATCTTAGATATACTTTGCTATTTTATGGTCTAAATTGTTAGAATATTTGTTTATGTAGTAAGTTACTCATGAAAATCTTTAATCTTGTGATAGGTTTGCAAGATTATTGGTAAATGAAAGAAGACTTCGTGAATCAAGATCACCACTTATCAAAAAAAGCTTTAAAGTTATGCAGTCATAAAATAAGAATCGAGTTGTTTAATTAAGTAATATATATTGTAACTATATATAAATTTCTTAGCTAGCTATGTTCCCAATGAAATTTCCAATTTTGGAGGGAATATTATGTATTTTATGAAATTCGATTTACTTGTTGTACTAGTGTAAAAGTGTATTCATTCAATATCATTCCATATAATACCATATATATGGAAAATGAAAATAAATTTGTCGTTAAAGTCGTGAGTTCGATAAATTTTAATTTTTACTTGTTATACGTATCAAAAGAATTGTTTTTTTTTCATAGTTTATCTTTAGTACTAGATATTTTTTTTCCAAATTATTTTCTAACAATCATTTAATAGGCACAGTTTAATAATATATATAAATATATATAAAAAATTGTTTGTTTAATAAGTATGTTAAAACGTAATTAGTAAAAGTAAACTAAGAGATATTTAGAAATATATATATACTTAACACCAAATTTAGTAGGACCTATATTTAAGTAACCACTAACTAGTCCTTGTGTAAATATTTTCAAACGAAATAAAACATGTAAGAAATACTTGTTTCCTTTTCATAAAAAGAAATATAAAAAGATATACTACTTATATTATTTTAAAATTACTCAAACATATGCATGCATCTAAGCTCAATGAATAATATAATGCAATAATTATTAGCAACGGTGGATCACCTTATAATTAGGTGTTCATTTGAATTATTTTTGAAGAAAATTATATTATTTATATATGATTAAAATTATTTTTTAGATATATAGTAGATGTTGAACTCTCATCAGTCACTTTATGTGTCTATTTCTTCATATCTTGAATCTCGTTATAAAAAATTCTAGCTTCACCATGCACTATTAGGGCGTATTTTTATAAAAGGTCAAATCTATCGGCGGCCATCCAAAGTTGGCACTAATTTTCAGTTAGACACTTCAACTGAGCTTTTTTCATTTTAGACACCTCATGTCATGTCCCGCTGTGTCAATTTAACACTTTTTACTGAGATAGCATAATAAGTGTGAAACACTTACTGAACGCGCGTGAGAGTCTCATTTCACCAAAAAAAAATTCTTCTTTTTCTTCCCCAATTTTTGGCCATCATTTTCGAAGTTTAAACTTTTTTATGGTGAAATAAATTGGACAATGCCATAAACAAAAAATAAATTCTGGCATCTAGAAATTTTAAACTTTAATACTTATCCTCAAAATAATTTGAGAAAAATCAACATAATTTTTAAGAAGAAAAACACACACTCAGAAATGGCAAGAAATTATATTTTCAATTATTAAACTATACATTTATAACAAATAATTTTAGCGTTTTAATCCACTTGTATGCGTTTCTCTCATCATAATCACGAAAAATGTCCAAATTGAGACTTCATACTTGTATACTAAAGCAACAACTTATTATTTATATTGATCCAGAAATTCAGCCTAAAAGGTAGAAAAAAATCTCGAAAAGGGTCAAACAAATGCATTACCACATCATAAAAATTAAACATTCAAATAGTGGAGTTAAAAGGGTAAAAAAGATTGTCAAAAATTCCAAAAGGGCATATCAATTTTTTTTTAAAACCAAAACGGTAAAATCGCTAGCGACTTGTACCTTTTGAAAAAGCGAAATCGCTGCAATAGCAGCGATTTCTTAAATTTGCCTTTTCTTTTTTTTTTAAAAAAAAATTAAACAAATCGCTCCACACGGAGCGATTTTCAAAATAAAAAAAAAATTCTATAAGTCGCTGCAGAAGCAGCGACTTCCATCAATTTTTTTTTATATTTTTTTTATTTATTTTTTGCTTTATTTAAAAGAAAAATTGATTCAATTTTTTTTTATATAAAAAAATCATTGGCAACGAAATTTAATTAGTTTTTTAAAAAAAAAATCAAATCGCTGTAAAGGCAGCGATTTACACTAAATTTATATTTTTAAAAAAAAAAATCAATTAAACGCTGCAAAAAAATTAGCCGATTAAATTAAGTTTTCAAAAAAAATTAAAATTTAAGTGTAAAGCAAAAAATGTGTTAATTAAGAATTCATAACATAAAATGAATTCTTAATTAACACATTTTTTGCTTTACACTTAAATTTTTATTTTTTTTTGAAAACTTAATTTAATCGGCTAATTTTTTTTGTAGCGATTTAATTGATTTTTTTTTTAAAAAAAATATAAATTTAGTGTAAATCGCTGCCTTTACAGCGATTTGATTTTTTTTTAAAAAAAACTAATTAAAAATCGATGCCAATGATTTTTTTTTAAAAAAAAATTGAATCAATTTTTCTTTTAAATAAAGCAAAAAAAAAAAATTAAAAAAAAATAAAAAAATTGATGGAAGTCGCTGCAGAAGCAGCGACTTATAGAAAAAAATAATATTTTTTTTAAATTTTGAAAATCGCTCCGTGTGGAGCGATTTGTTTAATTTTTTTTTTTTAAAAAAAAAGAAAGGCAATTTTAAGAAATCGCTGCTATGGCAACGATTTCGCTTTTTCAGAAGGTACAAGTCGCTAGCGTTTTTACCGTTTTAGTTTTAAAAGAAATTGATATGCCCTTTTGGAATTTTTGACAATTTTTTTTACCCTTTTAACTCCGCACTCTTCAAATATCAATCTACCACAAAAAAAAAACGTTCTTATTTCACGACATTCACAAAGTGACAAAAACAAACAAAAAAAACTTCTTCTTTTGACACATCTGAGTGGAGGACGGTCGGGGGTGGTGATGGGTGGCGAAGACAATCTTGGTGAGAGAGAGTGATTGGGGTTTGAGATGAGGGTGGATAATGGAGAAGACAATTTGGAGTGGAGGCGTGGGAATAATTTTCTTAAAATTAAAATTGGTTAATTTTTTTAAAAAATTATTTAGTTAAATAAATGACACGTGTCAATGAGTCATCGGCAGTTTTTTTTCCTACTAAAAAATCACCATTTAATAATTTTTTTATATATGTCATTTGTCGTTATTTAATTCGTCACTTTGACAAGCGAGTGTATTACATAAACTTTATAAATTTAACAGATCATTGAAAAAGTATTTAAATGACACAATTAAATATAATATAAAATATCTAAAATAAACAAAATCTAATTAAGATATCTAAATAAAAATTAATATCAATTTTAAGACCACTAATGAATTAGCCCAAAAAATAAAGTCAGAATTTCTCATTTCAATTTTGTCTTGTCATCCCCCCCCCCCCCCNNNNCCCCCCCCCCCCCCTCTTAGAATTAATCTCGAAGGTTCAAATCTCACAGTTCTCTTGTTGTTGATTTGTTTCTATATGGGGTCACCTTGTGTCCTCTCTTGCGTTTTCAATAAAAATGCTAAAAATGGCCCCAAAAATTTAATGATATTTTTTTATTTTAAAAATAAATTATTTTTTTAATTTATTAATAAAAAATGTGATTTAAATTGAAAGAATAAAAAAATTTAAAAATAAAATAACACAAATAAAATATTATGCTAATCAAATTTTCTAGCAAAAATTGATTTTTTTTCTTTTTCTTTATTTGCTTGGTTCATTCTTCATTTTGACGCGTTGAATTTCCTTTTTCTATTATTATTGCCATTAAATTTTGTATAGGTAAATTGAATATGTACGATATTTAAATATATTGAATGAGTAATCAATATGAAATACTACCAAACGAGTATAAAAAAATAAAATAATTTCAGTAGAAAAATCAAACCTTTTGAAAAGTGGTACATATAATAACCCCACAAACTTTATGATGTGAGTAGAAGAAAATTCAAATATTTATTGTTGTTCTACGTCCAATTTAATGAATAAAACCTACTTTCTAGTCTTATTATTTATTGCTTACATATTTCGTAGAATTTTCTTTAATTGAAAATTTCGTCATTTTATAAGTCAATCGTTGACCCATTAAGTCATCATGATCATATATGGACCAAGTCTCTCAAAGGTTGAGGCAAGTGATGCCTATAAATTAATTTTGTGTCCTAAATATTCTCATAATACAAACAATTCATAAATTTAACATATCTATTTGTCCAAAAACTTTGTTACACTCTTTTTTTATTATTAAATATATCAGTTAATTTAAAAAATGGAGAGAAAAACATCTCAAATTCAACCTCCAACTTATGGAAATTTAATCACTGTTCTTAGCATCGATGGAGGTGGTATTCGAGGAATTATTCCTGCTACTATCCTAAGTTTTCTTGAATCGCAACTTCAGGTCAAATTTTCTTTTATTATATGTACACGTACATATTGTATACGTTCCTAGCTAGTTCATACTGTAGTTATTACTAAACACTAAATCCTGAACCCTAAATCGTATTAAATCTTCAGGAATTGGATGGGAAGGAAGCAAGACTTGCTGATTATTTCGACGTGATTGCCGGAACGAGCACCGGTGGCCTTGTAACGGCCATGCTAACGGCTCCAGATGAAAATAATCGTCCTCTTTATGCTGCTAAGGATATTACACCGTTTTATTTAGAGCATTGTCCAAAAATATTTCCACAAAAGAAATGGTATACATATATATAAAAAAGAATTTAGTGTTTAATTTTATTAATGATCTAAGTCTAAACAAATATTAATTTTTTTTTTTGAATTTACAAATATGCAGTGGTTTATTTGCTCCAATTGGGAATCTTGTGCAAACTCTAATTGGACCAAAATATGATGGAAAATATCTGCATGAAGTCGTAAAGGAAAAATTGAAAGATACTCGTCTTAGTAATACTATTACTAATGTTGTTATTCCAACTTTTGATATCAAAAAGTTGCAACCAACCATTTTCTCCACTTATGAGGTACATATATATTAATTTGACGATCGATAACTATAATTTATCACGATATACTGAGTGTGTTATTATTTGTTGTAGACGAAACGAGCAGCATGCTATGATGCAAAATTATCGGATATTTGTATTAGTACATCAGCAGCTCCAACTTATCTTCCTGCTCATTATTTCAAAGTTGAAGATAGCAAAGGCAATTTTAAAGAACATCATCTCATTGATGGTGGTGTTGCGGCTAATAATCCGGTACGTACTAAAAACATTTTATTAATATTAACAATTTAACTTATATATACTGACTGACGATACAATATTTCAGGGTTTGATTGCAATATCGGAAGTAAGCAAAGAAATTTTCAAGAATAATCCGGATTTCTACCCTATAAAACCAATGGAATATGGTCGTTTTCTTGTAATTTCACTAGGGACAGGAGCTGCAAAATATGAACAAAAATATAATTCATCTATGGCAGGCAAATGGGGGATTGTTGAGTGGTTATTGAACAAAGGTTCTAATCCATTAATAGAAGTATTTACACAATCAAGTGCTGATATGGTTGATTATCATAATTCTGTTGTGTTTCAAGCTCTTCGTAGTGAAGATAGTTACCTTCGAATTCAAGTAAGTTAAAGCAGGACGTTATATTTATGAACGTATATATATTACATATTTACTCAGAAGACATTGATAATAGATGGGATTAAAAAGGATTTTGATGTGTAATATTTGATTAATAATTTTTTTTTGGTTGTAATTAATAGGAGGATGAACTAAGTGGAACAGAAGCATCAGTAGATGTGGCTACAAAAGAAAATTTGGAGAGATTAGTGGAAATTGGAGAAAATTTATTGAAAAAAACACTTTCAAGGGTAAATTTGGAAACAGGTTTATCAGAACCAATTCCTAAAGGAGGCACTAATGAGGAAGCCCTTAAGAGGTATATATATCATCGTAATTTTAATTCAATACTATCTTCGTAATAAATTATCTGTCATATTTTTTTTACTTTTCGATTTGTTATAACTCATAAGTTATGAAATCTTTAATTTTGTAATAGGTTTGCAACATTATTGGTCAATGAAAGAAGACTTCGTGAATCAAGGTCACCACTTATTATCAAGAAAGCCTAGAAATTATAATATTTATTGTCATTATAAATTAGCTAGCTAATATTTCCGATAAATTTTTCAATTTTGAAACTAATATTAGGTATAGACAGGGTAGTATTTTATGAAATTCGATTTATTTTTCCTTAATTATAGTATTAGTACGTACTAGTGTGAAAATGTATTGATCATCAATTCATCATCATTCAATATTTATAATATATGTTCTTTGATATCTACGTAATTCTTAGTACAAAACTAATGCCTTGTTCATAGAATTCTTTATTTTTTGCTTTAACTTTGTTGAAAACAAAGTCAAAAATCAGAGGTGGAAAATATACTCAATAAAAATATTATTCATCCGAGTTTGAGTGAGTTAATGATCTCCTTGTTTACTAACTCAAATTTACAAAATTAAATTGGTACATAAATTGATTCATGAGAAATGTTATTAAAATGTTTCATGTATGTATATTATATACAATTATAATAAAAATAATATATTTCTTATAAGATACTAAAAGATTATAAAAGAAGAAATAAAAAAATTAGAAAATTTAATAGGAATTGGACGAATTGTATAATAATATACATTTTAGCTCATTTCAATATGAGTAATTTTTACGTGGTTTAATCATCTTCCTATTTATTAATATAAGATATTTATATTCACTCGGATTTGATATAATCTGCACATTTGATACCTCTTGATTAAAATGAAAATGATAGATTTTCGTCACAAAATAAAACAAAGTATTTACCTTAAAAATGCTAATTTACTTGGACCCCAAAAATTGAATTTTCTTCTACATTTTTTCTGGATTCTGACGTCAGCATATGCAAATATTCTGAGTCAGCGTGACATCAACTACCATATTTTTTCCAACTTTAAACAGTAAAATTATGCCAAATTTCCCTATTTAACTAATTAAATAATCTTGAAAGGGTCCAATGATATGTATTCTGGTACAAATAATTGTTTTTTTAGAATTTGATCATTTCTCTCAATGTTACTATTTCTTTCACGATAAGAAAAGTATTAATTAACTCTCAAATAATAATATTACAAGGCTAAAATTATATCTAACAAAATGCACCATATAGATAGGTGAATGTGGTCCAAAGTGAATTCGAAATTTAAAGTTTACGAGTTTTGCGTTTTAGTCTTTTAAAGTTATTGAGTCTTAAATTATATTTTTCTCAAATAATTTATTTGTCTAGTTTTAATTATACGTACATAATTTAAGAAACTAAAGAAAATTGATGATTAATTTTGTGATTTTAAATAGAAGATATGTAAAATTTATTAAAATAACATTTAATTTTGTGATTTTGAATATGACTTGTGAAAAGTTAAAAAAAAAATTAAAAAAAATATTAGAAAAAAAAATTCTTAAAAAATAGACTGAACAAGAAAGAAAGTGAAAATAATTTTTCATTTTTGAATTTGACCATTTCTCTTAATTTAACTCATTTCTTTCACGATAAGAAATATTAATTAACTTTGAAATAATCTCACAGGGTAGAAATCAAATCAAACAAAAGTGCTCTATAGTTTTAGATAGATATGGTTCATTAGACTCAGATTCAAGATTTAATATTTACGAATTATAGATTATAACTTTTTAAATAAATACAAAATTTGAGTTAAAATCATATAAAATTAATTAAAAAGAATTGTGTTAAATTTTCACTTCTTGATATTCAGTCTGTTTGCTAACACAAGTTTACCATAATTTTGTAATTTTTTTTTATTGAAATTTTCTTTCATTTGATAAGTCAATCTTTGACTCTTTAAGTTACCAAGTGTATCAAGAGCATGGCCTATAAATATGGGAAATTTTTTCAAAATGTCAATATTTTAGCATTTAAGATGACTCATTAGCAATAATTTCAATATTTAGTAAAAATGTCATTTTAGTTTGTTATGTATCTTATTTATGTTTTTATTATTTATTTTTATTTAAAGAATATAATTATTTAATAACAAAAAGAGAAAATTAAGGGGGGAATATTTCAAAAAAAGGCAAGCATCCTTAATTTTCTCATCAGTTACATTTTCAAATAAAATTTAAATTTTGTTTTTTTTTTCTCCAGAATTTTTACCTTTTTAAAATTATATTCATTCCACAATATATTCTATTTATATTTATTATAGTTTTTTATTAGTTTGTATTCATTCCAATAGGTATGCCGAATTTATCTATATAGTCATTTAAGAAATTTATTTGTATTTTCATATATTTTCCCTATAGAGTTATTTTTTTCTTCAAAAATCCTGTATGTATTCATTTCAATATGTATTTTATTTGTATTTCTATTTATTCTAGTTTTTATTTAGAATTTTGTATAATAATATATAAAATACAAAAAATTAGTATGATGAAAAAGTGAATGAAATATAAAATTGAAAAGAAATAATTGAATATTTGGTGTACTCATTCTTAAATAAAATACATAACTAGTTAACATACCTTTAGAATAAATACAAATTAGAAAAAAATGTCAAATTCAGTTGACATACCTTTATTAGTTTGTATTCATTCCAATATGTATGTCAAATAAAATGTAGCTATTTAAGAAATA
>NC_028640.1:74263869-74267798 GCF_001406875.1 Solanum pennellii | reverse complement strand
AAAAAAATTAAATGGGAGAGAGAATTAACAATTTGAAAAGATAAATATGAGAGAGAATGATTTTTTTTTTTAAAAAAGGATATATAGAATTAATTGAAAAAGAGAGATAAAATTAGGAAGAAAATTGGGACACATAAATTTTTTAAAATAATGACATTTTTGACATTATTGCTAATATTTATAAAGTATGGATATTTTTACTAAATATGTTATTTATTTTGACTAGTTTACTAATTTTTCCATAAATATGTACTACCTTATACATTTCAAAAAGATATCATAAATTAAACTAGTTCAATAAACAACTTCATAAGATAATTACATTTTTTTAAAAAAAAAATCATAAAGTCATTTTATTTAGAAGCATTTTTAATACTACTCTTTTGGTATCAAGAAGTTCCAACCAACTATTTTCTCCACTTATGAGGTATATATTTTCCAACAATTAATAATAATATATTTCGTATAATTTTAATAACGAGGTCATCGTCAAGAATCAAGATGAAGTATAAACAGATCTTACTCTTACTTTATGAAGATAGAGATATTGTTTTACTACAACAACAATAATTTTTGGCGGTAATAAACATTGACATTAATAAAGAGTAGAGTCTTTACTGGCATTGGTTAACTGTCATTAGAACCAATGTCGCTAAAAGCTTTAGGGACATATACAAAGAGTGCTAATTGCCGTGAACAATACATTTTAATGGTAATTAAATATTAATTGTTATTAATGATCATTTTTGATGTTGTGTTCGCTCAAATAAAACATATTAAAAAGGTTTCTTTTTAAAAAGAAACATATAGTAATAAAGAAGATATATCGAAAATAATGGAGAAAAGAACTGTAACAACAATAACAACAATACGATAACTGAACCACAAGAACAACATGTAATAGTTAAATCAAAGAATAAAATAATAGAAGAGTAATAATAATAATAACAAAAAGACACGCTCCAATTAAATCTTCAACCTAAGGTCATGCATGTCCTCGATAATAAATAAATAACCCTAACATTTGCAACATATATACTCACATGCATACCGTCCACAATTACTATTTATTGCCTAGATAACTGTATAATATATACAATGACAATTGACAACTATAATATATACGGTACAAGTTTGATAGGGGAAAATAAAATTACTTTATCCTTACTTATAGACTACTGTTTTTTTTACTTTATAAAAAAAAGTCAGTCTATATGTCGATGGTTGTTTAAATATAGGATTACAAATATTTTTTTTATTACTAAAATGTCTTATATATATTTTACCAAACTTGAATCATATCTATCAAATAATCTCAATACACGATATGTAAGAACAAGATAAATTCATATATCAGTCAAAATTGAATATTATTATGTTTTGTTATGATGTTTGATTTGTGTTGATTTTTAATTGGTAAACAAGAAAAAATTAGGAAACAATTAATGATATTTGGACTCATATCCTTTGGACCCTTCGTTGTTCCACCATCACTAAAAGCAAAGCTATAGCCCCTTATGTTGAAATGTTGAAGAAAGATACACTTTTAATAAAAGAAAAATTTAAAATTTCTCATCTTTAAAATAAGTTATATGTTACCACAAGTAAAAGTGACATACTATTACAATTTTTTTTTTTTTAATTTTGACACCACCATTTATAGTGGGTGTTTAATTGACATGACTCCAACATGTAGACTACTTCAAAAGTATATTATTTAAGGTAAACTTTATATTATTAACTTTGACTTTGAGATTTGGTCTTCCCCTTAATAATCATTTCTTCATTTAGGGTTTAATTTGATGATTTGAAAAGATATAGACTGAGTGAAGAAAAAATCTACCTTTCTAGATTATATCAACATTAGAACAAGAGTAGTCAGCAATAATTGGCTTCTATGTAGGAATGCAAAATTTCAAAATTTTCAATTCATGGTCGTTCGAATTTAAAATTAAATTTTCTTAATTTTTTTTATTGACATATATAAATTGAACAGAAGTAATATATTTAATATAATTTTGTAAGTAAGATCTAAGCGGACAAGATGTACGTGTTAGACCTTATGAAATTATAGAATATAAACCATTCAAATTTTTAATGAAAAATATAATATAAACATTTGAATTAGTCAGTCCAAAAGAAATACAAGTATTTAAAAAGCATTCAAAGATTAATCTGATCTTCAAACTTTGAGATTTGATCATTGTTCTTAGCATATATCATATTTAATAAAATATTGCTTCAAGTTAAAGGACATATACACGGAATTAATGTTGTAGTATTGAAGAATATTCTAGATTTTTGACCAATCATTTTTTTAAGTTTTATTTTTTATTAATTTTACTACCGTTATTTCCTTTTTTTTTTAATTATCTTTTTTAGAGTCAAGATCATTAAAATAATTGTCTGTCATATTCCATAAAAATAGAAATAAGATCTCTATATTATATTATACACACGTTTGTTGATTTTATAATTCTTTATTTTTAAATTAACAAAGTCTTTAAGCGTACAATTTTGCATTTGAAATCGTCTTCTAATCAACAATAAGTGGAATAAATAATATAGTATTTACTATATTCTTGCTTGTTTTGACTACTCTATTTCTTTAATATATACACAAATACAAGTATATTTTAAAACGCTAAGTCATAATATTGATCTCTGATATACTCCAAATGCATCTTCTTTTTTTTTTTATAATTTCTTGGTGATTATATACTCCTACACGTGTAAATAAAAAAGGTTTGCTTAAACCTTTGTTTATATGTTGATCTAAATAAATAAACTTGGCATGTCATAATTTTGCTTTGTGTACGTATAAAGTACGTAAGTACATTTAATGTTATAATTATATGCTCTTTAAATTAAGAGTTCTTCTGATAAAGAATGGAACTTACACTATACCATAAATTATATAAATATAAATTGTCTTCCTTCTCATATATTAATATGATGAAAATATATTTTAAAATGTTAAGTTTAACTATCGAGAAGTAATTATTCTCTTCGTCCGAAATTGTTTATCATGTTGCGCTTTTTGAAAGTCGATTTGACAAATTTTTCAAGTTGAATCAGATCAAATTAATTCGATATTTTAAATAAAAAATTAGACATTCTAAAACTGTATGAAAAGTACTATAAATTGCAGTTTTTTGCACATTAATATGATAAAAAAATACATCTTATAATGTTAGTCAAATTTTTTATAGTTTAACTTTAAATATAATAATAATAAACAATTTTGGACGAAGGGAGTACTATGCTAAGAATTAATATGAAAGCTACATATGTTAAAAAAAATTAAACATCTTCAACGTTTACTTTTCTCGAAAAAAATAATATGGATACTTTTCTGCACTCAATAAATGAAATCTTTGAATATTTGACTTGTTTTTGATGAATAAATGTCAAGACTTGGAAAAAACTTTGTGAATTGTTCCCCTTCTAAGAAACAACATTACTTAAAACTAAATTGATGAGTTTACTAATTCAAATTAAAATAACTTAAGTAATTAAAATTCCTCTTCAACTCTTAATTAATTCTGATAATTAAAATGCTAATGGAGGAGCACATTATCTATGGCATTTGCTTGTCAATACAGAAAAAATGTGTCATCTACGTATACAGATTTTATATTGATTAACAATATATGATTTAATTTGACCACGTTATAACAAGAAACTTATCTTATTTTTCTTTACAACTTACACTTATTATAAATAAGTCATCTAAAACGCTTCATGAATCATGATGATATAAAAAATACTTGTTTATAGAAGCTTAAATCTTGCAAGATAACTATCGTTTAATTTAAATCATGCTTATATATTAACAAATGTACTCTTGATTTAATTTAGCATTTGTTATACTAAGCTATTATCTAAACTAAAACGCTTCATCATATATATATATATATATATATATA
>NC_028640.1:74199901-74263416 GCF_001406875.1 Solanum pennellii | reverse complement strand
TATATATATATATATTAAATGGTATTGCCTCCATTTTAATTTGTTTCTCATGATTTGAATTGACACACATTTTAAAATATTATGGTCTTAAATTAAAAATATGTTAACTACATTAAAATAATTTTTAAACTTGTGATCTAAACATATCGTGGTAAAAAAATATTTTTTCAAAACAGACTAAAAAAATAGTTAGACAGAAACATTCAAATAATTGTCTAAAATAATTTCTTGTAACGTGAAAGTGTTTTTGTACAAACCCTTAATTGTGGGTCATCTTTGACTGATTCTAGATATAATATATTCATGGTCATCACTGTTTAATTTTTTTTTAAAAATAAATAAAAAATATATCTATCTCCAAAAAATTATCCAAGACTTACAAGTTGAAGAAGCAACTTATTAATGTGTAATGAGGACTATAAATAGATGGTTTACCATTTGTTAGATAAATCAATATAAAGTTTAATCAATATTTTTCTAGAATTTCACTTGTTTCATAAACTCTTAGCAATATTATACAAGTAAGTTTTATATATTCATCAAAAATTAAACCTAACTAATGAAGAATGTAATGTTATCATCAAGTGGTTCATTAAAGTTGCAACCTCCAACTTATGGTAAACTCATAACAATTTTAAGTATCGATGGAGGTGGAATTAGAGGAATTATTCCAGCAACTATTCTTGAATATCTCGAATCTCAACTCCAGGTAAAACTAATTCCATTACATAACACATTTTTTCGTTTTAGTTTGTTCAAAAATTCAAAAACGACACCCTTGTTCTATATTCAGAAACAATTTAATTTTTATTTATTTTACATGTAATGACATTTTTTTTTGTAACCTCATATATGACATATAATCACAAATTTGAAGAGTTCGGGAATCCTACTAGCTCTGCTAGTTGACTACCTGAACTTTCACCTCGTTGATGAGACTTAGATTCCCGAGTTTAATTATTAATATAGGAATTGGATGGTGAGGATGCAAGGCTTGCAGATTACTTTGATATAATAGCAGGAACAAGTACTGGTGGCCTTGTTACAGCCATGTTAACAGCTCCAAACAAAGACAAACGTCCTATATTTGCTGCTAAAGACATAAAGCCATTTTATCTTGAGCATGGTCCTAAGATATTTCCACAAAAAGGGTAAATAATAATAAATTCTTGTTTAAGTACTAATTATCTTAATTAGACTGATGATTATATTATTTTAATTAAATAATTTCACAGAATGTTATTTTTTGGATCAATAATGAAGACACTAAAATCTTTAATTGGACCAAAGTATAACGGGAAGTATCTACATCAAGTCATAAAGGAGAAATTAGGGGAGACTCATTTACATGAGACTTTGACTAATGTGGTTATTCCAACTTTTGATATCAAGAATCTACAACCAACAATTTTCTCCACCTTTGAGGTATTTTTTTTTAAGTTTATGTAATCAATATAATTTTCATTCTTACATGACAATAATAATGACAAAGAAATGGGTTTTATTAATAATAATTGTAACTTGTTATCAAGGTATATATATGTTTTAAAGGAGACAGTTTGATGTGAGTTTGATGTGAGGTATAAGCTATAATAATCTTGAAATAAAATGTAGAATTATTTTATCTTATGTTTACTTGAAGGTATTAAATCGATAGTCCTTAGATTATTTATCCAACTATTTGTATTATAGTGAAGAAATAGATTATCTCATATATATATTGATGGAGTCACCTTATCGCAAGATAATTTACTTCAGGATGTGATTATTCCCAGTATAACTTGTTCCAAATTTACGATACTTCATACAAATTTATCAATTTTTTCTAAACCATCAATTTACAAGTTATTTTGGGCATAGCAAATCACATATCTGGGACAATTTGGTGGCCCATGGCGCAAAAAGAAGATATCAAAACTTAGAAAAAGTTTTGTATTTTTTTTTTGTGGGATTGATTTGTTTTGATATAGTCATGATGGAAAGTGAAAGCTAATAGTCTATGAGTTTGATTTAATAATTAAATAATTATAGATAAATATAAAATGATTTTAAATTAATCGAGTTGCATGATTGACGATTCTATATTATTTATTAATTTGACATATAATTTTAACCCGTTCAAATTCAACAGGCAAAAGAAAAACCATTAATGGATGCTAAGCTTTCAGATATATGCATTAGCACATCTGCTGCTCCAACTTATCTTCCTGCACATTATTTCAAGACTCAAGACAAAGATGACAATTTTCATGAGTTCAATCTTGTTGATGGTGGAGTCGCAGCTAATAATCCAGTACGTATATTACTATATAGGAAAAAAGGATAAATATATCCTTGAATCATCGTAATTGGTATGCAGATATCCTTTGTCATATTTTTGGAATATTGGTACGCTTTCCATTCAAAAAGTAGAATATATATACCCTTCACTCTAACGGAAGACTTAATAGGGACACGTGATGCAATCTTATCCGTCGCGTCGCAGATATGACTATGACACGTGTATGTCCTTTAGTATAAAGGGTATATATACTCTTGTTTTTGAAAGTCAGGGCATTAATGTTCCAAAAATATGACGGAGGGTATCTACATATTTTCAGTATGTTCTAAAGATATTTTCGAAAAAATAAATCATAAATTCAATTAACAAATTCATAAATGACATATCACTATTCTATTGGCTACCTTGCCGATTCACATAATTGATATCCTAAAAAAAGATTTTTCACTCTCCAATCGAACACGGAAAACATTTTCCTAATTAGAAGTATGTGTCATTAAATATGCCATTTTTTTCTTATATATGTTTTGGTGAATGCTTTTTGCAGGCTCTTGTTGCTACAAGTCAAGTGACCAAACAAATAATGGCTGGAAATCCAGATTTTTTTCCAATTAAACCCATTGATTATGGAAGATTTTTGGTGATTTCTGTAGGCACTGGATCTGCAAAAGTTGAACAAAAATATAATGCTAAAATTGCATCAAAATGGGGTATATTAGGATGGCTACTTAATGGAGGTTCAACTCCAATTGTTGATGTTTTTACTCAAGCAAGTGGTGATATGGTTGATTTTCATATTTCTGTTGTTTTCCAAGCTCTTCATTCCGAAGAAAATTATCTTCGTATTCAGGTACAAGTTCTATATACTGACAACGTAAAAAGAATTTATAACTATTTATTCATAGCAAGTCACTTATCATGTTATACCATATTATGCTTATTACAAAAATTAGTTAAGAATCAAAGGTGGATCCAAAATTTGGATTATCTAATTAACATGTTTGGTAGTGTGATAATGTAAAAAAAAAAATACACTAGCTAATTTATGTGTATATTAGTCGATTTACTTCATTCTAATAAGATGTTGAGTTGAGGATTTGTTTGGAAACAGTCTCTTTATCTTCACAAGATGTATAGTGGTAAAATTAGCGTGTACTGTACTTTCCTCATATCAGATCTCTATGTGGGATTTAGTTTACTGGATATGTTGTTGTTGTTAGTAAGTTTCAGGTTTTATGACGATTTTATATTTTAGACTAAAAATAATTATTTTATTTATTGATCAATGGTAGGATGACACGTTAAGTGGAACAGACTCCTCTGTTGACATATCAACCAAAGAGAACATGAACAAATTGGTTGAAATTGGCACAAATTTATTGAAGAAACCAGTTTCAAGGGTAAATCTACAAACAGGCCTATTTGAACAATGCAAAAAAAATGACACAAATGAAGAAACTTTGAAAAGGTAAATATTATTGGCAAATCACCAACGACTATAAAATTATTAGCTACGAAATATTTAACGATAGAATTATAACGAAATTGATCAAAGTATATTTTTTTGACAGGTTTGCAAAGTTGCTTTCTGAAGAAAAAAGACTTAGAGATTCCAAGTCACCCCATACAAGCAAAACCTCAGAATAGAACATCATATATATTTGTTTACAACACATAAAAAATTATTTAATTAATACTTATATTTAATTAATTAACTCAGTATTTAATTTGTAATAAATGACGTGTGAAATTCAAATCGTGTGTGATGTTCAGTGTATTTAATTGCAATTAGTATAACGATAAATATCTGCTTCCCTCAGTTTGTTGGCATTTCATTTTATGAATTTAATTATTCAATATAACATGATTATTGTCGGTTTCATAATTGGTCGATAGGTAATAGGATAATTTAATTCGTTTATTGATGGCTCGATATTTATACTTTTACTTTCAGAGTTTGTGCTATAGTTACATTAATTCATTTTATATTTGTAAATAACTAGATAATTATTTAAACCACACTTGTAAAATATGTTATTCAACTGATTATGTAATATTCAAAATATTTCTCATGACCAACATAACTTGTGTTGTAGTAATAACAGGATTGTTTTATTTTTAATCAAAGATCTTAGATTTGTACGTTATATATTGAAATTTAAATTTAGTTAAAGCTTTAATACGTATTTTGAATACAAATATTTTTTTAAAAAAGAAAAACGTGGGACGATATAATGGTCTTCATGGCCCCTCCAATACAAAATAAGGACCATGGATTGAAACGTTAGGATTATTATTAAAAATCGATTTAGATAACCATTAAAATCAAAATTAACGTGTTTTTTTATATATTATATTAATAATGTATTTAGTTTGTTGGAATGAGTTGTTTATTTAATTTTATCCTCTCAAATCACTACTTACTCTTATTATATATAATCATGTTTTTAGTCAGAATTTTCAGATTCAAGTTTTAACACTCATAGGAATAGAAAATTTTCTAAATTCGAAATAATTAAAAATTTAAAAAATATATATAGTTGTTAAATAACTAGCTAATTGCATTTGTCCAATAAAAGAAATATCCTAAATTGAGAAATTAAAAGGATATTCAACTAACATGGACTATGGAGTAATATAATTGATGAAGCCTCAAGTTTGTGGACCACCAAAAGATGTGTTGTAGCGAGTGATGTTGCTTCTCTCATAATTAGTGATCTTGAGTTCAGGTTCTAAATATGAAAAATTTCTTGAGTACTTTCTGAAAAAGACCCTACCTAACACACAATCTAAATAAATTAAATTTGAGCGTTAAAATATGAAGAAGAAAAAAAATCTTGTTAAAAACGTTATTCCTAAATAAACACCACAACATATCATTCAAATTTAGTTGAAGATTCAAATACCGAATAGAAAATAAATATTTATCTTTTAAAAGAAAAGAAAAACGTGAAACAATATAGTGGATTAGTGGTCATAAGTATGTGCCCCTCAAAAACAAAATAAGGACCTATCCAAACAGCTTGCACCATGTAAAACATAACACAAACTCTTTCATGACTAATACATCAATTTTTAGTGATTCAAGTTCTAACACTGATGGAAATTAAAAAAAAATTCTAAATTTGAAATAAATAAAACTAAAAATATTATGGTTGTTAAATAACTAGCTAGTTCCATTTGTCTAATAAAAGAATATCCAAGAATTGAGAAAACTAAAAGGATATTCAACTAGTAAGAAGTAATATAATTGATGAAGGCTCAAATATATGGACCATCAAAGGATGTGCTATATTAAAGATATTGTTCCTTTCTTAATTACAAATTTCGAGTTTAGATTCTCGAACAAAAATTCCTTGACAGAATAGTGTTACCCTCCCAAAAAAGCCCTAACTAACATAAATTTAAATTAATTATTTAAACTTTAATACAGATATTGAAACATCGAGTGAAAAAACAAGGTCTCAAAATTGTGGTCAAGTTGGTGCCTGATCCTTTAGGACATGTATTATAGGTCCTAAATATTTTCCTGGTCACATTCCATTGACTTTTCAAAAAATTAAAATAATAAAACATTGACCACCAAAAAAAATATCTTGAATTGCTCTAAACATAGTGAGGCATATAGTAAGGTCTATAAATAGATGATTTAACCTTGCTAAAAAATCAATTAATTATTTTCTTATACTTATAAACTTATAAAAAGAAAATGTCATCATCTAGTTCATCCAAGTTGCAATCTCCAATTAATGGTAAATTCATCACAATTCTCAGTATCGATGGAGGTGGCATTAGAGGATTAATTCCTGCAACTATTCTCGAATATCTTGAATCTCAACTCCAGGTAATGACGTAAACTTCTCTATCCTCATTCAAATATTAATTTATTCAACTGAACTCAATATTTTATTGTGTACGTGTTAATTTCAATAGGAATTGGATGGTAAGGATGCTAGACTCGCAGATTATTTCGATATAATTACAGGAACAAGCACGGGTGGCCTTGTTACCGCTATGCTAACAGCTCCAAACAAAGACAATCGTCCTCTATTTGCTGCTAAGGATATAAAGCCTTTTTATCTTGAGCATGGACCTAACATATTCCCACAAAATAATATGTAAATTTTCTAATTTAATTTTTTTTCTTTTTTTTAAAAAAATAATTAAGCACTATTAATATTATTGTTTTTTTAAAATCTTATATAGGATACTGATTGGATCAATGATAAAGGGATGGAAGTTTTTAACAGGACCAAAGTATAACGGGAAGTATCTTCGTCGAGTTATAAAAGAGAAATTAGGGGAGACTAAATTGCATGAGACTTTGACTAATGTTGTTATTCCAACTTTTGATATCAAAAATATGCAACCTACAATTTTCTCTACTTTTGAGGTCCCTTTCTCCACTTTTTTGTCTTATTTTTTTTAATCAGAGGTGTCAAATTAATTTTATCAGTTTAATCTGTTTAACAGGCAAAAAAACATTCAATAATGAATGCTAAGCTTTCCGATATATGCATTGGAACATCTGCTGCTCCGACATATCTTCCAGCACATAATTTTCAGACCCAAAACGAAGATGGCAAATTTCATGAGTTCAATCTTATTGATGGTGCTATCGCTGCTAACAATCCGGTATTAAATAATTTAACCTATTTTATGTCACTTTAAAATATTGAACTTTATTAATTGAATACTATGTTTTTTATTATATTAAAGTTACAAAATCTTACACATAATAATGACTATATTTATTTAACGAGATGACTTTACTGTTATAGTAAGTAAAGTTTGTCAAATTAACTCGAAATTTATATGATATAATTTAATTTTTGCAGACCTTAATTGCTATAAATGAAGCGACCAAACAAATATTCGAACGAACCCCATATTTCAAAAATTTCAAGGAAATGAAGCCCACTAATTATGGGAAATTTTTGGTTCTCTCTATTGGGACTGGATCAGCAAAATTGGAACATAAATATGATGCAAAAATTGCCTCAAATTGGGGTATTTTTGGATGGCTAACTGGTGGAGGCTCAAATCCAATTATTGATGCATTTGCTGATGCTAGTGATGATATGGTTGATTATCATATTTCTGTTATTTTTCAATCCGTTGATTCTCAAAAACATTATCTTCGTATTCAGGTACTATTTATTTCACTCTTGAATATCCTAATTTAATTTTATAAAAAAATGATTTACTTTCATTTTAAGTTTGTTTAAAAAAAAATGATCCTTTTTTGCAACACTTAAATTTCGATTTTTTCATGACATATTTAAGACTACAAGATCAAAGAGTTTTTTTTGATAAATTTGATATAACTTTAATTTAGAACCATAAAATAGAAATGTTTCTTTATTTTCTTAATCCGTATCAATTAAAATTAAATCATTTCTTTTTTAAATCGAAAGGCGTGTCAATTAAAACTAAATCATTTTTTTTAAAAAAAGGGAGAGAGTATCAAATGTGCTTGATCAGAAATAATAAGGACCAAAATCAAAATTTGTTATTAACACTTGAGGAGTTAAAAGTGCTAATTTCCTAATTTAAATTGTTATTAAATATTTGAAGTTATTGAAAAAAAAGCAAATTCAAGAAAGAGATAAATGTTACTTGAGGGTAAAGCATGATTTTTTTTAAAAAAGGAAACAAATCCATTTTCACAATTTAATTTTGAGACGTACGAAGTATTTATTAATTTTATCGAAGTGTTATATGTTACTAAATTATATTGCTCAAACAATTTTAATTAGGATGATACATTAAGTGGAGCAGACTCCACTGTTGACATATCAACCAAAGAAAACATGAACAAATTGGTTGAAATTGGTACAAATGTATTGAAGAAACCAGTTTCAAGGGTAAATCTACAAACAGGCCTATTTGAACAATGCAAAAAAGATGGTGGCACAAATGAAGAAGCTTTGAAAGAGTAATATTATTCAACTCTCTTGTGAATATTATTAATATATATTCTTTATTCATATATTGAATTGAACATATTGTTTTTTGTCAGGTTTGCAAAGTTGCTTTCTGAAGAAAAAAAAATCAGAAATTTCAAATCATCTCCTACCGATGAATCGTAGAGGCAAAATTGTGATTTGGTATTATATGAATCCAATATTTTATGATTTTGGAATAGTATTTTGTAATTCAACTTCTGTCTTCTAGCTTTTGATTGTTGGACCAATGTAATAATATTCAATTGTGTGTTATGAAAAAATATTTAATACAGGGATGTGGAAATTTTTTTAAAAAAATAATTTGATTCTTGAAAGTAAAATTTCATTATCTCAATTATTTGTTGTATTACTTGAGAATAATGCATGTAAAAAGATGTAATTTTAATTTATTTAATGTCTTTATTCAATGTATTTGATCCCTCATTTTTATTTTTTTTAGAGAACAGACAACTTAGGTAAAAAGGGAGAAAAGGGAACATTATAAGATATTATGAGAAGAAAAAAGAAAAAGATTATAATTGAAATGTAAAAAATAACCATTTGTCACCATAAATCACATTAGCTAAATAATTTTCTCTTTCAAAAATAAATATTTAAAATATTTTTTGTCATGAATATTTAAATTCTTTAAAAATATCATCATACTTTTAATTCATTCTTAATTAAAATACGAAATCTTAAGAGTTGAGGATATAAAGCCCGAAGTCATTGTTTCAATAGCTTTAATTTATCATTGAGTTAGTGGTAATTAAAATCATTTCAACCGTAACGATAGTACCTCAAATTCAAATCCATTTGAGTTACTATATTAGTTTTTACTATACAATTTACTAATTAAATGACATTAGATAATTAGAAAATTAAAATTATCTCATTATAGAACTTCTCTACAACTACAACTTCTGTCAGTATAAATCTGAAATCACTACTTAATAATTTATATATCTTAAGTAAATTAGTAATCCTTTCTTATTGATAAATTTCAAAATATAATGCTTCAAAGGAATGTTTATTCTTTGTTCTAATAAATTGCGTGGATAAATATATTCAACAAAAATGTTTGTTTACTCTATTAAATTTCACAAAAATAGATACTTAAAAACTTTTTATCTATAACTTTATTGAAAATTATATTTTAGTACAATTAATTAAGAATATACCTATAGAGGGCATAAATGTAGAATTTCTATAAAACAATGGTACAAGTATCCGATTTTAAAATATAGGGGCGTAATCTTTATTGCATCAAAATATAGGGTTTTGTGTATTTATAGAAAGTATAGGGGTCTCAGTGCAATAATTATTTTACAGTATTTAAATTCCCAACTTCTCCTCTGAGATCAAAGAAATTTACAGTCGCAGTAGTCTTGTTCTCAAAGAAATCCAAAAAGCAAAGCAAAACCCAATCGGAGAGTATGTCTGGAATGGAAAGATTGCAGCGGATGTTCGCCGGAGCTGGCGGCGCGTTGGGCCACCCGCCACCGGACTCTCCAACTCTGGACTCTTCTGAGCAAGTCTACATCTCTTCTCTTGCCCTCCTAAAGATGCTTAAACACGGTAACTTAGGGTTTTCCCCCCCAACTATATTCGCTCTTTATACACTTGTTATCCGGATCTAGCTGCATATATATACTTATCAGTGTTATTGCATTTAGCTATACATGTGTGAAGAAATTCTATAATTGAGATTTAGCTTTAGCGAGCCTGTGGAGTTCAAATTTTAGATTAGTTTCTCTCTCTGAGTGTAGGTGTTGTAATTAGGGTTTTTTTGTGATGTTAATGTGCAGGGAGGGCTGGAGTTCCTATGGAGGTGATGGGATTGATGTTAGGGGATTTCGTCGATGAGTATACAGTGCGTGTAGTTGATGTGTTTGCAATGCCTCAGAGTGGTACTGGTGTGAGTGTTGAAGCTGTTGATCATGTTTTTCAAACCAATATGCTTGACATGCTCAAGCAAACTGGGAGGTAATCATGTTTTCTATTGGTATCATACAGATTTAGTTGTAATTTAAAGGTTCTTCCTTTACTGGATTATATTTCTTTCCCCTATGGTTCCATCATATGTTTATAGTTGCTTAACAAATTGAAAAGTGAAACATGTTTTCCAGGTATATTAATTTGGGTAAATTTGGGGGCTTTGAGCATTTTCCTTGTGTTTCTTTGGTATGACACTGTAAAATGGATGCTTGATTGCGAATTAGAGAACTGAGCCTTTTCATGTTTTCTGTTCAACATTTGATGAGGTTAAACTTGATATGGAAGGTTTCAATTTCTGGCTGCTGTTTAAACTATTTCCTTCATAAATGGGATTATGGGAATAAGATAGTGTTTGGCACCTAAATTGGAATGTTGTGCCTTTGTGAGATAGTATTCGTCTATGTTACAAATTTGTATGATTTGAAAAGAAAACTTTGTTTGCATTTCATTATGTTTTACAATTTCAGAGTCACTGCACTTGTAGACTGGTTTAACCCCTAAGTGTTCACGGAAGAGTTATGGCTCTTATCCATAAAAGTAGCTAAATATATACAAGACAAGATATTATGGAACTGCTGGTTGAATCTTTATGTCTACGCTAAAGTGTGAGACGTATTTGTTTGTTTAAAGAATATTTTTTGATCTTCATTTTTGCCTGGATATATAATTTGTTGAGGTCTGTGTCAACATAAGAACCAACTTTTATATGTGATCTTCGAGATAGAGTGGTAACTTTATTTGTGGATTCTTCTCTTTGAGCTTTGTGGCAAAGATCTTGGTGTATTTGATGAGAATGTAGTGGTCAGGCTTTTATCTTAATAATTTCGGCTAGAGGATGATTATTTGGAATAAGGTTCCTTGAGCTTTTGTTAAACCAAACTTCAAAGCTTTTATTAGAATCCACCTTCAGAACTGCTGGCATCACAATGTTGAGGGGATGTTGTATAAGAATTTTGGCATGGCGAATTAGCAGGTAAGTGATAAGAAGATTAAGATTATCATGTACAATCTAGGAGTTGTCCGCGGTAATTAGAAAACCTGGTAAATGATGGGAAACTAAATCAGTTTATATGGCTTGCAACATGAGGTAGAAGATTAAGATATTTCGTGAACCTATTCCTCATACTCATCTTCTAGTTGTGTAATGTGTTGTTTTCTATCGGTTGGGCTGTCCTTTATGTTGTAATGTAGCCTAATCAACTTGTGTACTTATGTGTTTTGATACTGAGGATGTGCTCTAAAATGCCACTTTGCTTTTATCTTACAGACCTGAGATGGTTGTTGGTTGGTATCACTCACATCCTGGATTTGGCTGCTGGCTTTCTGGTGTTGACATCAATACACAGCAGGTTATTCTTGTCCTTTTCCATTTCGATGGTTAGCTGGTTCCTAATGACGTTTGAAATTTTCTATGTGAATCATGAGCCACTGAGTAAGAATAGTTCATGATACTGTGTTAGTCCTTTTGTAGTCATTCCAATCTTCCCGAGTTAAATGATTTTCTTTGATTAATATGGAATTGAGAAAAAACTTTATAAAAATGATGGAATTAAGAAACACAAGATTGAATTTTTTTGCAATATGAAATTTGACTAATGTGGTGAAATGTGACATGGTAATACCATGCAAAGCTGTACTATTTGTTATCCCACCTTTTTGAAATGGCGGAGATCAGTAGTTTTTCGTAAGGAGAAGGGTTACGTTCCTGGAGCCTGTATAGAAGTATTGGAAAGTGCTTTGTGAAGATCTTATGCACTTTCATCCTTTGAATTAAGTGCTGAATTGGAACAGTTTCTTTTAATTTTAAAATGCATTCCTCCTTATAGTTAGACACTTGTAGTTGTTTCGTACAATGACCAAATAAGTTAAGATCACGATACCATCCAGGTACAGAGTGTTATAGATGGGGTAGTGCCTAGTACTGTGTTTGGTAAAGAAAAGGCAGAATAGAGAGAGGAAGGGTGGGAGGGAGAGGTTGATTTAGTTCTTTAGGTGAATCTTATATCGTGATGTTTTTATAGAAACAGCTTACATATGAACTGTCCATAACTCTCACCTCTACCTTATCACCAGATAAGGGAGAGAATTCTCACGTCCCTTTACCAGTCCTTGCACTTACTGTTTCCACCTTGATTGAACATAGTGATTCCATGAAATCATGTCATGCCTTTTTTATTTGCATATTGATCCTTATATAAACAAATTTAGGAAAATTTTCCGACAAGGATGAAATTAAGGGGCAGGGATGAGAAGAAGAGAGTGTGTGTGTGTTAGAGGTAATTAGACGATGTTGAAAGCTGCCCTTATCAGTTGTCTTCCGTCTCCACTCCCCACTTGCTAGTGAGCTTTTTTTCCCGCTTCTCGCGATAAATTTAGCTTTTCATGAGAATGAGATCACATTGTTATTCTTACACACACACCAAAAATAAATAAATGAGACCACACTGATATGTTTGTCTTTTGCATTCTAGAGCTGTAATTCGTTTGGATCTCCATATGATAATTCTGCTCTATGATATAAAATACGAAGTCTGATTAGCAAGATAAAGGTTGAACACTCTTTATGATAGACAATCCTCTGGACAGACTATTATAGCATTCTGTAGTGATTTAACATATGAGAATTATAGAAATGTATTGAAACAAAATTCTGTCTGCAACAAAAATTAGAATGATAAGAAAATAAAAACTTGTGGCGAAGAGATGTCTCCCATCTCTCCCTCCCTTCTAGATAACAGATAAAGGGGATAGTAAGAAATAGAGTGAATAGTTCATACAACTTCACACTCTTGAGTCTTGAGTTGTCGAATGTTCAATTGCGTTTTGATATAAGCAGATGAGCACACGAACCTATCAGAATGTCGATTTGGTGTGTTTGGCATGGTCTTAATGTGAAGTACGCCAATAACTAGTGAATGTTCTATTTGACATGGTCTTCATGTGAAGTATGCCAGTTACTAGTGATTTGACATGGTCTTCATATCAAGTAAGGCAATAATTAATGAATGTTCTATTGTGCAGAGTTTTGAAGCACTGAATCAACGAGCAGTGGCTGTGGTGGTGGATCCTATTCAGAGTGTTAAAGGGAAGGTGGTAATTGATGCCTTTCGCTTGATCAATCCCCAAACTATGATGCTTGGCCAAGAGCCACGTCAGACAACATCAAATCTGGGACATCTGAACAAACCATCTATTCAAGTAAGTGCCATGATTAATCTTTATATTGTCTTCGAAAGATGTTACTCACTCTCCTCCCGACCCCCCCACACCCAGTCTTAGTGTATGAGCGAGACCTCCTGTTGTACTTCCTGATATTCAGCCGTCCGCTGGTGGTGATACTTCTAAGTGGAATATCTTCTACATGACTTCCACAAGTTATTTAGTAAAATAAAGTTTGCTAGTTTTAACAAGTCTAGTTAGTTCATATTTTCCAATTTAAACCCGGTTCTCAGTAACCAATCTTCAGTTTCTCTTATATGTCCAATTGTGTTTTGCGCAAACTTTGTTGATGGAGTACTTTCAGTTTCAATTTCTATTTCGGGTTCTAATAGATGCATCTTGCAGGCATTGATCCATGGTTTGAACAGACACTACTACTCAATAGCCATAAACTACAGAAAGAATGAACTTGAAGAGAAGATGCTACTGAATCTTCACAAGAAGAAATGGACAGATGGACTTGCACTCCAGCGTTTTGATGCTCATTCCAAAACCAATGAGCAGACAGTTCAGGTAATCTTTGTGTTTGCGTGGTATTGAATACAACAGCATTGTTACATCAAGTGCCAACTTTTGATGATTATAAGTTCATATGCTTGCTGATATATTTTTTCATCTCTGCCTCTCCCCCGGAGAGAAACGAAAGAAGAAAACTAGGAAATTTTGTCCTTGACATGTGTGGTGACATTTTCAAATATTGTCATGTGCAGGAGATGTTAAGTCTTGCTGGCAAGTATAATAAAGCAGTGCAGCAAGAGGATGAGTTGACCCCAGAAAAGCTAGCTATTGCAAATGTAGGAAGGCAAGATGCAAAGAAGCATCTTGAAGAACATGTCTCTGATTTGATGTCTTCAAACATTGTCCAGACATTGGGAACCATGCTCGACACTGTTATCTTCTGAAGTTCATTTATCCCATGTCTGCAAAAGTTGTGTTTTTAGTAGTGAAATAGGAACAATTCTTTTTGCTGTTTTTCTTTTAAATGAGACCTAGTACTTCGTTTTACTCTGTCATAGCAGCTCTTATACTGTATAACGTTACGGTATTTTAAGATGACTTCGGACATAATAGTCTGTACCATTTTCCTAATCCAGTGCCTGTCTATTTCGACACCATTTAAGTGAAGGAGGTATACGTCACTCCGTTGGGTATCTGTTATCTTTCACTAGCACAGGTTTTAAAAATGTTCAACAAGGTCATTAATCGCAAATTTCTGAATATTATAAAAGATTCATATCTTATTTGAATTACTCAAATTGCCTATAAAAAAATATACAAATCAAAGAGAATCCCCCACATTTGGACTTTTCTACCTTATGTATGTATAGGCAATAGGCCAACCAGTATTTTTATGTATGCTTTTGACTTAACAAACTAATAAATCATCGAGTATAATCAACACGCAAATGAAAGCGATGGAATTTATTTATTATTGCTGTATACACAATTTTTTCATGAAAACAACAGCCTAAAGCAACATCCACACCGGCATTCATGACCTAAACCGTTGATTACATGACACTAACTTTACTGATTACACGAAACAATCACTTTTCATTAATAAAAGTAGCCCAAGATTTGACCAAATCAAGTGCTTTTTCACTATTAGGATTAAATATATGAAAAACATGATCTTCCCCTTTAGTTTCAAAGATTTCAACTTTTCCTTTCCACTGACTCTTCATCAAAGATTGATAGTACAATATTCCTCTGTCTCTCAGTATATCCAATTCTGCTACACAAACAAGAACTCTATCACAACCCAATTCTTCAAGATTTGGTGCTTCATCAACAAAAGGATTGATCAAAGGATCATTATTTCCTTTATTTGATGGACAAACAAATTCCCACCATTTATCTACCATTGATTTTCTCAATGAATCTTTAATCTCTATCCCAATTGGCTCTTCTCCCCAAAAATATGGACTAATCATAACCATCCCACTAAGCTTCATCCCTAAACCCTCATTTGCTCTTATTGCCATGAAGTGTGAAATATTAGCACCTGCACAACGTTTTATTTCATCGTATGGTCAATCAACTTTATTCTATATAACAAGTATGATACACAAACCTATCTTTTGTATCGTAAAAATGACTCGTGTACATGAAATTTCACGAGGAATTAAAATCTCTTGACCAAAATAACCTTACGATGTAAAAATAACGATTATAAGTGGTCTACAAAACTAATTAAACTCTTACCTGCACTGTCCCCTGCCAAGAAAACATTATCAAAGTCAACAAACTCATTCAACCAAACATCACTCCCTTGTTTTAATTTATGTTGAGCCACCCATTGAAGAACAAACCAAGAATCGTCATAAGCTGCTGGAAGAGGACGTTCTGGAGCTAATCTATAATCAACTGAGACAAGAACAACATTAGCACAAGACACAAACACATTAAGAGAATCATGGTACTTAGGATCACCAACAGAGGATATACAAAATGCTCCACCATGAAAGTATACAACTAAAGGAAGTTTTTTCGATTTTGTTATCGAATTTGGTCGATAAATTCTGGCAGAAATGCCTGATTTTGGATCTACCATAACATCTTTGGATGTAACATTAGTTTGAGAATCATAGGTTGCTGGTGTGAATTCAGTACCTACAAGTCTTTTGATTGTTCCATTTTTGTAC
Source organism: Solanum pennellii (assembly GCF_001406875.1). Lineage (NCBI taxonomy): Eukaryota > Viridiplantae > Streptophyta > Magnoliopsida > Solanales > Solanaceae > Solanum > Solanum pennellii. Next base: position 74,247,325 of record NC_028640.1, on the reverse strand, counting down.
ACTTGTAGATATGGAAAAACATCATGCACAATTTCATTGGATGTGTCCATTTTTTTTGTTTTGTGGGGAAGTGATTTTTTGGTTAAAAAAAGCAATGGGAAAGAAGGAAGGAAGAAAAGTGTGGTGTTATACAAAAGCAAAAGACACCATTGATGGGTGGTTTTATGTAGTGTGATTGTGTCCATTACATATTATTAAGTGGGGTCCATATTAACGATATTGGCGTGATAAGTATTTCTCCATTTATGATTAATAATTTCATATTTGAATTTTGTGTATGAACTTGTTATTTGTCAATAACATTTAATTGCTGAGTGAGAGTGTTTAATGTAAATTTAAATTATTCCCATATTATTTATTTTCGAATTGCATATTATATAACTTATTCAGGAGTGACACTCCCCAATCAATAATTTATTCATCATAGATTCTTATTTATCTACCAATAATGAATCATCCCACACAAAAATAGGAGTGAAATTAATCGTGCAATTCAATGGAATTTATTTGATTCTAATTATATTTATTCTTAAAATTAGAAAGATAAAATTAACTATAATTTATAATTTTATAATTTAAAATCTTGATTTTATCTTTAAAAAAAAATATCCTTCAAATCTCAACAGTTAAAAATTATGACGTCTAAAAATAAATATCTATATTTTTAAATTCAATATCTTAACTTCAAAGGGATGATTCCATAAACCAATTGATTGTTGGGGTACATTAGACTACTCACTAGATAACTATTTTAATTTTTTTTATAAAAATGTGCACATTTACAGACACGTTATAAAATTTTTGTTTTAATGGAAAAATTATCTGTACCACATGATTACACAATATGGCATTTGTTAGCTATCAATATTGCTTTTATTTAGACTATTTCATCATAAAAAAATATTTAATTGGAATGAATATTTGATGGCAGGGAATTAGAGAAGTCTCATTCAATGAACAATGAAAACATTCTAAAGCGAAAATAAATAAGAAAATATCACTTGAACACATCATATGCTATTGGTATAAATGAAGATAGTTATTAATTAGTAAAATTATTCATCTCTCGCGTAAAAATTTAAATTTATAAAATAACATTTAAAATCTATATTATCTTACATAGAAAATTATACGATAATAAATATTAATAATATAAAGAAAAATGATAATTATAGTTATACTTATCATGCTCTTTAAATTCACATCTGTTTCTTATACTTGGTATATAAATTATTGCATTTAAATGGGAAGAAAAAATGTTTTACAAAAAATTTAATAAACAATAATATGTGTAATTAATTAGAATCATTTTTTGTAGTTTATTAAAATAATAATAGTAATAATAACAAGGAGAATTTGTATTTTTGCTGGAAACCTAAATCCCATTTAGCAAAGAAAGAAACCAGAAAGTTAAACAGAGAAATGGAGAAAATGGTGCTGATGCGATCTTTGTATCGATCGATATGCCGCAGATCTACGGTCTTCTCCGCCACTGCAGCCGCCACAACCTCCGCCGTCAACCACCAGTCCCTCCGCCACCTCCATTTCTCACCCCAGTCGTTCTCAGCTTCTCCGAGAAACGCTATTACTGGTACTAGCATCGTCTTCCTTTTTTATTTGGGCATTCTCAAATCTGCTTACACTTGTAGGATATGTTATCGGATCATGTTATTCAGCTCAATTTGGTTAATGGGTATCCGTTTTTTTATGGAAAGATTTTGAATCGGTGATTCTGCTTTCAGTATGATGTATATATTGTCGGGGTATTTTCAATTAATCCATCATATAAGTACCAAAGCTCCAAACTTTGATGGTATTGGATCAATGGTTTTCTTTTTATGATACACATGAATGGTATTTTGGACTGTTAGTTGAGGGTCAATTAGAAACAGTCTTTCTACTTCTGAGGTAGTGCCGTAGTGGTGAGGTCTGTGTGTGTGCGCTCTATACACCTCAGTCACCACTTTGTGGGACTATACCGGGTATGTAGTTGTTGACTTGTTGTACATGAATGGTATTCGATAAGTGGGAGATATGGTGAACCTATTTTAAAGAAATCCTAATTTGACTTGAGAAAGAATTTAGTATTGAAATGAAATTGGTCCAAATTCGAACAGAGCTGAATGAGAATAAAAGATTCATATATAGGGGGTTTGAAGGTTCATTTCTCTTTTCTTCACTTGAATGTTCAATTCTCCAGCCTTAATTTATCAAAGGTTTAGCTTTACAGTACTTTTTAGCTTACGCATCCTTTTGCTCTCTTTAGTATATATAACTCTGCTTTTTCATTTCTGATTGAGGAATCATTAGGTTATTCTTGCCTACATGGATGCTGTTTGCGTATATGGGATGATAAAAATAGGTGCAATTTTTTTTAGTGGCATTAGATTCCTTAAGCTAATAAAATTCTGAACATAATCCTCATCCAACAAACAAAACCTTTGCTGGCACACTTATATTATGGTGTCCAATTACTACCAACTAGGTCGTTCTGTGAAAGTTGGAGTTTTATGGGAGGTGAATCTGCAAAGCGAGAAGCTTCTTAATCACCTTACCTACAAAGTGCTTGTAGTTTCCTGTTTTTTATATTAATTTCATCATCTTGCATCAGCAATTTGACATTACATGGATATTTTTTAACTTTAGAATGTCAGCATCCTTTTACAATGGCAATGGGAAGCATGCGTTCTTTCAGTGAGGATGTAACTCACATGCCTAATATAGAAGATTCGGAGGTCAAACGCGCTTTTAAAGACTTGATGGCTGCAAGCTGGGATGAGCTCCCACATCCTGTCGTCTATGATGCAAAGAATGCACTGTCCAAAACTACTGATGACAAGGCTGGCCAGGAAGCTTTGGCGAATGTTTTCCGTGCTGCTGAGGCAGTTGAGGAGTTCACTGGGATTCTTACATCTCTGAAAATGGAAATCGATGATGCTATCGGTTTAAGTGGTGAAGTAAGTTGAGTAAATGAAATAAAGGTTGGCATACAGTTTCTCAAGTTCTTGCTGTTTAAATTACTCATATTGCTGGCAGGATGTGAAGCCTTTGTCAAAAGAATTCTCTGATGCACTGCATACAATATTTCAACGCTACAACTCATACATGAGTGCTTTTGGGCCAGATGAGGAATATTTGAGGAAGAAAGTTGAGATGGAGCTGGGGACTAGGATGATACACTTAAAGATGCGATGCAGTGGCCTCGATGCTGCATGGGGAAAGGTACATCTAATTGAAGCTAGTTGATTGCGTGAATTTCTGATTTTCTGTAGGTTACGACTTCTTAAGTATATAGGCTAGTTTTTCATGATTCCTTTATTGTTCCTTTAATATAAGCATTCATGTCCTCAATATTCTCATCCATTAATTTGTATACTAGAAACGTATACCAACTTTCTAATCCTGCAGGTAATTTTAGAATTCATTTTACAAAATGTTTCCTGAAGATTTTTGTTGCATTTTCAAAATAATAATCTCAGATATCTTGATGGATGAACTTGTTACCATTATTTGTTTTCTCACTGCTTTATCGGCTTTTCTGATACCAGGTTACGGTACTTGGGACTTCTGGACTTGCTGGTTCTTATGTTGAGCAAAGAGCATAGGCCTTCCATCATGGCAGAAAAACCACCATGTTTTTGTCTTCAATCACTTGGAAAACTGTTGTTTTTTTAGATAATACAGGTTGCTCCAATATGATAACATTATGTTGTACTTGATTCTCAAGTTTGATCATGTGATTACCACAACAGGCAAATGATAATAATCCTAAAAACTTGTGCTAGGAAATCCTTTCTTGAATATTCAGAAAGCTCTAATCTTTGTTTCTTCAATTGCTGTGTGCTTTTACATCAAATTCTCTGGATAGTTGATGAATTATCAGCTTTGCTTCTTTTAAGTTGGCTTGCTTATTTTACGCTAAGCTTAATTCGAGTGACATGAACAGTTAGGATTCATATAGCCAGCCCAACTAGCTTGGGTTGAGGCACTTTAGTAGTTGCTTGTTCACCGAACATGGTTATACCTCGTGTTACTGAAACAAAGAACCTGCATCCATGCCGAAAAATGGAAGAAGAATTGACATGGAAGTACCCATTCAACACAGATTCTGAAGCATGCTAAGCATAAAAATGGTTATAACCATTGTCAAGAAACATAGTGAATACATGAAAAACGAAAATCAACATCCTTTCTGAAAAATAGTTAAGAAAAATCCCTTCTGAATGCCAGAAATTAGTGTATATTGATCATTCTAGCACTCTTTCTCCATGACCAAGAATCAGCTGGAGATTTTGGCAAAGGAGGAAGTAACAACATTTTACGGCTTAAACCAAATGGCCATCCTTCACAGTGAGAGAATTCCTTAATAACAGAACGCCTCGGAAAATCTTGAAACTCAATCCTGTTCAAGCTTGAAGACCTGGAAAATGCTGTCTTAGCTGTAGCAAATGCCTCATAGCTGATAGCACTGGAGCATCGCGAAAGACGAGTCCCAACAGATAAGAACTCCTCCCTCTCTTCCTTATCTTCTTCATCTGCACTGTCCTCTTTTTGCTGCATTAGCTTTTCAGATATGAATAAATCCCCTGCTGCTGTTGTAGATAATGTCCAGTTGAACTTTTCACTTGAGAATATAGCTGCTTTTTTCCTGCATTTTGACTCCATGTATCTACTTATCACTATTGACACAAACACCTGTCGATAAAAATCACAATAACATGAATATATCGCAAGTACATTGATCTTAAAAGAAACTCTTAAAGAGTACAAAATTAGTATTAGTACTTCCTCTTCATCATCTATGACATCCTCTTCCTCTAAACTTTGAGTACTAGAATGTCTTTCTTTAAAAATATGACAATTAGCAAATGCATCCCTCAGAGTTGTAGAGAAGAATTTGCATCTCTTAGAAGGATTTGTTGATACTTCTTGGTTAGAAGAGAACAACACCATGTTTGGAGAAAAAACACTCAAATTCTTTGAGTGTTATAGGTAAAAAGAGAACTAAATACTTGTAGTTTTCTTTTCTTTATTGAAATTCTTGGATGAAAGTGGCCTTCTATCTTCTATTAACTTTTCTTTAAGGGTCTTTAAGGTGAAGACAACAATAAAAAAGCCAACCAAGGAGTTTTCAAGAAATTAACTGATAGCTATAGTTTAGAGCGTAATTATGAATCGTAGCTACATGTGTATATCCAAAATGTATGTTCTGTAAATTATTGCAACTATAGTTATGTTTCGTAAATACAGTCTAAATGTTTGCCACGTCATGTAATTTTTCCTTCTATATATCTCATTTCTTGTTACTATTTCGTGGTAAAGTAATGCTTCTATATTTGGGGCTATTATTTTTCACTTAAACCTGAAGTTAAGGGTGAAGAGGACACTGCACCAAACAAAGAGCATTTACAAATGTTTATTACCTTTGTATTATTATTTTGGTATAAGAGATTAATCATTTTGATATTGAATAAGACATGTCTTCACCACAATGTGCTCTAATAACATTGCATGAGATGTTGGTGAACTATTTTTTTTTCTCATTTCATAAACTTAACCACGAGGATACGAAGATCAAAAAGACTACATGTTTTTGAACACACTAAAGGCAAATACCATATCAAAATGGAGGAATATGAATAAGTTTATAACGCGTATATGATGGCGTAACATAAAAAAAATTTAGGCAAAAGCATACAATACGTGTCGTGAGCTTGGTTTGTGACAGAATAGGAAAGTTGAAATAGTTGTGGAGGAATAACTTGCAGCTATAAAAGGTGAAAATGATTTCATCAAGAAGAATATCTTTTGGAATAATATTTCACTTTACCAAACACTCTTTCCTTTTCAGGATATTCACCTAATGATTTTGTTTTTTTAAAAAGTTGTACCTTTTGAAGCATAATTAATACCATATGTTAGTTTAGAATATTTATAATGGAATTTCACCATTAATGAAAAAAAAATAAGTTCATAGTCAGTCTACAAAATAGACCTTAGTGAATATTGATCCATAAAGCATGTTATACTTTAATAAAACTCAACTCAACTCAACCAACCTAATAGAGGTGAACGACACATGTCATGTTATCAATGGTTTGGTGTAAACCTCCGGTGCACGAGTTCCAAGATAATAAATGATTCAAAGAGACAATTTACATCAAGAGACACTAGATAGATTATAATTGACAAAAAAAGTTGCTAAGATCCACTTTTGACATAAACTGAAAACTCAAATTAACAATTACAATGTCAAAAAATGTTATGTCCTAGGCACTGGACTTCCTTGGGGATACCAGGACCGCGCTAATCACCGTGTAATACATATAAAAAAAAAAGGTTCTATTTGGTACAAATTCTATCTTCTTGTAAAACAACAAGAACAGAAGCAGTATTCTCATAGAATCTGCAAATCAAGTAAACTGATCCGAGTTTTCTTGCCTCAATGTGGAACTATCACAACATCTTCAAATCGTGGAAGCACCAAGATCTCAAGGCTTATCGTCTATTTTGTTAGTGATAAATTATACACTAACAACACCAGACATCCACGGAACAATTACTGGTGCATTTGGGTGAGCGTTTCTGTATGATTCAGGATAACGGTCCTTAAAATTCAATTTAGGATTCTCTGCCTGCATTTGCAAATGAAAAAGGGGGAGAGGGGATTGAGAACAGCTTATTATGGTAAATATCAAATTTACAAGACAAGAATGGAAGGTAGTAAACTTTGTGAAGGGAATGGCGGAACTTACATATTTCAGCCAGCACTCCTGATGCTTGTGTTGATAAATATCCGGAGAGTGGCATCCTGTCTCTGATGGGCAGTAAACCCATATGTTACATTTCTTTTGGTTAGGTCCAGCTTGCTTAGCTTGATCCAAACAAGCCATACAACAATCGTATGCAGTTTCTTTGTGATGTGTAAGGCCCCATCTGACAGCATCGCCACCATAATCAGTATGAACTTCAGCATGACACTGAAGAGGAAGCTGCTTGCCAGCTATGACTTCGTAGTCTGGAGAATATAAATTACTGAATAAGAATCTATAGTAAGAAAGGTTCTTCTCCTGAGTTTGTTATTTCTCTTGAGCAAATTTGCAATAAAGAGGACATAAAATCTTGATTGGTCAAGTTTTAAGCATGCACAATTTTTATCGAAGAGACTGTTCTTTTATGCCAAAAGGGGGCAAAAGACAAATGATATAACAATAATAACATAATCGCTCGCAAAAGAATTCTCTTCTCCCTCACAACTGGGAGATATGAGAAGCTGAATGATTAATCTGCACCATTTCAAAAAACCTTAAAAGGATTTGAACCGAGAAATTGACAATGTCATTACCAAGTTCCTCTTCACCCTCAGGTTTGTCGTCGTGTTCTGTATTGATGATCTGAACAGGTATCCAGAGACCAATTTCTTCTGCCAGTTCAGCCCAGTTGTCGCTCAAAGCTCGTGCAAGTAATCCTGCAAGCAATGTCACAAAAACTTATCATCTGTTTTTGGAAGTTCCTCTGAACTAGGGATGCAAGATTTCCTGCAACATAAACAGAAAACTGAACATACAAAATGTGAACAGAAATCCTATATAGAACATACTAGCCTCCTTTAGGGAAATAGTTGAATTTGATGTCTTCTCATGAATAAGTTCTGTGGTTTCTTTCAATTTTTCTCTCCGCCAACTTTCCACCGCATCTGTTCCAACAAAAACACCATCAACAATGATAACGAGGAATTGTAAATGAACTAGAGCAGAATGTATACATAGAATGAATATATCAAATAGACTAGTTGTTCTCATAACAGCAGAACTCTTTAAGGAAAAAAATAATAATAAGTTTTATTACACTGGTACCCTTAGGCCTTATCCATATAAAAAAGTTTCAGTGGCTACTTCGGTCTTTACATACACATGTATTTCTACTGTCAACCATCAAATTAAGTGCCATTTAAGTAAACCATCTAATTGATGAGGTGAAGAATATCCCTCTGACTGTCTGCGTTTGGGCATGAAATGTAGATGAGCTTCCAAGAAAGACCTGAATCTTCCCTTAGGCAGTAAAATCAACGAGGGAGCTTTAGGAACCAAATGGTTCAAGAGTTGAGAAGATACGAAGGACGGAAGAAGCAGCACATAGTACCTGTCAAAGGGAACATTCCTCCATACTTCATGTGTTTGTTTCCCATCTCACCTTCAGTGACTAATAAGAACCAGTATCTTTTCAGTCTAAAAAAGAGAGAGTTGGAGGATTTAATCGAGGTGGAAATTTTCATTGAGTAAACTGAGGGAGATCAAAGCCCCTGTTAACAATAGTGGGATAGGTATGTGAAGATTGTCTATGTTTAACAGAGCACTATCAGGGAAATGGTATAGAGGTTCATGAATTAGGAGAAGGCTCTGTGGATGGAAGTGACTAATAAAACTACGGCTGCACCCATTACAGATGGTTCTCAATAGAGCGGGATTATTGTTGACGTACAAGCTTATGGAAAGGAATCATGAGGAGAAAGGATGACTCAAGATATTTTCAATTGATTTCCAGAAATGGGAGACATGGTCCATTCTGCTTAACATTTACTGTGGTGATACCGTTCACAAAGGCGAGTTCCTTCACCTCTCCTCCATTGCAAATACAAAGGAAACCACAATTTTGGAGATTATTAATTGGAACCGAGGGCAGAAAGAGTCCTCCACAAGCTATATAACTTTACACAATGCAAGGAAGTAGATAAGATTGTATTTAGAAGGGATTTTCACCAAAATTCTTCTTGAAGTCTTATTACAATCTATTAGCTTAGGATGTCTTATGGAGATTTTAAGCACCCAGGAAATTGTTGCTCTTCACGTGGGTATGCAACAAAGGGATGTATGTGTTGTTTCTTTCTTTTTGGATAACATCAGTGTTCAGGACAATTTGCACAAACCTCCACAATACGAACTACGTGTATCCTCCTACTAGTATGGTTACAAGGTAACTATGTCCAGAAAACCTAAGCAAATAGAAAGAAATCACCTAAACATTTTGACTATGTTGCGATTTGTACCCTAGTCCCAAAGTCTGCAATAAAGGGAACTATAACCAACAATTCAAGACGTAAAGGCATGATTGTTTAGTTGGTGACGCATGTGAAAAAGTAACAACTACCCTAACTTTAGAAGTCATCATATTCTCCAGAGGTATTTCCTCAAAAGCTCAACCAGTGGCAGAGGTAATAAGAATTTGGAGTCAGAATGAAGGAAGCTAGAAATGCTTGAAATATATTGAAAACCAGGTTAAAAAGTACATCTCTGAATTGAATTCACATGTACTTGAGCATATATTATGCATAATAGGGACAAGACTGAACAGGATAAATACCAGTCCAAGAGGGAACGGATCAAACTTACAAGATATCCATTCTACTAGAAGATCCATATAGATCTCAGATTAGAAATAATTGAAAAGCCAAGATACATGAGGTTCAAAATAAGTTGTGAATACGTGAAATAAGTACTCCAAAAAGTAGAAGAAAGAGGTAACAATCAGTTAAGCATGCAAGCAAAAGTACCATCAGAGAGCAACGAAACTCACTACATTGTACCATGGGAAGAAAACTGTTATTTAACGTCTCAATATTTTAGCAATGTTACTTGTACAAACGGATAAAATCAGAGACAATGGTATTGGGAAAGGACAAAATGTCCAATAGATATATCAGAAATTGAACAAATTTTTGAGGTTTGATTCACATGGCAAAATTGAATACAAATTTGGCAATTCAACTTCAAGGAAAGAAAAACGTCTTTATGGGTGGTGGATGGCCTACCCTTTTAATGCAGAAATAAAATATTATAAATACTTTTTATACTAAGTGCCTCGCACTTGTTTCTATAACCATTGACTGACTTCCACAATTCCCAATGTCATGTGTTCTTTCTTAAAGCAAACAAGAATAGCATTCTGATGAACAAAAAAATTTTCCTAGCAACATCCTCACCTATTTAAGCAATCAAATGATACTAGAAATACTGGCTAGGAGAGCATATGTAAGACGAAGCAATCACAAGTGTAAGCCTCTTATAGGAGTTCCCACGTGTAGGTTTATTCCAGCTCACTAATAATATATCTTTAACAGATACTTGTCACCCTAATCATTAACATGAGATTTCATGATATATGCTAATTACAAATGATATTGTATTAAATAATGAAACTAGTGACGGAATCAACTAAAGTTGGAAGTATAGAGAAACACATTAAGAGAAAACAGATTAAGGATAAGTACAAGTGAGATGGGATATGTGCTGCAAGTTAAGCCTCCATAACAAGAAGGTGAGGTGAAATTAGATGAAATTATGGTGCCTAAATGTATATCTAAGCTTAATCTTCAATGAGATTTAGCACGATAGATGAAGATTGAACAAATAACCAAAATAAGATAGTTGGAATGGAAGAGTTCCACGAGGGTGCTACGCGACAGGAAGATAACTATTTAAGTAAATGCACGTTCTACAGATGACTGGATGTAATAACAAGGAGTTGTTCTTTTAGATGTTCAATTATGTATTTTGGTCCAAGGGGAAAAAGACCTCCCTACTTTCTACTTGTTGCACTTCTCTCATGCAAGCAAACTAGATCAAGGAAAAGTTTTTAGAGTTTTATGTTCCTTTCATTTGCTCTCCTTTATTTCTGCACTCAAGGTTAAATTCAATGAACAGAAACAGTACATGAGCACAAATCCTGAATCAATATATATGGAAATTATCTCTCTTCCGGTCTCTTGCATCAGCAATAGATTTATTTATTCTCCTCATTTACAAAGAGTTATGCAGCTTGGTTTTGTTGTTTTACTGATGAGCTGAAATTATGAAGTAATTTGGGTCCACATTTGAAGATGCTATGAGTATATAAAAGCAGAAAGTTTCAATGAAATGATTAGTACATCAATGGAGAGAGGGAACGGAAAACAGATGTCAGTCATATCCCAACGGAACAAAGGAATAACATCTTGAGATACGGTTGGTTCATAAACATGCCAGTCTAAAAAGGACCAAAAGACACAAATTCAATTTTTTATTCATATATAACTTTTCACTTCGGAAAAGAAAAAAAATTAGCAACTACAGATCCTGCATTTAAAAGACAAGACAGTGAAACCACTTAATGGGGAAGAAGAAAGGAAAAGACAAAATCTGGAGACAAACCAACGCATGAGGACAGAAAAAGCAATGAGGAGCAGAACCGTTCATAACTTTTGAAACTAAATGTCCAGACAAAACAGCATAGACTTGTCTTTTAGGAAGAGAAAAAGAAACAAATCTTGAGCATCTGATCAAAAATAATTTCCTTTCTGCAAAACGAATGAAAACATATAGACCTAAATATCACGATTCTGAAGCTCCGACAACTCCCAATTCGAGGACATAAACATCATATGCATATGCTAAAGGATATTACTGGCACTAATTTTTCAGCTAATGGTTAAAGTAAAAATCCCATGTAAAAGAAAATTTCAACAAATGCCACTGTTTGAAAGTGTTAATGAGTATCAAACCCAAAGTAAAGTGTAACAAGTCTTCCATTCTGACAGTTTTCTTTCCAGAAAGACCAAAACACCTGTTTCAGCTACTGTCATGTGAACTGCCTCTAAGAAAGTTTAATGATTACCCACTCACTGAATTTTGGAAAAGAAAATCTCAGACACTCGACCAGATACAGATAACAATTAGCAACTTGATCGCATTGTAAAATCTCCAGATTGATTTATTAACCTTAACCTACCTTGCACTTAACTTGATTACTAACTGATACAGCTATAGTATAAACAGCCAAGAGATCTTTCCAGATAAAAACTTTAATAATGAAGGTGCATAACAAGTATAGCACATTTTGAAGATATTGAAGGCGCAATCACCTCGTAGCATGGTCGCATCTTCATTAGCATTCACGCTTTTTAAAGTTACTAGTATCTCATCTGTTATCTTCTGTTTAATATGTTCCGGTATTTGCTGCACCTTTTCATCCATCGAAAGTTTGTTCTTTAAGAAATTTACCTTCACCAGATAAGAAGCATTCCTCAAGCAAAGTCTATGGAAAAGCAGCAAACTCAGGAACCAAATGCCAAAATGTCAAATAAAGGTCTTACCACATTAATAAGTTCTACAGGTTCTAGTTGTTTCCGCAATTGAATTGACTCTTCCATTTTCCTAATCTGCTGTGGGGTATACTTAAAAGCTGTACACACAAAAACACCCTTTCATCAGACTGGCAATCAACATTCCAAATAAACAACAAAACTCTCAATGGGATAATCTGCATATACTTAGAAGCTGTGTCAAAAGCACCGATTTATAAAACAGACGTTAAACATTCAAAGAAAGTAACAAAATCACAAAATGCGCCAACAGAAAATTCAGAATGAATAAAAGGGGTCATCCAAAAATAATCTGAGGTATAGCTAACAAGGGCGGAGCTAGATAGGGCAAACATCCTTCGGCGGAAAATTAGATTGTTTATATATGGTTAAAATTATTATAGTTTGTACATATAGCAAAAATTTAACCCCTTTGTCTTCTTTGCGTGTTAACTTCTTCGTATGTTGAACCCCCTTAGTGAAATTCTGACTTTGATTGCTAAAAGTAGTGGCAAAAGAACCTATTTATCCAAACAAGCATTCAATTTTCTGAGAAACAACAAAGTGCCAAAATGATTCAACAAAAGATTCAGCATCAAGGGGTCATCCAAAAATAACCTGATGTATGTTATGTAGCTAAAAACTATAGTAAAACCACACATCTATCAAACAAGCAATCAACTTTCTGAGAAAGCAACAAAGTCCCAAAATAATTCAACAAAAGATTTACCATCAAGGGGTCATCCAAAAATAACCTGGTGTATGTTATGTAGCTAAAAACTGTGGCAAAACCAACATATATATCAAACAACAATCAACTTTCCTCTAAAGCAACAAAATCCCAAATGTGCAAACAAAAAAATTCAGAATCAACACAAAGGGTCATCTAAAAACAATCTAGTATATACCTAAAATGCTGAGGTAAAATCCACCATTTTGTCAAACAAGCATACAACTTTTGAACAAAAACAACAAAATCCCAAATGGGGTAAACAGAAAATTTACAATCAACACAAAGTCCCATCTAAAAACAAACTACTGTATACCTAAAAACTGTGCCAAAATCCACCCTTTATCAACCAAGCACACAACTTTTGAACAAAAGCAACAAAATCCCAAATGGAGTAAACAGAATATCCATAAATAATAGCAAAAATTACCTTTTTGAGTATCACTGAATGGGTACATATATACAGAAGTATATAGAGAATGAAGCACATAAAGAGCAACAAAAATATTGATTGAACAAATAACAATTGTTGTTCTCTTATATGACATCCAGTTCCCTCTTGCCATTTCCACTTTCTTCACCTTCTGCTTCTCCTCCATTTCATCATCTTTAAAACCCACAAATATTTATCAAAAAAAAAAATCAAGAAATATGTAGAATGTTTCAGGGGAATTTGTTTCTTGGTTTCTCTACACAGATCAAAGTAGATCGATGGTACCAATATCAAGAATTGTTTTTTTTTTCTGTAATTTATTAAATAAAAAAGAGAATAATGGAGATGCAGTAGCAAAGCACTATTATATGAGTATAATAATGGAGATTCTTTTATTATCTCCGGCAGCTGTCGTTAGTGAAATGTTTTATTTTGGGTTTTTGATTCATCTCTGAGTAATTAAGATTAATTAGGGAGTGTTAATTATCGTTTACGTGACGTAACGTGTGATACTACTGCTAAACAAATATGTCGGGGAAAGTTTTATACCTTTTTGGGGGGTTTTACTAACAATAAAATGATAATAAAATTGGAGTTTCGATTAATGGTTGTTCGAATATTAAACACTCTCCATCTTCAATTTAAGGTAAGAATGTGTAAGTTTTTAGGGAAATTTTTTTATTTTATTCAATTTTACTCGACTATTATATTAAAAATAGATGTTTTATTTTACGTTTTTCATTTTAGCAAATTAAAAAAGTTTGTTACTTTTTTTCATATTATCCTTGATATATATTAAGATTAGTTTTGGCATAAGGCATGTTTAGTTAAAATTACGTGAATAGTGCCAGATCAACATAAGTCAAGTAATATAAATTGAAGGAAGTAATCAACTCTCATATCTTCATAACCTCTCACGTGATCAACTCGTATTAAATATATCTATTTTTTTTCTTTGTTAGAATATGCCTTGAATTTCTTATTTCATTCATCAAAGATCAAATCATATTAAATAGGAATACTAGTTTTTTTTTAAAAAAAAATATTTTTCCTTATTTTTGATTTATTCTGATTCGAATTTTTGCAATTATAAACTTCCTCATTACGTCAATGGCTAATATCTTGTTTAGGACATCTCTTCTGTAATTATATCTTTATATACACTGATATAAATAGAGACATAAAAAGTGATACGAAATACATATGAAAAAATAAGAAAATTATCATTTTTTATCCCTCTATATCTTTTTTCGACCCTCTTATGTACTATTAGATTAATTTTAGAACAAAACTTAAGTTGCATACAAATCATTTGACATAACCCATCTTATTTATATCTAATTTTTATTTTCAAATTTTATGCTCTAGGAATTTTCTTTATCTAACTTTACGATAAAAGAAATTATTTACAAGATTTATAAAATTTAAACTCCTAATGTTTTACCTGTAAAAAGGTTGAAAAAGGCAAAAGTTTTGAATCCATAGGGACACTCAAAAATGTTTGAAAAAAAACAAAAGTAAAAAGGGGCACTCAAATGTGGAACTTTACTGCTTAAAAGGTTGGATTAGGTAATGTGCTTTGACTCTTGAGAAAATATTTGTGAACTTTTAGATAATTTTTTAGTTTTAATTTGATTGTTTTGTTTTAATTATTATATATATATAATAAATTATATGGCTAAACAATAAAATTATATGAAAGACATCTTTCTTGTATTCAATTGCTAGATACAAATATATATGAGGATTTTTTAACCAGAAATTAGGAATTTTGGTTAAATATAAGTAATTTTCTCATATTATAACGAAATAATTTGATTTTTTTCCGTATATGTCTTAAATAATGGTACAAAATTATTTCTTCATTCGAAACTCGATTCCGTACTTGTTTACTCAATCAGATAATAGTTTTTACTCCATAAGCAATTATTGTTGAATTTTTTACCCAAACTAAAATGATGAAGTGATATGAAGGCAAATCCATCAACATATCTCTTTGGATATCTTTTTACTATTTATATTTGATTAATACTGACCTGCCGGGCGTTGCCCGTAACACTTCTTCCGAATTATTAATATTAGATGTTAATCGAAAATCGTCTTTCTACCTCTCGTCTTACTATATTTTACCCTCGCTCGATTTTATAAGTGGAATTTTACGGGATATGTTATTGTTACGAGAGAGACAATACCCATCTTTGAGAGAGCTTTGTTCTGCTTAACTGCACCTTCCAACTGTTTGATGAAATGCCTCAAAGAAAAAACACAATACATGATCATTCAAGGATGATTTGTTTTTCCAATTGTGAAAGTTAAGTACTCGTATGCATTGATCTTTTGGTGGAGAGTGTGTGATGTCTCAGCTGAAAGTTGTCTCATTTATCAGCAAGATTTTGAGTAGGAAATTACATTCCCAAAATTGCATTTTTCATCAAAATATAAGGCGAAATTCAGTAGCATCAACACATATTCATGAACATTGCATAAAATACGTATTTGCTACGAGGGGATCATTAATCTTGAACACAAGTTCAAGATTTTGTCTAGCATCATTCTTGTCCTTTCAGCGGTTTTATTGTGCTGAAAATTCTGCATTTTCGTCGTTGGAGGAAACAACGGAAAGCTGTAGCAATGATCCTGTTGATAACGTTTACAAGGTTGTGGTGGATCATGCTAATCCTGGGCATAAGATGGAGGTAGCTCTGGATAAGCTTGAAATAGAATTAACTACGCCGTTGGTGGTGGAGGTCTTGCAAAAGCTTTGTTATGAAGAGAAGTTAGCATTTAGGTTCTTTACGTGGGCAGGACATCGAGAAAATTATAGTCACGAGCCTCAGGCGTATAATGAGATGATTGATATATTGTCTAGTACAAAATATAAGGTGAAGCAGTTTCGTGTTGTTTGTGATCTTCTAGATTATATGAAGAGAAATGATAAGAGTTTGGTTCCTTTAGAAGTGTTGTTGAAAATTCTTAGACAGTATACTGAAAAGCATTTGACACATCTTCACAAATTTGCTAAGAAGAAGAAGATACGAGTGAAGACACAACCCGAAGTATATGCCTTTAATTTGTTGTTGGATGCTTTGTGCAAGTGTTGTCTTGTTGAGGAAGCTGAGTCTCTGTTTACGCGGGTGAAGAGTAAGGTTAAGCCAACTGCTGATACTTATAACATTCTTTTCTTCGGTTGGTGTCGTGTTAGAAATCCAGGTAGAGCTATGAGCGTTCTTGATCAGATGATCAACATAGGACATAAACCCGATAACTTCACCTATAATACTGCCATTGAGACGTTTTGCAACGCAGGAATGGTGATGCAGGCTGCTGACCTTCTCGAGTTCATGAGAACTAAAGGTTCAACCATGTCTTCTCCCACAGCAAAAACTTATACAATTATGATCGTGGCTCTTGTTCAGAATGATATGATGGTAGAATATTCTAAAGTTCTCGGAGATATGCTAAATAGTGGATGTGTTCCTGATGTTTCGACATACAAGGAATTGATTGAAGGTATGTGTTTGGCTGGAAAGACCGAGGCAGCTTATAAGCTTTTAGAAGAAATGGGAAACAAGGGTTACCCTGCTGATATAGTTACTTACAACTGTTTTCTTAAGGTCCTATGTGACAACAAAGACAGAGACGAAGCGCTTAGGCTTTATCAGAAAATGACGGAGGTAGGCTGTGTTCCCAGCGTACAGACCTATAATATGCTAATTGTAATGTTCTTTAGAATGGGTGATGTCGATGGAGCCTTTGAGACCTGGCACGAGATGTCTAAGAGGGGTTGTACGCGTGTTACAGAAACATATTGTGTGATGATTGAAGGACTTTTTGATAACAATGCTACTGAAGAAGCATGTTTCCTTTTGGAAGAAGCTGTCAACAGGGGTATGAAACTGCCATACCGCAAATTTGACTCATTTTTAATGCGACTTTCAGCCATTGGTGATCTACGAGCCATTCATAAACTGTCAGAGCACATGAGAACATTCTACAACCCAGCTATGGCACGACGTTTTGCCATCAATCAGAAGCAGAAGAGCATGAAGTTAAGAGGTAAGTGAAAATGACTTGTGTTGTCTATTTGGCCCAACGTTTGGATGGTGTGTTTCTTTGTATGCATTTTGTTCGTGTCGTTAAACAGATTAATAGAGAGTGACTAGCGGACGTTTTTTATACTTCACCCGGTCTTTAGTAGCCTTTCTGAAGTCAACCTAACCGCTTGCCTTTGGGAAGACCACTTGTACCAGTTTTGGGATTGAAATCACATTTGGAAAAGATTAACTTATGTATACTAAAGGGTGAAGATTTTTTACATCTATTAGTGTAAATATTTCTTATTTTTTCAGGATTAGTTGGTTGGAAATCACACAATTATTAAAACATATTTACTTATCACTCCCTTCGTTCCGAGATAGTTTGACTCGGTACGGAGTTTAAAAAAGTAGAAAGATTTTTAAAACTTTTGTATGGCTATAAGTCATTTTATTGAAGGTAAAATTAGATATTTTGATGTTAAATTGTTACTTAAGAGATGTATCATTCTTTTCGAAACGGACTAAAAATAAAAATTAAGTCATATGAATTGGAATATAAAAGTACAATAGTTCTTCTTTATCTCTTCTCCACCTCACCCACCATTTATTCATCAAATATTGAAATCAAATACATCCTGAAAATACTCCACAATTTCATTAATTTCATCTTTGCCAATTACTCTTTGTTTCGTATTAGTTGTCCTTTTTATCCTTTAATCTCTCTTTAAAATCAAAAGGACATTTTTATTAATTTATGCCATAAAAAAACCTTTTTGAAACTTAACAATATAAACAGAATTATTTGTAAGGCTACTCTGGACAAAAAACTATTAACCCTAATTTGCTATTGTAAATTGATAAGTAATTTAAAACAATTATTTATAATAATGTTGATAACTAATATAAAACCAAGAAAGTACCATGCTTAATACTTTCTTTGATACAATGATACAAAAAAGGAAGCCGTGTATTTACTTGTCCACAAATCAAGAAAATCTTATTATTGTCTTTTTACACCATCTTTAATGTTAAACAATTGTATAAAATAATAATAATTAAGTTAATAATTTCAAATGATAAAATTAATTTAATAAAACACGAGTTCTTTTTTTTTAAGGAATATGTCACAATAGTTGGGGTCGAGAAATATGAAACAGATGGTTTCGTATATACTTGCTATATCTGTAATTATTTATTTGTTCATTTTGATAAATTAAGAAATGATAATTTTTTTAAAATTATATTTTCAATTAATTATTTTAAAATTATTTATTCATTCATTTTATAATTAACAAAAATAAACATAATACACTTATTATGTTGATTACTATTTTCTTAATAAATATATTAATTCAAAAATGAACAAATAATTAAGACAGTGACAATAAAATACATAGAATATGGCAATGTTGATTGAGGAACTAAAAATGATTAAATAGGAAAGTCTTCAAGACACGTCAAAATTAATCAATGAAATCTTTAATTGGCTAAAGTCTTTTCGTTTACGACTTGTAAGTTGCTTATTATACTCTCAAACAATTACAAGAATATATTATTCAATACGATTTGCTACTTCCCATATTTTGTCCTAAAAATTGACATTTTACCAATTATCATTTCACTAGCTGTGATGCTAACTCTATAAAACTACCTATCACTACCAGCCACGTGGATCAAAAAGACAAGGGTAGAACAGTACTTTTCAGTTTTTGAATGTGATATCGAGATAGTCGAAAATTAAAGAGCTTTAAAATAACTCAATGTGGATTGTGGTGTACTGACGCACTGTTTCACTCTTAACCATAGATCTCAAGTTCGAGCCCTATGTATAGAGAAAATTTTTGTTATGAGCGTCACCCCCATATGGATCCCGCGGAGCACAATCTAAATTTAATCTACACTAGAATGATTAAAGACATAATATCTTTCATATCTTTCCACGTCATTTCCACCATATTTGTTGAATATAATTTTATAAGTAGCTATTTCTTAAAAAACTTATCCAATAAATGTATATTTAATATATTAAATCAAACACTATATTAGAAATGATTTCGTATAACCAATATAAATATTACTAATATCAAGTATCACCATTATTAAACACTATTTTTATACACTTATCAAATAATTCACGAAAAAAAGGTAAATAAATTAATATTTTCTTCGTTCATGTTACATGCCACCTTTTGATTTAATTGGTTATTTAAGATAATTATATTTTGTATGACTCAAAATCATTTTATTAAAGATAAAAATAAATATAGTAAAATAATATTCTTTTTGGACGAATTAAGAACCTCATTAGTATTACTATGGAAATTGAGAAGCACTTATTTTGAATTCTTTTTTTAATAATAACAATTAAATATTTTAATCCTTTAAAAAATATATAATGTTTGACTGAAAATTTGAATATGAATATTTTTATTAATTTAATAAAATAAATTTAATATTTTCTTTTTTACAAAAGATTACCAAGTCACTCATTCAAATGAATTAGTTAAATACAAACTAGTTTCTTCAAAAATCTATTTTAAAAATAAATAATTCTTAATAACAATATCGAGCTTCAAAACCCAAAAATGCGACATAAAATGAAACAATAGTATCAATATTTAACATTAGAGAGTTCTCAATGATTACAGAAAAAGCCAAAGTGAGAACAAGTATGGCCATGGCTGAACCATCATCATCATATATATAAAGAAACTGCAAAATAACATTATTTTATCACTACATATATCGAGGGAAGAAAAACACCCAAGATAAAAAGATTCAAATTTTTAGCTTGAAATTTCAAAATTTGGGGAAATTTGAGGATGTGGGGTTTTGGGGGAAAGTATTATTGGGGAAGAAAAGAGAGAGGGAAAGTTGAAGGTATAGTGGTGGTGTTCGCATGGTTGTCAAGTAAAGATCGATACGTCAACAACTACGTTGATCTCTACTCATCTCTTGGATGGAAATCCCTTGTTTGTCACTCTCAATTTCGTAATATGTATGTTCTCTCTTCTCCATTTACCCTTTTTTTTTTGTTGTTATAGCTTGACTAATTTCTCGCTCCGCCGGCAATAGGTATCAGATAACTCTGTCGATTAAAGCTAGGATAGATGTAAAGAAATTGACTAGTATTTTTGTGGGATTTAAATTTGGGACCTCGTGGTTCTTCATTTTAGGTTTTTTTTTTTTTGGAATTGTTCTATTTGATTTTTTGGGGGTTTCTATTGTTGGAAAAATAGTTCTTTTTTTTGTTTTGTTCTTATTGAGTTTGCTAGAATTTGCTTGAATTAGTTGAAAAGTTGGGTTTTTTTTTTTGAATGATGCATATAAGTAGTATATAAGAACAAAAAAGGTCATCCTAAATTAATGTAAATATAAATATTTAAGGTTTTCTTGTTATAATTTGGTGTTAAGACTACTAATTTTATTGAGATTGTTGGCACAATCAAAAACATATGCAACATAAACAAATGTCTAACCTTATTAACTAAATAAGTTCTTAATTTTATGCATGATATGTAATATTATTATGTGAAGTTAAATGCTTAGTGCATTTTGAGAATATAAATAAAAAAATAAGTAGAGATAACCTAAATTAATAATCAAATATTTAAGGCCTCTTGGTGTATTTTATTGAGACGTTCTTGGCAACACAATGTTGTTTTAGAAAAAAAAAAAGAAGAAAAACATAATACCTAACTTTTCTGGCACATACTTTGTATTATCGAATAAGCACACATGAAATCTCTAATTTTATAAACAAAATCTAAAACTGCAAGCTAAATTGATGGTGCATAAATTGAACTTAACGCGAGATGAACTTATCCATGTTTGGTGATCTCAGTTAATATCGAGAATTGAACTCTGATTTATGGATTTTTATTATAATATTGGTGACGATCACAGTATGTTAGCTGCTTCTTTCTCCTGCTGTCCAAATTTTAAAGAAAGAGAACCTGCAGTGCAAATTTATGAGATTGTTACTCATTAATCTTGCAGGTTTTTTCCTGATAAAGCTGCAGCACTGGCAGCAGAGATTGTGAACGAGCTTGTTAAGGTTAGTCCTATGTGAAAGTTACAATCTCTCTTCTCCCATTGATAAAAGCGGGATTTTATCCATGCTTAGCACACGAAAAAGATCATTGACAGGTTTTGAAAGCTTTATTATATGGATGATCTTATTAAAATCTCATGGACAGTATGAGCTCTCCTCCCATATGATGCATGTCAACTTTATTACGTGTTCTCCTTCAATAATTGAAGATGTGGTAGGGAAGTTCTACAAGATGTCGAAGAACCGAACCACAAAGTCCTTTCTTTTCATTCCAAAGTGAAGTTGAAGGTTTAAACCCGATTTTACTCCTATTAACGGCATGGCCTTCTGAATAATTACGTCCCCATGAGAAGCCAATTAGTACAAATTTCAGATGATCTGAAAGTCGAGCCTCTTTGGCTTCTAGGAGAGTGTATTATTCAGGATGAACATATCTCAGAGAGGAGTGGCCCAAAAGCAGTCTCCCAAAAGTCGGTGGAAGTCATCACCAACCTTATAACAAACTTGTTTTGAACTCTTTACATTTCTGATTTCTTTCCAAAGTGGGATCACATAAGAAGACCTATGAACTTTTGTGAACCCATTACCTGCTTACATGCCTGATTTGGGAACAGTTAGCCATTTCCATTCTCGAAGACTCTAAGCAGATTTATTTACATATTGCTTGAAAAAATTGACATAGTTGCATAGCAATGACCCTGCTAAAAAGATATATCAGCTTATCTTTTCTGTATATTTCCTTTTCCCATTTACTCGCAAATGGTTATACAAGCTCAACTATGAGTTTTTGCATATTCTATCGAGACCTGAGTAATTTATTTCTCAAATCTCTTTGACTAACCTAACAAGAATGAATGACTTTGTTATTATCATATAGAAATTAATAGCCATGTCTCTGTCATGTTATGACTTTCTAATGGCCACTTTGTTTAATGTTGTATGTGTAGGAGCTTAAAGTTAGACCATGCCCTGTTGTCTTTGCATCTTTTTCAGGTGGACCCAAAGCATGCATGTATAAGGTTCTCCAGGTAAAGAACGAATCTTTGAAAAATGTAGTATGATCATTGTTGCCCATATGTATGTCAGTACATACAACAGTTTGAAGTATTTATTTCTTTTCTATTATAGTGTATTCTAGTTGGTGCAACTAATTTCTTTTTTTCTTTTTATTTGATCACAGATAATCGAGGGCAAATATGAAGAACATACCAATCTGGTATACTCCATTATGTTTTTCTCTCACAATGTTTATGTTTTTCTTGTTTGTTACAAAGAGACAAGCTTGGACATCAGTGAAGCGGTTAAATGCATACTTAATTTCCATTCCATAACATGATTTGTTTTTTCAAATTTACAAGCTTACTGTACATTTCTATCTAAAAAATTTCTATATACCAGGAACAACATTAGCATATCATAATCCTCCTCTTCCCTTTTGTCATATTCTGGTTGCTTTATCTTCTAAAATGTATGATACCTTCACCACGCCCGCTTCCTAATTGTGATAGTCCATTCCCTTACTTTTTAAAGTGAAGTGATTACACTGTCAGTGATCTCTGATCTGATAATTTGTTTAATATGAAGGGTGAGTTCCGACTTGTTAGAGACTGTCTTTCGGGCTACATTTTCGATTCTTCTCCAGTTGACTTTACTAGTGATCTGGGTACTAAATTTATACTACATCCAAACGTTCTTGGAATGTCACGTCCTCCTCGCCTAGCCTCATGGATAGTAAATGGAATTGCTTCCAGTATGGATGCCCTCTTCCTTAAAAGATTTGAATCACACCGTGCCGAATTTTGGCAGACTCTATATGCTTCTGTTGTGAGTGTCTCTCACCTTTTACTCATTGTGCCCCCCACTCCCATGTATATTTCTGCTTGGCTTAGTAATGTTTTTCTCACAGAGCACGGGAGCTCCGTATCTCATATTGTGCTCAGAAGATGATGATCTTGCTCCCTGCCAAACTATTTGCAATTTTGCTCAGCGACTTCAAGATCTTGGCTCTGATGTCAAACTACTAAAATGGAGTAGCTCCCCTCATGTAGGTATGGGGTTAATCCTGCGAAACCTTTCTTACTTCATGTTCCAGAGGTTTGGTCTGTTGGATATCAATAAATTATAAAACAAATAAAAATCCTAATATTACTATATTTGCTATTTAGATTCCGATAACAACTGTCAGTAGAGGGCCAGAAGTTGGCCTCATGATATGTTATCTTTTTACACCTTAGGAAGAGAAAAAAAATAGAACTTCGGAATGAAAGTATCTACTAACCATGGATGTTGAGTTTCAAGGAGTTTAGTTGCTCGAGGAAGAGCGAAAGACACAGTTGCAAGAACTGAAGTTGCATATATTCATTCACAAGAATCTTGAACTTATGTAGTCAAGCCCGCTCTCTTCCCATTCCTCCCAATCCAAAGCAGTCGTCTTATTGACATCTCCCCTCTATATTTTATTGCAATCCACTCTATGTGTCTCTCTGTCATTTCTGAGATAAAGCATATTGTTTTGTGGAATTGTCAGAGAGATAGACATTTTACTAGGATTTATCTAGTTGGAATTAGCACAAGATAGTACATTCCTGGTTATTATGCATATTCAGGTTTTATAGCTTTTCACAATCATGTGATTTTGATAAAAGTCGTCTATTGTGACTTCCATCAACCAGGTCACTATCGGTACCACCAAAATGAATACAAGGCTGCAGTGGCTGAGCTTCTTGGAAAAGCTGCTATGATCTATTCTCAAAGAATTCGTCAGCTTGAAGGGGAGAAGATGGTGTTGGAAGGGTCACATGATGGAATCTCTGAGCCTCTAGGCAATCTTAGAAAAGCCGCTGCTACTGCAAATCAAAGCTTCCAGAGCATTTCCCTTGAGATAAATGACCACTTCTTAGTACCCAACTCTGTGGAGTATCACGAGGGCAGTAATGGCGGGTCAGTTCAGCACGAACAGAAAGAACGATACATTCCCCTATCAACCCCACCAAAAATCAATGCTCATGGTGTTCTTGGTCAAGTTCTATTTGATGTGTGTGTCCCAAAGGTTGTTGAAGACTGGGACATAAGGTCATCACCAACTTTCAGGAAGGCATCATTTCCATCAACTCGAAGGCATTCACCTTTCAATCCTATGAAATGCATTCGCCGTTCAAGATTGTAGGATTTGCAGTTCATGATCTTACTGAAGAGAATATCAAGAATACACGGGACATGAGAATATGCCATCGGAAAAGAAAATCGAGACTGACTCTCAGGCTTGCTTGTTCATTTTGTTGGCGAAATAAGAACAACTCTCAGGAATCCAGAGGTACATTATTTCAATCGGCTAAATGTAAGCCTAATTTTGGATAGATTTTGCTGCGTAAAAAAAGATAAAATTTACCAGAGTGTTAATGTTGTGAAGGTTTCCATTTTCATTTGTTGCATTACTCTGATTGTACAGAATTTCACTTTGCTGATGTAGAATATAAATTTATATTTTTTTGCTTCAAGAATCAGAAGTGATTTCAAACAGTCACAAGGGAGGGTGACTTTACTTTTGAGCTGTATTTACTATTTAGTCTTTTTGTTTTTTCCACATAAATGGTTGGTTGACCGTGTGAATTTGCTCATATAGTACTAGGTTCTATATCGGGGTATTGAATAGTGATGAAGATTTACAATAAAATGGGTCCAAATGAATAAAAATGGACTAAATTAGTTCAAACGAATAGTCAATTGACCGTGTGAATTTGCTCATATTGTAGGTTTCATGTTTAAATTAATGTTGAATAATAACGAAGATATATTATATAAAATAAGTCCAAGTGAATAGAAACGAACATTAATTCAATAAGTTTGAGATTAAGACACGTGTCATTTCTTAATTCTACATTGTACCTCACACAATATATATAAGTTCATATAACCATATTACATTTCTATTACTTTTTTCGTCTTATCATCTTAAATATGTCCTTTTACTTTTTACGAATATAAAATCATGTCATTTTGTGTTTACATACCAAACATCAAAAATAGGTAAAAAAGTTTGATTATTTTCCTAAAAAATATTTTCGAATAAAACAACGAATGCATAAAGATTTGAAATCAGTAATTTGGCGGTTTGATTATACATTGCCCAATAAGAAGTCAATTCCGTACACTCATACAGAGGATGTGTTGAGTGGGGTACGTGAGTACTGAAGTGGTATTCCAACGGTCGACTCTGCTCTACTTTCTATAAAAAATGCTCTAAAAATAATTTTATTGTACAAATATTCATCTTCTGCTCAAAAATACTTATTTTGTTTACATCAAATCGAAAACAAAAATGGTGAAATATGAGGATTTGCGGAAGCAGAGATTGGAAGAAAACAAGAAAAGAATGGAAGAACTTAATCTTCCTCTGCTTACTCAAGCTCTAAAAAATTCAACTTCCCCAAAAACTACTCCTGTAATTATTCATCTTCTTTAACCTAAAAAAAATAATAAAAAATCCCTACTTTTTTAGCATTTATCCCAAAAATTAACTCATTTTTCTCTATTTTGTTTGTTTATGGGAAATTATAGATGAAGAGGACAAAGCCTCGTGTTGTTGGAACAGAGCTAGTTGCTGTGCGAAGATCACCTCGTGTAGCTAAAAGCCCTGCTCCTGAATACAAAGAAGTACTACATCTTATCTTTTTGTTTCTTTTTTTCCTTTTTTTTGAGTAATTTTTTACTAATTTTTCTATGTTTTTTGGAGTGCAGGTGATTCATTATGAAAGAGTGATGATACCAAGAAGGTAAACTTTCTTTTTTGTTGCTAAAGATTTCATTTTTTATTAGTATTTTTCTTGAATCCATTGTAGAATGTGAAAATGAAATACTAGCTTACATTCATATTTGTTTTGCTTAGGTTGGCTACACCAACGAAGAGGGATAGGTTGTTTTTTGCGTATGCTTCTGATGAAGAAAGGGCTGCTTCGATAGAGAAAGCTGAGAAACTTGAAGCAAGTCTTGGATCAGACTATCCTATATTAGTTAGACCAATGCTTCCTTCCCATGTTTCTGGAGGTTTTTGGCTGGTGAGATACTCAGTCATAAGTCTATCTTTGTCTTGAAAGTTGGATTACTTCGTATTGAAATGAAATATATGTAAATAAAATGGAACAATAGAGTGTGTTAAGTTATAGGCCAAAAGGGGTTAGTTCAATTGACAAATGTTGAGGGACTTGTGTTAGTCATATGCTAAGAGAAGTAAATGTAGTACTTAAGTGGAGAAGATAGAGGGGTGGATCCATTTATCCCGTGTTTTGGAAGTTGTTCTGAATCAAAAGAAGTTTACTATTAGGAAACCTCAGAATGTACTAAGCTTTGATAAAGTTATTGCCCAATGCCAACATAATGAAGATCATATTGTTGCTATCTTTTGAGGGCTTTTGTATTCTTTTCTGTAGTGATGATTAGGTTGTCAATTCAAAACACCGATGCAATTTGATCATAGTATTGATTAAGAATGAATAGACAGATGTTTAAATAGAGCGATATGGGCAGTGAGGATCCATATTGCAGACCACGACTTGCTTAGGATTGTCCGTAGTAGTAGTAGTAATTGTAATTGTTGTTGAGTGAAGGCGGACAGTAATTCATTTGCAACTCATGCTGCAGGGTCTCCCATCGAATTTCTGCAGGAAGAACCTTCCAAGAAGAGATGACACTATCACCTTAATCGATGAAACGGGAGAAGAATGGCCAACTGTGTACTTGGCTCAAAAATGTGGACTTAGTGGTGGATGGAAGAGGTTTTCTGTGGATCATGACTTGGCTGATGGAGATACAATCGTGTTCCATTTGATTCGTCCAACAAAATTCAAGGTAACCCTTCTCAATAAGGATGTTTGTAAGCTTGTCATTGAACACCTTTAGCTCAAATTTCGTATGCAACATTGTTTGACAACACACTGTTGACACGAATGTGATGAAATCTTGATCGATGTATCTTTTCTCTCCTTTGTTGTATAGGTATATATTATAAGAGTAAACAATGCCAGTGAGACTGTAAGTACTGAAACCTCAACCTCAAGCAGTGAAGCCTCTTAAAAATCCAGGTACATATTGCTTCTTATATAGTATGATTGGATTGAAGTTGTGATTTGCATAGAGATGTAATAGTTGCGACAATAACATACATACCAGTATAATCTTACAAGTGGAGTCTGAGTGAGTCTGAAGTCACAATTCTTGATAAATTCATGATTTTTATAATGATCCAACTTGCAATGTATAGTCTGCAGACAACTGTACTAACAGGGTTACAGCTAGTTGTATTATTATATAGCTGGAGACAAAAATGAAAGAAAAACTACAGAACTAAACATGTCAATTCTTATAGAGCACATTAATTATAGATGAAAAATGGGAAACATGATCACACGTATATGTTATTGCTAGCTACTAGAGATTAAACAACACCATATATAAATGTCTTTTTGAGGGCCATTGTCCTTTAAATCCATGCCTATAACAATGTATAACTTTCTTGTTGTCATGATAGGCCACGTTTGTCTCTCTAACAAACAACTCTAATGACTTTTGCAGGAGAAGAATGTTGCTGCTACGCGCTGTGTGCTTCTCTGTCTCATATTTTGTCGAACAACATGTTTTTAGTAGATCTAAACAACAACGAGGAGGAGGATCTTGATTCTAACAAGTCATTGCTAGATCATTAGTTTAGTTCTTAGTAGAGTAGTAGTAGTACATAAAATCCAAGAATGATAGGTTTAATGTTGCTCATTTTGATGTTCCAAGTTGGACTTGTACTCAAAAATGCCAATTTTAAGTTAGTTATTATGTTTTCACACGCACTTTTTCCATTGTTTATCATTGCACAACGGAAAATGGTCAAAAATGCTCTTAAACACGCAATTTTTATTTCAAGGCTATTTTGGTTGGGACATATAGAAACACAAGGGGCTACTAATTTAGTTGGGAACTCATAAATATATTGGTTGGGACATGAGGGCCTAATTTGGTTGTGAACTAATAAATGTGTTTAGTGACAACTTTGTAACTATAGAAACTTATATGTACCTACATTTTTACATAGAATTAAATAATTTAAACCATATTATAAATATATATAATATGGTTGTGCACATGTGGAACCACATTCCACGCGGTTGCAACAGCTAATTAAGTTGTAAGAAGTAACTAATATATGTAACATAATAAGAAAATTAGAATATAAAAGTATTAAAATATTCAAATAATATTTTGACCAAGACAAATCTAGGGTGTGAAATGACTATAGCAGCAAAAAAAATATATCCAGCTATATATTCTAGAATCAATTGTTTCATTATTACTTTACTCTAAACACGAACAATAAATTACATTTTCATAATTAAATATAGTTTGATAAACTTTATTAAAATGAGATGAGTGAAATTGACTGGTAATCCAATTTGACCCACTCTTGCCAAAAAAAAATAAATTAAGACGGTGATTTAATTAGTTTCATTAAATTGAACAATTAATCAAGGATCTATAGATTGTGTACTATTAATTAATTATTCTTGTATATTATTAATGAATATATATACATTTATTCTGTACAACCGCCATGTCGCACGTTTGTTCCAGTTAATATGTTTAAATTATAACGCTTCAAGTTAATAATCCAAATATTCTTGTATTAGTGGTTATTTTTGTTTGTTTTAAAGTTATTTATTGTTTTTATTCGGTATGCTCAATATTAATGTTTTCGCCTACTTGAATTTCTTTTGTTCTTTTAAAAAAAATAAATCTAAAATATCTAATTAAAAATAAAAAAATATTATCTATCTAATCACGAGAGAAACAAAGACATAACAAAAGGAAGATAAAAAACCTAAACAAAAATAAAATATGGTGCTAATTGTAATAGACATGTCTTGCCATGAAAAGTTTAATCAATAAATAAGCACACAATTGATTCATTCGGAAGTGACACTCTTAACAAGATGTTCTCTTCAAGATTTAAATTTAAAACTTTTAATTGAGAATAAAACTAATTCTATCACTACACGATAACTCAGATCGATTAGTTAGATACACCTTCAATTTTTGTAGTATAGTTGATAAGTTATCAACAATGAAATGGTTCCATATTGATCTGTTTCATCTATTATATAGTTTTAATGATGATGATGGTTTCGTTGTTGCATTTATATTGGTTTATGAATAAATTAAAGTTGTTGTAGTTGCAATTGTGTGCTTTTTTTTCAAATGATGATATATAATTACTTTTTTAAAAAAATTGCCATGTCACAACTCAAACTCAAGTTATCATTCATCAAATATATATAATATCCATGCAAATTAATCATAACTCAACGTCTTAATATACACTCGTATAATTGCTTAGTCAAACGAGCGATAAATAGTATCCTAAACCAAGAAACACATGACAAGAATAAGAATAATCCTTTTTTAAAAAAAAATTATTTTATGCTTTACAATAATTATGAATTATAAATTAAAATATATATATTTAATGGTAATAAACATATCAAAACGATAATTAGTAATTGATCTGAGAGGATGATCAGTCATACTAGAATTGAAAAAATCGATCTGTCTCACAACGTTCTGAATCTAGCTCAGATATGAACCACTTTGAAATTCCTCATGAAATAAAGGAGATAAACTTTACAACTTTACGTTTGAGTTTAAAAAAACTACTCTATTTAGATATAAATAATTTTCTTAAAAATAACTAATAAAATGCTGACACGTAATATAAAAAGTCCTTACATTATTCATGATAATTCCCCAAGTAAAATTGGAAGAAAATGACTTCTAGGCATTCATAAGCCTTACCTTACATTGCGAAGATAAAAATATTATTTCCGATAGGTAACGATTGATGGAAACGCATGAGAGGTGCGCGTGGGGAAAAGTTTGACATGTGATTGACGCCGTGGATTTCGGGGGCCATTTGTTAAGTCAAAGCATTTGGTTGGAAGACAGACCGGAGAATATGAAAATGTTACCCCACATTTATCCATATTTACATTTTACTCCCCAAACTTTTATTGATTCAAATAGCATTTTTGAATTTACTAGTATATATATAATTTATAAAGTTAAATAAGTTGATTTAGTACATGTATATTTTGTTTACTAATAATTAAATAATAGATATTTAGTTAATTTAATATAAACACAATATATAGTGCAAATTCTTTTTCTAACTGTTTATTAATATGAGCCATTAATCATAGACTTGCGATGAGATATATAAGCTCTCTTTATTATTAATTAAATTTTATATATGAGACTTTATTTTAGATGGAAAATACTTATTTTGATGAACTTATATGATTCAAACTAAAAATTAATAGAATATTAATAATTAATAACAAAATAAAATAATGAAAAATCATAAATATAGCTCTACGTGCCAATCAGTTACTCATTGGCCGACTCAAAGTGATAAGTCGGCCTATTCCATTCGCTTAAAGAAACAATAAAATACTCACCAAATATCAATAATTGTATCGTGATGATTGAGATTTTTCTGTTCTTAATTAACAATTTTAAATTTAGAGTTTGGAAAAAAATAATATGTTGAATGTTTTCTTTTCATAAATGAAACTTTTAATATGAATAAATTTGAATTTAATTATTTTTGTATAAAAATATCAGATATCGAACGAAAAAATAATTACTTTTACCAAAGTGCCCATTCTCTTATTTCTTTTTTATAATTTTATTTGTTAGAAGTCACATGTAAGGAGGTCCTATTCAGAGTAAGTGCATAACAGAAAAGTTGTAGACAAGAAAGTCAGTCCAAAGTTTTAAATATACGTATTTTTTATTTTTTATTTTTTGGAATTATGTTACGCAATATAGTTTAGAAAAAAAAAGGTTCACAAAATTTTCATGGAATTAAATGTAAATAAGAATTGAAACATTTAAGAAGTTGAAAAGAAGTAGTATGAGGAAAAAAACATGAACGTTATATAGAGAACTGAGAAGGGAAAAAAAATATATAGGGTGATAGCGTTATATTTTTTTTTTAATTTCTTATTTGATATTTAATAAATCTATTGGGGCATGACTTTGATAGAAAGATTCGTTGATATATATAAATTCGACTATTTTATTAATTTTTGATTAAATTATATATTTATATCAAAAAATTTATTGGAGTAAAATATATAATTGGAGAACAGTAAACTCATTCGTAAACTAAGACGAGTTATAATTGTTCAATGAAATTAGTTACTGGGATGGTCAACTTATGGAAATATATACTAGTACTAACTAATTTGGCTCTTTTTTTTTTACGACACACTCAAATTTGCTTTTTGATTCCTAAAATATTTACAAGACAAATATTTGACATGTTATATCATGTTTTAACATTTGGGAAACTTACATTAATACTATTATAATAAAAAAATATTTACTATTTATAGCAATAATATATTTTTTCACTTGATCGCTTTTAATTTATTTATAATATAAGTTTAATATATATTACAAAGGACAATTTATTATTCACATATAATATATATTTATTGATGAATAATACATTTATCACACATTTTAATACATTTATAATACAATGCGACAATTTATTACCAAAAAACATGATATATTTTTAAAAACAATTATAATTTATATATTTTACATACATAATTCACTTTTAATACATATTACAGATTTAACAAGATATTACTATAAATGGTAATAAACAATAAGTATCGCTAAAATCAGTAATTATTTTTTAAATTTTTCACAAGTTGGGTGCATGATTTCAATGATACGCTTAAAACACATATATATTAGATCTTAGCTCCGTTATTCTATATTATAAATTTAATTTATTGACTTGGTTTTTTCTTTGATGACCTATTCTTGCTCAATACATAATTGATTATGAAGAAACATTCAATTTGTCAATAACATACAAGGACCAATATATTGATTGATTATATTCAAAAAAGTATTTGATTAGACTTAGTCATTTCTTAAGATATTGAATTTTAATTTATATGTTGAAATATGTATTTATCTCTCTATTTACTTTTCTTTTTTTCTTGAATAAGAAGAGATAATATCAAATTGGATAGAGTGGAATGAAGGAATAACTTTTTTATCCAACTCCCTTTTGAATTGTAAGAATTGGAATAGGTTGAAATTTTGATCTAAAAAGAACAAATACCTTTGAGAATGCAAAAAAAAATAAATAAAAAAATTGTGGATTCAATTCTAATTGTCCCTATCCTTCTTCTATTCTTTTATAATTTTATGTAATTAAAAAAAAAATCCTTTCCATGTTATTATTCCAAAAAAAGTTTGATGTTTGCCAAATGCCATGATGAAACTCTTTAGAAAAGTTATTAAAAGTAAGTTTTCTAAGGAAAAGAAAAATTACACTAGAGCGATTTGTTTTAAACGTAAAAACTTTTTCATAACGTTATAAAATTATTTGCTTAAATATAAAAAAAAATTAGGATGTTATAAAATTATTTACTTAAATATAAAAACTCTTTTTGAGACGTTACAAACCTTACTAAAAAAATAATATTTTACACTATTTAACGAGTCATTCTTATTTTTTTTTACGTTAATTAAAAACACAATAAATACAAAGCATATACTAATTTACAGTGTTGTTTTCATTTTCATTTAATAAAAGTGATCTGTTTTTCTTTTGCCTCTTAAATATTATGCACTTATTAAAGTAAGTAGCAACTTTCGTCTTAAACTGTAATAATTATTTTTTAAATATTTTTTAAATCTAAAAAAAAGTTGCTCAGATAATAATAAATATTTTTAATTTCTAAATTTACAATAATGAATTTAAGTCATAAATAAAGCGAAAAGTAACTTAGTAATTACTCGCTCCATTCCAA
The DNA here is from genome assembly GCF_001406875.1 of Solanum pennellii. NCBI lineage: Eukaryota > Viridiplantae > Streptophyta > Magnoliopsida > Solanales > Solanaceae > Solanum > Solanum pennellii. Next base: position 74,214,080 of record NC_028640.1, on the reverse strand, counting down.
ATTTATATAATATCATTTAGTTAAATACATAAATTAAGAAATATTAGAAAATTTTATAATATCTAAAAATAGTCTAAAATAATAAATTGTCTTTTTCTAACAAAAATAGTTTTCTTATCCCAAAAGAGGAAAAAAGAGAAAAAGAAAACGCGCCAAGTTGCGTAATTTAGCAGAAAGGGCGTAGGATAAGGTAATTAACAGCTCATATATTCCAGCTTTTTTTATTTTATTTTATTTTATTTTTATTTCTCTGTTAACGCCGAACCAAATAAGGGATGCGTTTCTGGGAGCACATGTTATTTACATCTAAATATGCAACAAAACAAATCACAATTTCTTCAAATCTATACACAAAAAATAACTTCTTTTTTCCAAAACCCAAAATCTTCAAACAAAAACTCCATTGTTTATATGCAACATTCATAATTAACATTTTTTTTTTCGTGTTCAAAAGGTAAATTAAAATTGAAACAGTATTGTGTATGAAGTGCAATGGATTTTTTTTATTTTTTTTTTTGCAGAATTTGAAATGTGGGGATCTGTGTTTCTCGATGATCCAAATTCTAAGATATTTTGTGTTTTTTTTTTCTCATTTTTATCTACTAATTTGGAATGTGGGTTTTTTGTTGATTTTGTTGGTTTTTGTGGTTTGTTAGTGAGAAGATCTTTGATTGGGTGTGGATGGAAGAAATTTAATTTTGTGCGATTGTGTATTGATTAGATTCTGTGTGTTTTTTTTTTTTAAAAAAGATGTATTGATTTGGGTGTTTTAATTTGTATAGGTAATTGTTGGATTTGCGTTGACTGATTGGGTTAACAGCCAATGAAAGAGGATTAGTTGTATATTTTTTTTTTTTGGAGAAGAAGATATAGTTTTGTTGTGATTTGGAAAGGGACCGAATTATGTTGTCTAAGGGTGAACATCAAACGGTCCCATTATCTGTGTTGTTGAAGCGTGAATTGGCTAATGAGAAGATTGAAAGTCCGGAGCTTTCTCATGGTCAAGCTAGTCAGAGCAAAAAAGGAGAAGATTTTACGTTTGTCAAGACGGAATGCCAACGAGTTTTGGGTGATGGAGTAGCTACATATTCTGTTTTTGGAGTAAGATTTTTCAGAAAAATCTTTCATTTATATGCTAATGTTGTTATTCATGCTTGTATATGTGTTTGATATATGTTATTGTTGGATTATTAGATAGATTTATTGTTTGACAAGGATAGTTTTTTGACTTTGTTGTCTTAGATGGATTGTGTAAGATGCAAGTCGAGAACTCTTTGTTTGTTCCGATTATCAACTGCTAACTCATTTGTTCAAATGCAACATCTAGTAAGTAGAGGTGTATATTGAGGTTGTTTCATTGCAAAAGTTTGATGGCCCCATTTGGTTTAAGCTATTTAGCGATGGAACAAGTGGAACTTAAGGTGTGGGATGGTGTACTTAAAGCTCTTGTGTGGGTTGTATTGAAGGAGAGAAATAGGAGAGGTGTTTGAAGGGATAGAAATATGATTTTATAAATCTAAAGGAATAATTGTTTATCTTTAGTTTCCTTTTTGTGCACCCATGAGGTCCTCGTGGTATAGCTGATTGAGTGTCCTTCATAGAATCATGTTTTTGCGGAGATTCTCTAGTTTTTGTTATTCGAAACTAGCTAATACGACATTATGTAGCAGTGGCGCAACTCTGATTACAGACTAACCTGCTGTTTGTTCTCTAGGATTGGATGTCTTGTTAATTTAGTCGACTTGTTGAAGTATAACGGCATCTCTGATTGTTCGATCTGTGCCATTAGTTATGTTTTTGACTTGTCGAACTTATAAGATATAGTTTCCATCTTTGCCTTTATAAGTTGTTGGTCTTTGGATCCTTCCGTAATCACATTGTCAAATTTTCTACTCTATGCAGCATTATCTTTTAAGTTTTGTCTTTTTCCTTTTCTCATTTTCATTTCTTCAACTTTATTGTTTTTTCCAAATAAAGAATTTCTGTGTTGAACACTACCTAACATCTCTGTTGACCTGGAAATTCTGTTTAAGATTTTAAATTTCAATAATTGCACTAACCATTTCCTTTTTTAAATAACGTCCGTCTAATATTTGTGATCTCCCATCTTTGCAGTTATTTGATGGGCACAATGGGTCAGCGGCTGCAATATATTCTAAAGAAAATCTCTTGCAGAATGTCTTGAGTGCTATTCCTCCTGATCTTAGTAGAGATGAATGGGTTGCAGCACTTCCTAGAGCTTTGGTTGCAGGATTTGTCAAAACGGATAAAGATTTCCAAGAAAAAGGTACGAGTAGTTTCTTCATTAATTTCTGGAAACAAGATATTGCAATTTGGTGTGTATGACGAGAGCCAGTGAGTGAATTATAGTCAAAGTGGAGTAGTAATTCCTGATGCCCCTGTTGACTTTTTGTTGTGAATTACCTGAACCCCGCCCGGATCCTTCACTTTTGGTGTCACACCCATGGGTGTGGGTATGGGATACTTACTGGATTTGTTCAACCGGTTTTGGGTACTTTTGATCAAAATTGAGGGAGATATTCCGGGATAAATATAATGTTTATGTAATCAAATCGTGAGCCAAGGTGAAATTGAAGAAAATGGAGTACCTTGTATATAGAAATTTCTATATCAGTCCATTTCCTTATATCACCTCCTGGGAATCTCCTCTTGATCAATATTTTCTCCACGGAATACCTTGTAAAGTTTCCTCATAATTTAGACATTAACTCTAATAGATATTTTGAATTATTTTCCGAATTCCCGCACCTGTATCTGTATCTAGATCTGTATCCCTGAGTCTTAAAATTTAGATCATGAAGGATCCGAGCTTTATATCCGCACTTGAGTCCGATCAACTAGCTTGAACTTATTGAATGCTGCAGCGGAAATGCTTTTGACAGCCTAACATTAATATGCTATGAGATGTAGATAATCAAGGAAACCTTGTAGTTTTTGTTTTGTGCTGGTATTACGCCTGATTGATCAAACATGGCTCATAAGGCATGTGATATTCCATTTCTTGATGCAAGACTTGTTATTATTTCGGGGCTTCTGAATTTGTATTTGCTTCCGATGATATTATACATATTTCCTTCAGCTCTTGGCCTCTTGCTGTATGTTTTTTTCCCTTCTGGCTTGGCTTCTAATATTAATATCTCCGGTATAGTTGACTTTTCTCAAAGAAGAAACAATCTAATTGTCTGCTACTATACTATGCATTTCCTGACATTGTATTGTGTTAAACTTGCAGCAAAAACCTCAGGGACAACAGTCACGTTTGTCATAATTGAAGGATGGGTTGTAACAGTTGCATCAGTTGGCGATTCTCGATGCATACTTGAATCTGCTGAAGGCGGAATTTATTATCTATCAGCCGATCATAGGCTTGATTGCAATGAAGAGGAGTAAGATTAATGCCTTTAGCCAATTAATTAGTATGCTTTCACCTCTTGCATTAAGGTATTGATTGTTTTTGTTTTTAATTGAATAGGAGGGAACGTATAACAGCTTGTGGTGGAGAAGTTGGTCGGCTTAATGCTGGTGGCGGTACAGAGGTATGTTGGTGGTCATATGATATCTGGTTTTGAAACATTACTGCACCCTACCCCACCCCACGCCTCACACATACATTCTGGTTGTCTTTTTCGTTTTTATTTCTCCAACTTCCTTCTTCGGGAAGAAGTTTCAGAAAGTAGATTAGCTTTGTTCTTTATATCTTACCAGTGATTTCAACTTATTTCAGATTGGTCCTTTGAGATGTTGGCCTGGTGGACTTTGCCTCTCGAGATCCATTGGAGATATGGATGTTGGCGAATATATAGTTCCTGTACCCTATGTGAAGCAAGTAAAGGTTGGTGTACCATGTATTATGCTTTGCTTTTATGTGCTTGATCTCATCGCTCTTCGTTTCCTTGTGTATCTGCAATTACGTGTAGCTCAAGTTAACTTGAAAAGACTCTACTTCTTCCCTCTATTCTATAATGATATGTCAAATTTGGGATATGGATATTGGATAGTGTAGTTTGACTTGAGGTTCTACACTAAAGCATTTAATATTTCTTGATTGAATGTCAACAAATGTTGTGCTTGACGGTGAGGTGGACTCTAGTCAGGATTGCTTCTTCTTTAGTTTTCCCCTTAAATGATTTCCATACTGTAGTGGTTTTGCAATTATTTTATTTTTTTGTTGCTTTGGATGTTTGTTTAAAGATTCACAATTACTATAAGCCTTTTATTCCAGTCTTGATTGGTGCAAATATTGGGGGAGAAAGTGTATTGGTTCCTGATTTAGTTTGTCTGTCCCTAAAAATCTTTTTTTGTATGTTTGCATTGAAGTATATAGTCAAAAAATTACCATCATTAGGTTGGCATCAATGATATCATCCCTTTTCAAGAACTCAATGTGATTGTGCGAGGTGGTGGGGTGGGTGGGGGAGACAGAGTTCATAGTACTTGTGGTTGCTGGATCTTAGCATATGGAAATGTAAGGCGATATAATGAGCTATGCCTAGAAACCTCTGAACATTGTGGACCTGATTCTTTTCTTCAGATACATTAGGAATTTTATTTTTCATTTGTATGTTGCTATAATCTAGAATGACAACTTTAGATGGGCCTGATTGCTGGTGTTGTATTTGGCCAAGCTCTTTTTTTCCCCTTATTGAATGTCATATCTGTTCTAAAAAATTCTCAATATTTGTCAACAGCTAACATCAGCTGGTGGAAGGCTAGTAATAGCAAGTGACGGCGTCTGGGATGCTTTGTCTGCTGAATCGGCTATTGAATGTAGTCGTGGAATGCCTGCAGATGCTGCAGCTTCTCAAATTGTTAAAGTATGATCATTACGTGATATCTTATTGATTTATTATGATATTATTTACTTGATTAATTTTGCTTCTATCTACTCTTAACTCTTCCTCCAATTTGCAGGACGCCGTACAGCCAAAAGGGATTCGAGATGATACAACCTGTATTGTGGTTGATATACAGCTCCCAGAAAAATCAAATCCTCCTCCGCCACCACCACCCAAAAGGTCAGGAAAAGGAGTATTCAAGTCTATGTTTCGCAAGAAGACTTCTGAGTCATCTTCTAATATTCAGAAAGATTTTTGTGAACCGGATGTTGTGGAAGAACTATTTGAGGAGGGATCCGCATCACTTTCAGACAGGTTTTGTCTCATGCTAAGTGTGTCCCTTTTCAGATATTGCAATGTCTCAGATCTCGTGTTATATTTGCTTTCTTCCCATAATTGCAGGTTAGACGCAAAATATCCAGTCTGCAACATGTTTAAGTTATTCATATGTGCCGTCTGTCAAGTAGAGATAAAGCCCGGACAAGGTGTTTCCATACATGCTGGCTCCTCGAATACAAGAAGTTCACGACCATGGGACGGCCCTTTCCTTTGCTCAAGCTGCCAAGAGAAGAAAGAAGCTATGGAAGGACGGAGACCTTTTGGAGGTCAGCTGCCTCACTCTCTGTAGCCACACTGACTCATTTGCCTTGAAATATATCAATAACCCTTACCTTACTATTTGCTGCAGATGGAAGATACAGTAGTGAGTGACTAGTTAAGCAAATATGCAATACTAACGACTGCTTCATAGACGATTTACAATTGGGAGGTATGCCATCATTGTCCCAATGGTTCTTTCTGTTTCAGTAAACAAAGAACGCGAAATGGCTTCTGTGACTTGTGAAATACATGCATTAGTACTTCTAGTTTGCCTGCTCTAGCTCAGATATTGGAGCTCTGAACTGCATAGTACATAGTTGGGCCATTTCTAAAAAAAGGTTCACATTTGGAATATGTTTAAGGATATCTTAATTCAAGGCCTTATTAAAGCACATCAGAGATAATATCTATGATTATGTTCAAATGTACACTAAAATAGTGAATTAATGGCGTGGCAACGATCGCCATTTTTTCGTTGTAACATCTTTAGTTAGTAAAGTTTGATTAGAAGATTCTTTTGAGTTTTTTTTTTGTTTTTTTCTTTGCCCTCCTCTACTAGGAGAAACTTGCTGATCATCTTCTTATTAAATTAATTCTTGTATTATACATTAATCATTCCCTTCTCAAGCAAGAAGTGCAAGCACTGGAAACTGGCACGTATTTCTCGTATGTTTGGCTTATTTTTACTGTATTTAGTATGACGATGATATGAAATGAACGTAAATGAAGAAGTGTAGATTCATATGGACGTTGTTTTCAATATTTATCTGATTGATTTATCATATTGACGTTGAAAGTATCAATATACGACATATCCTTGCTTTCTTTTGCCAGACTTATTTTAAGAATTTTACACAAAATCTTAGGTATGTAAATGTAAATTCTGGACTTGCAATGATGTGACAATATACCAAAAAATTGGAGTATTGGAAAGCAACAACACAAATGAGATCTTCTTGGTCTGGAATTGTTCTTTCCTTTGTCAAATCACATTCTTTCATCTGAAAAAACCAGAAAAAAATTATTTGTGATTTCTTTGTGAGGATCCATCAATATTTGCTTTGGTGTACACTCTCTTATCATATACTATACAAAACAATGATAGGACACAAGTAAGTTGATAAGATGTCCTCTTTCTAGCGGATTAAACCTTAACATGGTATCAGAGTGACACATATAATCCTTTATTTATCTTGTGTTGGACCCTATATTGTGTTGTCTACGCTTGTTTGGCCCTATCTAGGCATTGGATTTGCTATGCATCTAGGTTCACCTGCGCTCTGTATTTTCAACGCTGAACTTAAATATGTGTGTTTGTGGAAACACATTTAAAAGAGCGTTCAATTCAGGATTTGTCAAGTTTAAATTCGGAATTGGTACTATAGGAAAGGACATAGAGAAACAAACATTGTATAAAACAAAGAGTTGATGGTCAAAGCACAAATAATATCCTTAGTGGAAAAACTTTCTTTTTCTTGCTTTGCCCACTAAGCAACTTGAAACCTACATTCCCTTCTTTTTTTTCCCTTTTCTCAAAAGACACTATGAATTATAGGATGGCAACACAAGAAACAAGCAAACATCTCTTATCTTTAGCTTAGAATATATGAGTGTATGATGAATAATTATATTATATACATAAAATATGAGTGGTGTTTAATTTTGGTGGAGAAAAAGAGTATGGCCACTCAAATAATGGCTCTATGATTGAGATGTTGACCTTAACTAAGTAGCCAAAATTCTTCTTGTGGTCTAACCATGTTCTCCAAAATGGACCACTTGGTACACGTGTGTTTGGCCCCACCTACCCCACCCCCAACTCCAACCCTTACCTAATTGTTCTATATTTTTTTCCGACTTTTGAGTCCGCATTGGAGCTATGACTAAATTTGGATCGACATAGCATGATTTTGTTTGGGTGATACTCTCAATAGAATTTTTTTCTCGAATTCGAGAATTAAGAGTAAAGTAGTCTCACTACCGCACCACACCGCATGGATCAAACTCTCTTGCTACAACTTTCCTATGTTCTTTTTGGTCTTCCTTAACTCCCAACTTTAATTTTAATGCTCTTTACTTTTGTTTCATCTACTGTCTTTTAGGCACTTTGTATCATATTATGCTCCACTTATCTTTTCATATAAAGCATTTACCTTCGTTAGAAAGAACCTATGAGATTTATAGTTATTTTGGTATGAAATGAGGTTTCTTTTTTGGTTGATTTATGCAAATGTTACTTAATTAGGTTATTAAACTTTATTATATTTTAGAAGTATGGAAATATAGTCCTTGGGAAATTATACTTTTGAACATCGTTATACTTAGAATTAATATTAATTCAGATATTATTCAACTTCACATACAAACATTACATTGTTGATTGTTGTTTAGCTATAACTTACAAAATGTTAATATCATGGTCTAATCATTGTAATGTTCTCCCATAAGATTTTCAGTTTGTTCAAATGGATATTTTGATCAAGATTCGAGAGTATCAACCCTTAACTGCTACGAGTAACTCGAATTCACATCAGACAAATCAATTTAAAGGGATCAACTCTTTCTATTGAAGCATTTACCTGGCTCAAATCTGAAACGTCTGATTGATTATCGGAAAAAAAAATAAAAAAATATGTTAGTCGACACAACATATGGGGCCAATAAGATGAGGCATAACATGCAACCCTTACGTGCATTAACTATATGGTGTTTTGTTCAATTCGTCTAGATAGATTGAACCTTTTGAAGTATATACTATAGTATCCATTAATATTAGAAACACATTTTTCTTTTTTTGTTTGTTAGGCAAAATTTCAAGTTGAAAGGTGAACCTAGAAGCTCTAAAAAGTCACAGATTTAATTAAATGCCATTCGAGTTGTCTTCTGAAAATAGATTTATGACATTTTTGGTAGGGACAGTATATATGAATAAATCATTTGCATTTAATATTATTGATTGGCGTTACTGAGACAAAATATCTACTCGTATCTAAATTTGTACATAAAATAAGTGTACGTACTATACATATAGAGAGTGACTTCATAATTATAATATTTTATATTCAGTATATGCCACCTAACTTGTCTATCATTATATTGAATCCTTTCACGGGTTCTCACCATTTTATTCTTCCCAAAAATATTCCTAAAAGATCTTTTAAAATTAATTAGACTCGATAATCTGGAAGGTATTAGTCGTATACTTGTAGTTCTTGGTTTTTTTTGTCTATCGTCATGTGTTGTTTATTTTGTTTTGATTACCATACTATTTTGTTATTGTTATCGCTTCTTTTGTCGACTGTACATTGCTTTGCTTATTTAATTGTTATATTTTATTCATCTTCCTTTACTTGGGTTTGATATACTTGAGCTAAGAGTCTTTCGGAAACAACCTCTCTACCTTCACGAGGAAGTACTAAGGTTTGCGTACACTCTAACCTCCGCAGACCCTATTTAGTGGGATTTCACCGTGTTTTTCGTTGTTACATGGATATCACACATCACGAATTTGAATAATAAACCTACGAGAGAAATAAAATATGAGATAAAACTATTATAAAAAGATAGGGTATAAATAAAACTATTAAATGATAGTATAAGATAAAATATTAAAAAAATATTGAAGTAAAGATGCAATCTTAGATCGTTACACAAAAAAGGAACTTCAGACAAGGGATTGTTAAGCCAAACTTTAGCAAACAAAATGTCTGAAAATTGGATTAATCTAAGTCAAATGTAGATAAAAATGATTGAAGTTAGCTTGCACAAGCAAATATCAAATGATTAAATACGTATTACACATGTAAATCAAATGATGGTCCTAAAATAAACTATATGTACACTTGCCCCAATAAACTTGTGTATTTATTGTACTCCCTCCGTTCGAAATTGTTTGTCATGTTGCGCTTATCGAAAGTCAATTTAATTAAATTTTAAAGGTAAATTAAATCACATTAATTCGATATTTTAAACAAAAAATTTTTAGATATTCTAAAACTATATGAAAAGTACTATAAATTACAATTTTTTGCATATTAATATGATAAAAAAACTCATCTTAAAATGTTAGTCAAAGTTTTTATAGTTTGATTTTAAAAATAAAAATCATGACAAATAATACCATACGGAGGGAGTATTATAGGTAGATATGTTTTAGTATCACATTAAAATAGAGTTAATTTGCATTAAAATAAAGTGATGCTAGTGACACGAGAGAAGATTTGGTACCTATAGTCTAAAAGGGGTTATATTATTAACAAATAAAAATGATATTCCCAAGCCATTTGCGTGCAGAAAAAAGACATTAAAGTTGAAATTACCTAAGTGCAACATACAAATATCATCTGTTTGATTTGATCTAATCAAAGATTCTTCTCGAAAAAGGTAAACTTCATTTTCGAGCTCTAAGTATGAATAAAATAATGTTGAAAACAATAAAATTAAATAAGTATGAAAAAATTATTTTACAAAAACTAAAATCAAATAAGTCATTCGATACCTGATTTATATTTAATTGAAATTTTAATTAGACTTAAAACATCATACGAGAAACCATGAATAAAAAGGTTTACTCCCATTTTAGCATGAGTTCTCGCATACCTATATGTGACAAAGTATTACAAAATCAAGTCTCAAAAATAGATACATCGATATGTTACTAATATAAATAATTGTTAATCCAATTAATTAAGTTTTAAAATATAAAAATATATGTCCATAAATGTATATTCCATGTTATAATCAATGTACAACTATATGAAAATTGAAATCAATAAGAAAATCTATGCAGAATAAAAATAAAATAACTAATATATGAATAATCAATCTTGCATGATTAATACCTTTATAAAATGATACATTCATTTCCTTGTTAGTCCTAATATTATAACATCTAACTCTTTCAAACGATCGCTCAATGCATACCGAATAAAATATAGAGAAAGAACAAATATATCCCCAAACTATCGTAAATGGTATGTGGATACTCTTTGTTATACTTTTAAGACATTGATATCCTTGTCGTCTAAAAACTAGAGCATATATACCCTTTATACTAACAGATATACATGTGTCATAATCTTATCCGTCGATTAAATATCGAATCGACAGATAAGATTGCATTACGTGTTCTTATTTAGTCTTTCGTTAGAGTGAAGGACAAATATATGCTTTAATTTTTAAACGGCAAAAGCATTAATATCTCAATAATATGACGAATGATATCTATATATAATTTATGATAATTCAGAAATATATTTATTCTTTTTTCCTAGAATATAGCACATATATAGTTTGTGTTCAAGACAACAAGTACATTTACACCAAGAAAAAATTACATCCATCCCATGACTAGTACTAGTAGACGACAGTACATTTATACTTTAAAAATAAAATTGCTATAAAAACCTTGGATTTTGTTCTGTCAGTGTACTTTTTTTGAAATTAGCATCTTATACCTGTTCATATCTATATATATATAAAAAAATATACCCTACTTTAGTTGGCCAAAAAAATATCAATTTTCTCGTTAAATAATATAGATCGATACACAAAACATTTCGTATTTAACTAATTTCGAAGAAGGGCCACCACATCCCATTCAAAAGCTCATCACTATAATTGCCACACAACACACTTAACATAAAGACATTTTAGCCTACAAATTCTTCTTTCTTCACAACTTCACATATATCCTTATCTTTTTTTTTTTCGTTCTTCAAACAAAGAAAATACAAACTTAGATCTTAGTATAAATTTTATTTTATTACTTTTTTTTTTATAGTCATGGATAATATGAGAGTTAGAGAACAAGAACTGAAGCAGAGCAATCAAGAAAATAAAAAAACAGAGCCACCACAGTCCGGCGGTGGTGCTGCGGCGTCACCACCGTCAGCTTCATCATCTCCGGCGCATGAGTTTTCCTTCACAATTTCACTTCACCCAACGAATTCGACAAAAGCTCCAGAAAATAAAACGAAACAAAATTTGAATCCGAAGTTGAACCCAAACACGAATCAAAACCCATCCGCCATTGATTTAACTCCAGCTGATGAAATTTTCTTCCATGGCCATTTACTTCCTCTTCATCTTCTTTCTCATCTCCCTGTTTCGCCTCGCTCTTCAACGAATTCCATTGACAGTCCAATCCCCATTAGTAAATCAGAACCAAAAATCAAAAAATCCATTAATCACTTAGATGATGATGATGATGATGATGATGATGATAATTCGTATTATGATTTAAATCATAGCTTTCATCATCATCCCGAAACAACAAATTCATTTCACATACCCAAAAATCAAAAACCCAAATCCAAATCTTTTTCAATTTTCGGATTACCCAAACGTAAAAAAAGCGAAAAAGATGAGAAAGAAAAACAGAGGAAGCTGAAATTCGATGTAAGTGAAGTATTGAAAAGGTATATGAGAATGGTAAGACCATTTTTATCATTTGGAAGCCGAAAGAATGTGCAATTTCATCGACAGAGTTATTCATTTTCTGGAAATTTGAGTTTCAGAGGAAAGAATACAATTCGTAGTAAAGGAATAAAAAGAGGTGCATATTCAGCTCCAGTTTCTATGAAGAATTCACCAACAAATAGTGGATTACTTGTAGCAACCCCTGGAGGTAATTATGGTAATTCATCTTCTTCTTCAAGTAGTGATAGTACTATGGAAGAATTACAATCTGCTATTCAAGCTGCTATTGCTCATTGCAAGAAATCTAGTTCTTCAATGGAAAACAAGAAAATCAACATTTCATCATCGTGAAGTAAACAACGGTACACTGCAGCTCCCGCTATGTACGAAATTCAGGAAAGTATTAAACCAAAAGAGTCTATCGATTATTTTCATGGTTTGAACCTGTGACCTCGATAACTTCATCGTGAATTTGATCATTTTTATCCTTTTTTTACTACTTGTTTATTTCTAGTATAGTTTTTAATTTTATTTATTTTTTAAAATGTATCATGATCATGAAGTATATTTGTAAGTATTTTTTGTTTTACTACATGAGTTTAAATATGGATTGGCAGGGCATTGGGCAACTATGTAGAATTTTTTTTTTCCATGAGTTCTTTTTTTTTTTTATTGTATATACAGAAGTTAAATTTTTTTTATGAAATTAATATCGTAATTGGTTATCAATTATCATTGATTTCAAATGTTGATAGAGGTTAATTAGATCATTAATAGAACAGTATTAATCTCTTGTTTTTAATGTATGAGAAAATTCCCCATTTTATTATACTTTAATTATGCTTTTTTTTGAGTCTGTCAAAAATGCTCGCAAGAATAGGACTATCATCTGCGTATATTATATTCTATTCAAATCACAGAAGTTGCATGGGGTTATATTATTGTTGTTTAATTTATCAAATGCCAAGAAAATGACTTGGTTTGACCTTTGAAAGATCATCATTATGAAAAAACAATAAAATGAATCTTGATTATTTTATTAATTTTTTTGGTGTTTCTTCTTTGTTGCATACTTAAATTGATGTCCTGGTTAGAGTTTTTCTTTTTTTTTCTTTCCAAATGTTGAATAAGGTCAATTTAGCTATCAAAATAATAGCATTGGTCTAATGTTTTGAAAAAATTGAAGTATTCAGAGTTTGTTAAATTAGTTGTCAATATCAACTGTCTATCATCTAGGTAAATGTATATTAGCACTTCGATTACCAGAGTTTAAGTTTTACGTATCGAATTTTTTAATTTTTTTGGCATAAATATTTAAACTTGAACAAGAAAGTCGTATAAATTAATGATTAAAATGACTAATATAGCAGAGCTATGTTTAGGTACTTTTTTTTACCAGTTCTAATAATTATGACAACTTTCTTTAGGAGACCCCTCTACATATCCCAATGTTCTTTTTATGAACGAGATAGTTTCATTTTTATTTATCAACAAGACGCTGAAAACGGATAAAATTAAAACTCTTCTTATTATGGTCAATCTAGTGGTAGCAGAAATATTGAATAAATAAACCATTGTTCTAACAAAAAAATAGAAAAAAAAAAGAAGGGACCATTGAAGTTGTCTTAGAGTAATAATGTAACACAAAATACATAGCATGTGTAACATGTTGCTTTCAATGTGTTCATGCACAACTCAACTTTTGAATTTTTGTTAAGTCCATTCTTCTTTTTGGTCTTTGACAACTCTTCTTAATGGTGACTACCAAGTCCTATAATCCTTGTGCTTTTTTAGTCTCTCTTACTTTTTGAATCTTTCTATCTCTTTCATCCATCTCATCCATAACCCTAATCATTTTAACATAAAATTTTGTGTGGCACAAAAAGATTCGATAAAGTGATAATGATTTGTGAAAATTCTTTTTGATAACATGTGAAAATCGAATTTAAGTTTTATATCATTAGGTCTTCAACTAGCGTTACAGGTTGACATATATCATTGGATTATGGTTAATAGTGGTGGATCTAGATCACACAACTTATGAGTTGGGAACCTAGGAGCTTCTACGCAGATTATATGTACTGGACGGACCTACAAGAGTGTTAGGGGTTTACTAAATCCCCTCGACAAAAAATTATACCGTATATATAAAATAAATTTTTTGTATTACTATAGTCATATTAATTTTGAACCCCCTTACAAATAAGAAGCAAATTATGGTGTAGTGGTTGATTTGCTTAAAATTTGACCCTTGCAATCAAGGTTCAAATCTCATTGTAAATATTACATTTTTAGTTTCTCTA